>NC_032013.1:6259452-6288694 GCF_001865875.1 Lupinus angustifolius
TTCGGTTTATGTGTGTTGGAGGGGTTAAATTCGGATTCCCCACTCCAAACACACACACTTTTACTTGGCCTCACTTTGAAGAACACACATTTTCGGTTTTCCCTCTTTGTGCTCTGCTAGGGTTTACTTCCTTTATCATTTCTCATTTTCGGTTTGCTCTTCCATTGCCATGGAAGGCTAAATTTCTGGACTAAGTTCCTTCGGTAATGTATCACAACTCTTGAGGTTTTGTTATTAATGCATTTAAGGTTTCTTTGTTGTTGATTTCTTCTATCTTTTCTGAATATAGTTTGCTTAATGTCATTGCTTAGAAACTGGTTGGTTGAGTTTATCTTCACTTAGTTGATTTACTGGCCTAAAGCAAGCTCCTCGAGCTTGGTATGATAGGCTGAGCACTTTTCTCTTAGTAAAGGGGTTCGTAAGGGGCAAAGTCGACACAACGCTTTTTATCCAAAAATCAGATAATCATATTTTTTTAGTACAAATATATTTTGATGATATTATCTTTGGAGCTACTAATAACCTCCTTTGTAAGGAGTTTTCTAATTTGATGCATGGTGAATTTGAAATGTCAATGATGGGAGTGCTTACCTTCTTCTTGGGATTACAAATAAAGCAAATGGACAGTGGCATATTTGTTCACCAATCAAAATCTTGCAAAGAATTGCTACGCAAATTCAGAATGGAAAATGCAAAGAAGCATCCACTATTATGGCATCCTCATGCTATTTAGACAATGATGATAATGGGAAAGCGGTATAGGTAACTAAATATCGTGGCATGACAGGCTCGTTATTATATTTCACTGCGAGTCACCTTGATATTATGTTTAGTGTTTGCATGTGTGCTATATATTAATGTGTGCCTAAGGAGTTGTACTTTACTTCTGTTAAACGTATCATGACATATTTAAAGGGAAACCTTAGTATGGGACATTGGTATCCTATGGATGTCTCACTTTTCTTGGTAGGTTATTCTGATTCTGATTTCGCTAGGTGTAAACTAGATCGGAAAAGCACTAATGGAGCTTACCACCTATTAGGAAACTCCTTAGTATCATGTCATAGCAAAAAGCAGGCTTGTGTTGCTTTATCCACCGCTGAAGCGGAGTACATTGTCGTGATATGTTTGGATGAGGTAAAAAGCAAGCAAATGTCGTAAGGATGCCATCAATGATTAACCTACTTAGTTTTGATGAAGACCAGGAGTTAAATGGAAGCTTGAAGATTTGGACATCACCAACAAACAACATGCCGAAAACTCAAGGTCAACGTCATAGAACTTAGGATTGATTTATTAGTCTAGAGTCCTAAGATGTTTGCCTAGTGTTGAGTTTAGGTTAGGTAAACCCAAGATATAAGTTTCAAGAAAAGTCTAAAATGAAAATCATAAAGGTTGAGCATTCCATCTATGTATATATATGATAAGTAAGATTCATGCAGTTGCATTAGGCATACATGGTTTTTGTGTATAAAAGAGTCATCTATTTCTAAATAATGTGTTGCATATTCTTTCATCATAAAGTATATTTACCATGTATTTAAGAAAAACCATTTTCATACATATTAATATATTAACTTGATTGATAATCGATTATATCTTGTTGAAATCCGTTAATCAATTAAGGAATGGTATAATCGATTAAAAGGAGTTACACTAGCTAACCTCCCATGATTTCTGGCTTATTAATCGATTAAGGAGTTTGATAATCAAGTAAGTCATAAGTGAAAAACTATTTTCATAAGCACGTTAATCGATTAACGTAGTACATAATCGATTAATGTTTATTGCAAACAGATACATGTAAAAGTTTTTATTTTAACAAATGTGAATATTTCATAGATTACTATTTTTTACATTGAGAGAAAGAAAGAAAACCCAAGATTCCCAGAGCTGAATTTTCAAAGTATCTTGCTTATCTTTGAAAGATTTCTTACGTAGTTTTATAAGAGAGAAAAGAGAGGGAAAACCTTTTCAAAATTTATATCATTGTTATTCTTTTGTCAAGCATATCATCAAAAGTAGTTCTAGGTTGTTGTGAGGATTCTGCATAGGGTTTTAGGGCTGAGCGTGAATGTTATATTTTCACATTAAGTATGCATGATTACTCAGCAAAATCTTGTTATTCAATGAGTTATCTCTTGGTGTGTCAGTATCACCTAAAGAAGAGATAGAAAAAACCCTAACTACGATTAGGTAAGTCTTCACGAGGGCAAGAGGTCTTGGTTCAAGCGATATGGAGGTTGGGGATAGAGTCGTGAATGGTGTGGTATCCTAGTGAGCGAGCTTAGCAGTCAAACCGAAGTGGGAGGCTTAACGGTTCCAAGAAAGAAGCTTGTTGTTGCTTGTATTGGAAGTGTGTTTGTAAAAGAACATATAATTTCCATAGTGAAGAAAGATCTCCAAAGATCATAAGGGGAGGCCTGGATGTAGGTTGCAAGTGGACCCATAAACAAACCCGGATAAAAAATCCTTGAGCACTTTCTCTTTCCCTATCTATTTTACAATTCTATCTTTATTTCTTTTTTGTTTCAATTGCATTACGTGGTATGTGCTAATTGCTAGTAATATGTGTGTAATCAAGAATCAATTTAGGACAGTAAAGATCAATGATGATCACAATTTTCATTGCAAGAAAAATCTGTTTTCAAGGAATCAAGAATCAGCATAATCAATTAAGACAACTGTCCATAATCGATTAACGCTGTTATTAATCGATTATTTGTAGCAGTTTTCTATTCTGTGCATAAATCGGAAAAGCAGGATTAGTGATATGCTACACCTATTCACCCCACTCTAGGTGTGTTTTACCTTACTAGTATCCAACAGTTAGCACCATTCTCAACCAAACATATTGGTCAGTTGGAATACCAACATTTATAATATGACATGAATTAGGAGTATGACCTACATTCTTACAATAAAAGCATGTGGGTTATTGTTGATGCATCCTTTGTTTACACTTGTAGAAAGAATTTTGATCAAGATTTTCATTAGTAATATTATGTAATTAATCATTTTTAGTTTTCACAAATGTACTCTTTATCATACTATTACATTTTCGACAATTTGAGTAGCCTAGGCCTCTTCTATCATTGGTATGTATTTTAGTATTTAAAATATTGTCCAAATTATGAGTATTCTTCATGAACACATCCATTTGTTGATTTAATGAAGCAATTTTTGTTTCAAGAGTATCACACTTTGGACACTTTATGCAATCAAAATATCATTTGGATGTTAAGGTATCCAAATCCTTATGCAAAATTTCATTTTGACTTTCAAGACCTTTTATGGCATTTTATGTTTGATGCATAATTTCGAGAATTTAGTAAATTCTTCATGCAATTATCTAAAAGCAATATGTAACTCATCATATAAAAAAGTATCATTTGGATCAGAGTTACTAACCTTATAATTATCGCTTGAGTTGTGTGAAGCCATCAAGGAAATATGTGCTTGCTCCTTTATTTTGATTTCAATATTTGAACTAGCATCATTGTCTTCTGATATGACATTTGTTTTTCGGTGCTTCTTGTCATTCTTTCTTTTGAAAGTATGTTGCTTTTGTAATGCTAGACAAACACCTTTAAAATGATCTGGTTTTCAGCATATAGAGCATGTGGAGTCTTGCCCTAATGATGATGTTTCACTATTTGTTGTAGACCTTTTAATTTCTTCGGTCCATGAACATTTTGGCTTTAAGGTAGTTTTGTACTCTATTTTTCTCTTCTTTGGTCCATGAACATTTTGGTTTTGTTAGTTTAACCCTATTAACAACTATAATTGGTATGAATGGACCTTCTTGTATTGAGTCCCATATATCTAAGTCTAGGGATTCTACGAACATTCTAATTCTAATTTTCTAGAATGCATAATGTTCTCCAATAAAACTTAGAGGTCAATTAATATCATAACCTTTTCCCAGAAACGACTTAGAGGCCATCTTTAGAATAAGGATCTTAGGAGCAACTTTCCCAAATTAAGCTCTGATACCAATTGTAAGTATTAGATGAAAACTAAGAGGGGTGAATTAGTTGTATAGAGTGATGGTCAAATTTCTTCTATGATATCAATGAGTTTATGCAGCGAAAATGTTGCAAAAAGAGAAGCAAGAAATAATTCAAAAACAAAAGAGATAGAGTAGAGAGAATAGAGAAAGAACATAGGATTTGTATATTAGTTTACCTTCTTGACCACTGAATGCTACGTCAAATACTCTTGCAGCACAAGAGATTTCTTTACTAGATAACTTGAGTTGTTATTACAATTTCTCTCCTCGAGACTCCTTGTACCTTAGACACTCAAATACCTAACTCCCTTGGAAATCAACCTTTCCAAGTACTCTCTTTCCCCTTGTCACCACACCCTTGTGATGACAAGTTTACAACATGTTTTGCAGAATGAAATCTATGGCAGGATTATATTGACAAAATATAACAATCCTATAACTTCCAAGCCTCTTACTCAATATATTTAGTATACAATGCTCTTGAATATAATTAAGTTTGAAAAGTTTAGAAATTTGCACTTGAAGCAACTTCAGAAAAATTCTGAAAGTGTAGAACAAAAGTTACAAGAAAAGTGCAAAGAATTGTATATGAGTGAGTAATTCGTGTATTCAGATCATGTTTGGAATGAGTGTTTAAATGCCTTTAAATAAGTTTCTAATCAGCCAATATACCCTTCCATGAAGTTGCGACACGATTGGAATGAATCCAATTGAGTTTGGATGAAAGCTATTCAGTGTGGATTTGAAAATCTGATTATAACGACTCTATGTAATGAGTTACACCATGATATAATCAATTAGTCAAACTTTCTGTCTGAGAATCAATCACTTATTGCAAGACAGTAATCAGTTACATTTTGTAAAAATTATTGTGTAACTTCTTAATTAGTTAGGTAACATGTTATATAGTCCCAATACCTTGTTACTCACTATTAAATAGTTCAAGTAATCTACTACCTATGTCTAGTAACATAGCTTGTTACTTAGCATTTTGAAATTTATTTTACTTTACCTAAGAGTTTTCAAATTTCATTTCAAAATAGTTTTTCACTTTCATTTGAACATTGTCTACTAATCACATTAGAATGTATATGATAAAAGTACATATTGAAAACTTAGACTCTAATTGAAACTTGATCTTATTGTGTCTTCAACATCTTCTTCCTTTTTCATTCTTTTTGATTTTGTACAATACTCGTACCACATACACTATAGTGTTAAAAATCCTAACAGGTACTGTACCAGCATTTTCTTCTATTTTTAAAATGCTAATCTTAGAAATTAAATGGTTCCTAATTATGAACAATAAGAATAAAATTTTTATAATGCATATCACTCTGAAAGTTGTTTAACTTTAGTCCTTTGATGTGAGGTTTAGGACCCTTTTTATGTTATCTTATATTCATCACTGTCATACATTCCATAAAAGGGATTTGAATTTATCTTTATTAATTTGCGACTAACAGGCTTGATATAATGAATTGAGAAACTCCTCAAAAAGACTATTAAAAACTCCACATACATTCTTCTACTACTATACAATAATCAATAAAATCCACAAAGGGTTTTTATCCAAGTTTGATAATAAATTATCCAGAAAAGTAAGATCTATTGCTCTACGGCAGTGGGCTGAGCCACCGTTGAGACTCCTCAACTGTCCCGATTCGGCCATATAGTACCAAATCAATGGCCAAGATCCCCTTCCGCGTTGTCTTCCTTTGCCAATTTGAACCACCATAGCCATTAAGAGCAGAAGTTGCGAATATGGGAAGATATGAGAGGGTACCGAATAAGGGAAATGATTTAGGGATTTATCTTTATTTCTCTTCAAGCCATGATTCCTAGGTTGTGCAGCTTTGCCACTATCGCCAGCCTCCATGCAAGTCGTCACCGCCGCTGAGAAAGGAGAACAAGAGAAGATGGCTAGGGATTTAATTCCCTTTCATATGGAACAAGATATGGGGTACCCTTGCCCCTTCTCACTTAACTTGTGTTTTTCTGTTTTATTTAATCCTCTTTTTTTTTTTTTAATTTGTTTTGCTTACTTATATGCCTACTTCATTTGCGTATTATTTCTCACACTATTTGTTTGGGTAATTGAAATAAAGTAGATGCAAAATAATATACTTCATATTCTAAACAATAATTGTCTACTTTATTCTATAAATTATATTCACATCTATTTTAATAAAATCATTCATTTCAAATAATAATCAATAATCTTATCACTTAGAGGAATTCATAGAATTTTTATAGTAAGGTCATGGTTCAAGTCATTTATAACTTCTCTTAAAATGAGAAGAAGATCTATGACCAATATCGTCTCTAAACTATTAATTCCATATAAAAAATAGTTCAAATTTATTTTATCACTTACATGAATTTTATGGATATTTGATAGTAAAGTCATGGTTCAAATCGTCTCTAATTTCTCTGAAAATGGGAAGAATGTCTACGACCAACACCGTCTCTAAGCTATTAATTCCATATAAAAATAATTCTTAACTATTTTAACACCTAAATGAATTTTATGGATTTTTCATAGTAAAGTAATGGTTCTAGTCATTTGTAACTTCTCTGAAAATGGGAAGAATGTCTGTGACCAACATCGTTTCTAAGCTATTAGTTCCACTGAATTAAAACAATTATAAATTATAAATATTTTAAAATCAATAAAAACCGAATCCACCAAATTTATCAATACTTTCTAACCGATAAAAAATCAAACAAAATCTGCCAATTACATTTCAAACCAGAATACATAGTCTTGACTTCCCTATTGTACTTAAGGATATGTATGAGCAAGATAAACTCTTGTCACGCATAAATATAAAAAATTAAAGTATTTTGCTTTGTAATTTAAAATTTATCAAATAATTTTAAAGGGGTAAAAGTTCATGAGATTTGTGAGGTACAGTTTTAATACAGGCGGACAAGGTGCTAATACCTTCTCTAACCCTAATCGACTCCTGAGCTCATAATATTTGTTTAAAGGACCAGTTTATCCTAATGGGCATAACAGAGAGTTTTCTACATTTTTGCCACAAAAAATGTAGTGGTGACTCTAAATCATTAGGGAGAGATAGAAATTGAGTTCGCATCTTCCTAAGTTGCAGATTCGGACTTCCAACCGAAAATTGGATTGCGATAGCTGGCGACTCCCATTTGGGATAACTCATAAGAGAGTCATACCCAAATCCGCTAATCACATGGACTTAAATACCCTTTTTTTTATTGTTGCTTTTTTGTGTGCTTCCTTTAGAATAATAAAATTCGTATCTCCTATACTTTCTTATTTTATTATCTATAAGTTCTTATGATTATTTTTGCAGCTTATTGAGGATGGTGGAAAATTTTAAAAGCTTAGTATGCTTCCTCACACACTAATAGTGAACACTTGAGTTTGCACACACATATGCCATAAACTCGGGTATTGATGAATAAAATTTGAGATAGAATAGACATTTTCTTTGCTAGTATATGGCCTGGAGTCATATCTGGTATTGGTGGAGTGGACCACCCAGATCGTTTCTGGTATCATGAGTTAGCGGGTTGGAGGTCTTGATCCTTCTCGTTTCTAGCCCATGGTATTCGGTTTCCTTTCTTTCAAGATTGGATGCAATCTGGTGACCTAGAAGTCTAGAGCTTTTATCGATTCCAATTTAAAAAAATATAGTAAATTGTCGTTGGTTGTAACCGATAGACATTCCAAAAAACCCATCTAGGATATACAGTTTGTAGGACAAAGGAAGCGAACCATTTCTATCATTTTATTATTTAAAATCATAAAGTGGGACTTACCATCCTCAAAGTAGATGAATCCGTCATCCAGAGCATTCCCGCCAATACCTAATACCTAGAGCATAACTAATACCTAGAGCATTCCCGTCATCCACATTTGCACATTGATGTCCTTATGCCACGAGAATAACTAATACCTAGAGCATTCCCGCCAATTAATGGGCTCAACTCCCTAATGATAATTTTCATGTCATACATACCCATCGATGGACTCAATACCCTAAGGATGAATTCATATCACCATATTAGGCATAGTCAGAATATTCACTAACAATATAATAAATATCCATATACCATGACATTTAATTGCATTACCCACAAATTGGGTCCACTACCCTAAGGAACATGCATCATACATATCATTCATTCATGCATTCATTCAGTATTTGGTTATTTAACACATCTACAATTATTATTTTTCAGATGCTTTTGTCGAAGAGAAATACTTGGTATAGTAAGACATGGAGACTAATTCTCCAATAATTGGGTTCTATCAGTGCTTTGTTAAAAAAGAAAGGAGTAAGGGTAGATTTACAAGTTGTTGATATGATCTATCTAACAGATCTAGTCCCAAGATCCTTGAGGAGGTTCTGAATTAGTTAGCCAGAGAATATGGAAGATTGTTCGACCATCTCTTTATCAAAGTTGATATAGAGACCTTAAAGGCCATAAATAACATGATTCAACACTGGAATACTATTTTTCATGTCATTTAAATCTCAAATGTAGATGTGTCCCCAACTATGGAAGAATATGAAGTTGTCCTCGATATCAGTTCATCAAGAAGGCTCAAATTGTATCAGTATAATGATAATTAGAATGTCACATAGGATTATATTGAGAAACTAGTTGGGGTACGCCCAAGTCCAAACCACATAATCAAACAAGGAGAAATTTATGGGTTGAAAGCTATCTTTTTGAAGAAACATATTGCGAAAATGATGGAACATGGAAATTAGGAGTTATTCAAACTCGCATTGGCATTAGCTACATATGGTATGGTCTTATTTCCTTTTGTCTATGATATGGTAGACCAAGTAGTAATTGATGTCTTCGCTAAAGTCCAGAGATTCAGAGTTAATCCAGTACTAATAGTGTTGGTTGAGACTCTCCTATCATTTCAAAGGTTTCACGAAAATGGTTACCATAAAGTTTGATATGGTATATATTTGCTCTATATGTGGATGGTTACCCGATTCGTACGTCATTGGTACCGAGATTGGAACTGGTACCCCCTATGTAGATTGCAAAACATCAAAATCAAACCTATGCAATTATCTGACTGGAAGAAGCTTTTCAAAGAAGTAACTACAAAATGCAAGCATGCATCAATGAGCAGATTGTATATGAAAACATGCATCACATAGATTTTGATGAAGACAAAAGTTGATGGAAAAAAGATGGAAGACAGAGTTTGATAAAAAAACAAACATAAAAAAATGATTTTATATCAAGGACAAGCTTGAATGGATGAATAAATGAACAAACAACAATGTCAACAACAAAGTCAAGACTCAAGTTCACACAAGCTAAAACATTCATGAAGATCTAGAATGTAAGTTTTTTTATGTCTTTATTAGGTCTTAAGATGTTTGCTTAGAAAGAGTCTAGGCTAGAAGGAACCTAATGGAAGTCTCACAAGCTAAAATCAATCATAACTAAAATGAGACTTACATGCATACATACATGATTTACATGCACATGGATAAATATATGATCATATGATATTGATGCATCTATAAAGAGTTTTAAATCATACATCATTCAAAGTCATGCGTCATACTTTTACAAATCATGTAAGAGGTTCATATCATATTAAAATATCTATTTTGAAAAACCATTAATCGATTAAGAGTGATTTTAATCGATTAAAATTTGGAATCTTGGGAACCCGTGAATCGATTAAGTATGGGTTTAATCGATTAAGGATTGTTGCAATTTCTAGTTTCTTGTATTTTAAAGAATCATTAATCGATTAAGATTTAATGATAATCAATTATCTGCACCAGAAAACATAATTCTATATTTACCCAAGTTTTTCCATGTTGCATAATCTCTTTGATAGTTAGAGAGAACACAAAAAACAGATTGATTTTCACATAGTTCTGAAAATCACACTACTCTTACACTTTCATATCTATAGAGAGATTTTCAAAGTGTTCTTTTGAAAACGAGAGAATAAGGAGAATCTTTAGAAAGATTTACGAAGACCTTAATTGTCATATCTTTTGTAAAGAAACCTTGCATCACACATTTTCTATATTCTGGTTTTGTGAGATTTATAGAAGGGTTCTTAGATTCTAGAAGAGTGAATATTCTGCACACATAGATGCATCAATAACTTGAAATATTTAGACACAGGCATATACATATTCTCTTGGTGTGTTTAATGTCACCATTAATAGAGAATTGGTTTGGGAAAACCCTAGCCGCGATTAGGTAGTAGCGGCTGTCTTCACAAAGGGAAGAAGTCTTGGGTAAAGCGACAAATCGGCAGGGGCCAAAATCACGAAAGGTGATGGTATTTGAGTAGGCAAGTTGAGTGGTCGAACCAGGTTTAGGGCTCAAAGGATCCTAGAAGGGAGTTCTTGTGTGTTGTATTGGAACTGTGTTTGTAAGAAACAATAATATTCCAAAGCGAAGAAAAATCTCCCAAGATAAGAAGGAGAGGTCTGGATGTAGTTTACAAGTGGACCCGCAAACGAACCAGGATAAAAGCAGTATCTCATTCTTCTCAAGCCTCAACTCTTTATATTTATGTATTGCTTGATTCAGTTAACTCGACATGCATATCATTCTGAGTTATTTTCATATTCTGTTTTGTGCATTTACTATTCATAATCATCTATAAGACATATAAGTTTTGTTAAATCTTGGTAATCTTGGAGATCAAAGAAAATTGTTTTTCATAGAACAAGAACTCAATAATCGATTAGGTTCTTTAGTTGCAGAACGAATCAATCGATTATATGTGGTGTTAATCGATTACAAAGTGAGTGAATTTGTACAATTTGTTTGTTAATCAAGCAACGAAAATTGTGTACTGTATCACTTATCCACCCCCTAGGTGAGTTACAAAGTCCTGTAGGACCCAATAGTAACTTCCAAGAATAATGTGATCATGTACTCATGTGGAGATTATCCAAACATGATTGTCATGGGCCCTCGGGGATGCATCTCTTTTACCCTAGCCCTTGTACTCGACAACTGAAATGGGGAATGAATCTTGTACCTCAAGGAAAACTGCAATGGTCTATGATCTAGTATAGAGATGAAGAAACCACCACGAAAGCTCTCATTTTAGTGAGGAATGCTTTGAGAAATTTTCATCTCTACGGGAAGGATGGACTTGTGGAGCATCAAGCCTACTACACTGAAGAATACAAAAGATGGAGAAATGATAGGATGAAATCTGCTATGCCGCCATCACCCACAGTACCAAATGAACCAGTTGGACCATCTCAAAATGAACTACTGCTAATTAGTCAGAACAAGCTTCTAGAAGCCAAGCTAGAAGAAGCTCAAAACCATATTGAAAAGTATGAATTAATTGTTTAAAAACATAACAAAATCGTCGTTGCCTAGAGAAAATAGGAAATCAACTTGAAACCGAACTATGTTAGCATGTGCTCATCATCAGATAAGTACCACCTAATCAAAGCTAGAAAAGAAAAGATGAGAAAGTAGCAGAGCAGATCAGGTCTGGAAAGCATAAAGATGAAAACTTAGTTGATATGAGCCATCAACTGAAAGCATGAGGGTGTGTCCTACATACTGCACAAAAGGACATCCATACTCTAGAAGCAAAGTTAGAGAATCTGCAGCCTTTCATTCAGGAATGCCAAAAGGATTTGTGAGAGGTAAGACACCACACTTTTTATCCTTACTAGGGTTTGTGAGAGGTAAGGTTGACACCATACTTTTTATATCAAAATGTGAAAATGACATATTCTTAGTGCAAATTTACGTAGATAATATTATTTTTGGTGCTACTAACGATATCTTATGTAAGGAATTTTTGGATTTAATGAAAGGAGAGTTCAATATGTCTATGATGGGAAAATTAACTTTCTTCCTAGCGCTACATATAAAGCAATTGAGTAATGGGATCTTTGTTCACCAATCAAAGTACTATAAGCAGCTTTTGTAATGATTCGACAATGATGAAAGGAAGCTTCTACACCAATGACATCATCTTGCTACCTTGACAACGATGAAAATGGATAAGTTGTTGAGGTAACCAAATAGCATGGTATTATTGGCTCATTATAATATCTTACATCAAGTAGACTTGATATTATGATCAGTGTGTGTATGTGTGCTAGATGCCAATCCTTACCTAAAGAGTCACATTTTCAATTGTAAAACATATCACGAAAAACTTACAAGGATCTATTCCCATGAGACTATGGTTTCCTAGGGATGCCTCCCTCTATTTGATAGGGTACTCGGACTCTGATTTTGTTGGATACAAATTTGACTGTAAGAGGACAAGTGGGACTTTCTACCTATTAGGTTGCTCCCTAGTGTCATGGTGCAACAAAAAGCAAGCTTGCTCCCTAGTGTCATGGTTTCTCCCTAGTGTCATGACTTTCTACCTAAATAAATTGTCGTTGGTGTGTGATGCGTTGAAATTTTAAGAATGAAGCATCATTTGTTAGACTGTGGTCTAAAGCTTTATAAAATACCTATCAAGTATGACAATACAAGTACCATAAAACTATATAAGAATCCCATATTGCATTCAATAACTAAACATGCAGAAATTATACATCATTTTCTTTGAGAACATGTGCAAAAAGGTGATTGTGTTATTGAGTTTGTCGGAATATCAAAGCAAATAGCCGATATTTTCACCAAGCCCCTTCCATGGGATACATTCTTTTTTCTATATAAAGAACTCGGAAATCTTGATGAATCATATCTAAGTTAGCATGCTTATGGTTTTGTATATGACTTCGCCATGCCTCTAATATATGATTATATGTTGCTTGATTTGAATGCTTGATTCTTGTATATAATTGAGTTCATGATTACTTTGCTTGTTTGTTAATGTGTCTTAGACTCTTAGGATAGGTTTTTACCAATAGTATCTTCTCATCCACCTAGAACCACACAAAAAGCACTTGAATATGTGTTATTACTAAAAGTAATCGACTGTGCCATGTTATAATCAAATACCTGGGCAAAATTATTTTAAAATTAATCAATTAGCAACTGATTAATCAATTACTTGGGGGGGAAAATTAAACTCTATAAGATAATCGATTACTAGCAATAGTAAAATAGATTGAAGTATTCAATCTAAGGTATATTCGCATAAACCTTAATTCCTCAAATCCTTACCTCTTTCTGAAATTTCTGCAAATTAGTTGTACTAAGTTCAAATTCGTGCAACCACTTCTCTCCATCTATCATCTCTACATTCAAATCAAACCAATTTCTTCAAAATCCAAATTTCCCAAAAATTCCTAATTCCGTAAACCTAAGTTCCAATTGGAAAATCAATGGTACCATCTTCTTTCTGCAAAATGAGTGATAAATGACCTTACCATGTGAAACACACTGCAAAATGCTAGAAATCATCTGAAACAGGTGGTTCATCAAGTGCCAGAGCAGATAGAACCTCAGTGTGGAGTGATCTGTATTACGCTCCAAATCTCGAAGCAGAGAGATTGGTTAGGTGTCTTGGCAGAAAGCAAACATACATTAGATATGATGAACTTACATGGATGGTGCAGCAAGGGTTTGAGTTTCCGCACCAATTAGAGGTACAAGGCATTACCAACTTTGTGGAGCTAAATGGTAATGTATATCCCTCTCTAGTTAGGGAATTCTATGCTAATTTTATGTACAAGGATGGTGTTTATATGAGTTTGGTTAAGGGAAGGCTATTTAATTTGGATATCGATTTATTTCTAAATGTTGAAGGTCTTACATGTGATTGTGCTCCTCTAGGTGATTGCCATAATGTGTCATGGGAATCATATGATACTGAGGAAATCTATAAATCTTGTCTTAGAGGACCACACTTTTATGTTCAAGGAGAAGTAATGAAAGTTGGTGGATTTTCAGTTGAGAATAGATTGCTACACTATCTGCTTGCGTATATTCTAGTTTAGAGGAATACCAACCACACTCAACACACCATCAACGATCTTATGTTGATGTTTTCTATCAAAGAGGGAATTACGGTTAACTGACCTGTAGAAATCCTCAAGGTCATGTCTAGGATTGCCTCATTTTCATTTAAACTACTTGCATATGGGATCTTTGTTTCATGTATGATTGATCATCTTGGGATAGATACATCCAATGTGGACATAATGAAAGTAAATTCCCGACAGCACTTAGAGAGTGACAATTTGATCCACAAAATAGGAATTTGAAAATACAATACTAAGTGGATGTATCAGTATGATTATAACATAGTTATTGGCTTTGACCTTATTGATGAGGAAGAGGAAGATGACTCGGATGACCAAAACCCTGATATAAAAAGAATTGTATGGGTTAAGTTCCTATCTATGATCGAATCCCATGGAGACACGTCATCACCACTACTAGAAAACTAGGCTGTCTTTGGAATGTCTAGCTTGTCCAAGTTAAGAATACAGTCCATGTATGTGTTTATGTGTATTTTCAGCTTGTTGTGTTCTGAACTTATGTCTTGTTATGTTTAAGTTTGTATTATTTATAACTCTATGATTGTAATCCGTTGAACCTCTTATTGTGTCGTTTTATGGTTTCATTTGCAATTTATTAGATTTCTACTATTTTGTCGTTATGAATAGTTGGTGTGTGCTATCAATGATCATATTCTATCTACCTGGTTATTCTAGGTGTTCTATATGCAAAATGGATAGTACTATGCTTACAATTTTCATGAAAATTGAATGTCTCTAAACTATAAATTTTCCGATTATTCAGCAACATAATTGATTACTATCTGTGGATAATCAATTATTTGCTGTAAATATGTGCATTTGTTTAATTTTTTAACGGCTTGATCAATCATACAACTTCTGATTTGATTAAGTCAATATACAATTGTAAAAATCGTTTTTAGTGTTATTTGAATTTTGCAAGTAGTATTTTGATGCATCTGCAAACCTAAGTAAAAGGGGGAGAATGATTTGTGGTACCCACAGTACCTTATGCATAGATTGAGGGGGAAAGAACAAAGTGAGGGGGAGCAACGCTTATGATTCCATAACCTTAAAAAAACATCAAGTTGATCATCATCAAGCTTATCAAACGAGTGAAATTGTTCAAAGTTTGTCATCATCAAATAGGGCGATATTGACATTGAAATAGGAGTCAAAGGTTGCATATGTGATTGACTTAGTTAGTTTTGATGAAGACAAGGACTTTATGAAAACAAGGACTATGTGAAAGCTTGAAGATGAAGACAACCTTACAAGCAACATGCCAAGACTCGAGGTCATCCTAGACAAAGGAAAATCTTTTATGTATTATAGAAGTCCTAAGACGATTGCTTAGATTGAATCTAGGTTAGGTGAACCTAGGATAAAAGTCTCACAAGGCCTAAATATGACTTACATAAAATGAGACATTTCATTCACCCATACATGATTAGATAATCTTCATGCATTGCATTGATCATACATGATTTCATTGCATAAAATAGTACTTATTTTGAGATCATGCATTGCATACACATACATCATGTAGGAGGTTCATTTCACATCCAAGAAACTACTTTTCATTTCTATTAATCGACTAACATGAAGTGATAATAAATGATCCAGTCATGGAATCTGATAATCGATTAGGTATTGCAATAATTGATTACTCATAAAGATTTTGATCTCTTGGCATCAATAACCTATTAGCAAAATTAATAATCGATTATGTCCATCAGACATCTTGTTTTTAGCTAGTCGATAATCGATTATCAGTTTAAATAATCGACTCGATCAAACAAAAAATTGTTTTGTATAAAAACCGTTTTTCTTCTTATTGGTTTGGAATGTTAGTTTTCAAATTTTCATATTTTCTAAGGATTCTCTAAGTGAAATCTTATGTTCATTAGAGTTGGTGTTTCTTTGAATTTTAAGAGAGAAAAGAGATTGAATTATCATATTCTTTTTCATTAGAGTGCATATTCACAAAACATTGCATTAATCATCATTAGAATCTAGGATTCATGGGATATTTTTGTCTTTAGATTTAGTTTTATATTTAGTCAAGTGAATTGATATTCTAAAGGTAGTCGAGAATTAGAGATAGAATCTTCTTGATGTTAGGTTTTCTATGTTCATAATTTACAAAGGTCTTGGTTGTGAATGATCACAGGCTGGGACTATACTGTGAGTAGGTGTTGAGTATCCGAAAGAGATGGGTTAGAGGTAAAACTGACGTGAGAGACTCTAAGGCCAAGAAAAGAGCGTTTTTAGAGTTATTGGATGTGTGTTTGTGAAATACATTTGATTCCATAGCGAAGAAAGTCTCCTGAGAAAATATGGGGAGGTCGAGATGTAGTTTGTAAGTGGACCCTCAAACAAACCAGAAGAAAATACTTAGGCGCACTCTTCTATACTTTATCTATTTACAATTCAGTTTTTACATATTTTTTATGTTGCTTAATTGACTCTTGATTTGCAAATTGTTTATTTATCATTTGATATATTGTTATTAAGTAATTTGAATCTGTAAAGACTGTTTTTGGTAAGAACTTGTTGTTTTTAAGAAACTGTATCATTCAAGATGTGAAGAATTAGAATAATTGATTACTCTTTGTTAATAATCGATTATTGTGTAAATAATTGATTACTCAATGTGATAATCGATTATCATGGACTATGTTTGTAATATTTCCGATTAACCGAAAAACTGTTTTAGTGAACAACTACACATATTCACCCCCTCTCTAAGTGTGTTTTACTCTGTGTTTACCCAACAGTTCAATGATAGTAATCCACAATGAGAGAACAAGCTTAGATTTGATCAAGGTTTGAAGCCTAGAGCTTCCTCTGAATATTGGCATCAACACAAGAAAAGCCATCGAGGTACGCCTCGTAGTCGTCAAATGCCAGTCAATGTGTCTTACTATACCAAGCTTTTCAAAGACAAGGAATTCTTTTGATTTTATTCAATCCTATCATTCTTTATAACTTTTATTTTTCCAAAAAATATTAACAGGTTTAGTAATCATTGCACATAGACATCCTTACAACACTAGGCTGCAAGCGAAGATCATGCACGGCCAAGAACCTGCTTTGGTATGAATGTCTGAGTTAAAGGAACATATGGTAGAGATGATGAGGATGAGGATGAGGATGAGGATGTAGTAGGAGAGGGAATTATGGAATCCTTGTACACCACATATGTGAGCTTAGTCTACTCCTCAAAATCCTCTAGGTTCCACCCTACGACAAAAGGGATATATCATGGCGCATAGTATAGACACGACCCACCACATAAGGAAGAAGCAAATGATGATGCATACTAGGAGCATGGACCAACGCGACAACATATAAACCAGTCTAATCCTAATGAGGATCCTAACTACCATCCTCCCAAGAACGATTAGGCTCCTGTCACACAGAATACAAACCATCAAACCAGAGGAGATACTCAAACTAATGATAAGGGGAAGGGAAAGGATTTGGAAATGTGGGATACGATCAATGAAAGGATCAAGGCTGTGGAATGGGCTAGCTACCTGGGTCTGAAGAATGCCTTTAAGATGTGCTTGGTACCAAACTTTGTTCAGCCTCCCAAGTTCAAGGTACCTGATTTTGAAAAATATGATGGAACTATTTTTTCAAAGAGCCACCTTCACATTTACGCTTGAAAGATGTCAGCATACCATCATAATGACAAACTATTGATTCACTGCTTTCAAGACAGCCTCATGGGAATTGCCACGACATGGTATATTTGCCTCAAGAGAAACAATATTAGAGCTTACTTGGATCTTTCCAACGCTTTCATCTTGCAATATAATTTCAATAAGGACTCTGTACCTGATCGCACCAAGCTCCAAAACATGACGAAGAAGGCAAATGAGTTCTTCAAAGAGTATGCTCAAAGATAGAGAGGAGTGGCTTCGCAAGTCTTGCCTCATCTGGAGGAAGACGAACAAATTACTACTTTTATCAATCCTCTCCCCAACCCCTTCTTCGACAAAATGATAGGATATAACACATTTGGTTTCAATTTCTAATCAAAGTTAGACATAGGAACAAGCAGAATATGAAAACATGGAAGATTGCCGTTGAGTATACTAGAGAGTCCAAGAAGCCTAATTATATGAAGAAGAAGAAGAAGGAAGTTGAAGCCCATTATGTGGCTGGAGAACCTCACAAAGCATCACACAATGCAAACTACAATCCCTAGTCGTATACACCCCACCTTCACTATACCCAAACACCATATCGACCAACTTAACAAACCACATACCAGACCACCTACCAAGTTGTAGCCTACATTAACGACAATTTACCACCACCACAATATAACCCAACACCCCAATATAACCATCCACGACCCAACTAGTATCCAACCCAACAACCAAGACCCAACCACAACAACCAAAAAATCAACTCAACCCAAAACCGAAATCCACCAAGACAATTCCAAGTGCAAGAAAGAAAAAACTTTGATCCTATTCCCATGACCTATGCTGAACTTTTCACCACCCTTCAAGCAGAGCGTATCCTAGCACCCATTCTGGGGAGAATCCTAGATACCATGACCTTCTAGTACAACCCAAATGCTAGATGTGCCTACCATTTTGGGGTAATAGGGCACTCTCTCGAAACTTGTAGAGCATTGAAGCATAGGGTGGAAGACCTTATTGACTCAAAATGGTTGAACTTTAAGGATGATGTTCCCACTATCACGGGCAACCCTTTACCCAATCATGGGAACCAGGGAATAAATGCCTTGGAGCATGATTATGCAAGAACTAATATTTATAATGTGGGAGTTATAAAGACACCATTAAGAGACATGTTTGTTGAGATGTGCAGACAAGGTTTGGTTGAATTGGTGAAAGGAGACCGATATGAAAATGATGTTTCTATGTTGTAGGGAACCACAAATCACACTCTGGAAGTCATTTGAGTTCACAAATGAGGTGGCTTGTGAATTCTATCGATTCATATGGCGGAGTGAATACCAAATAATGGATTAATTGAGCTGCACTCTGGCCAGGGTATCATTATTGTCATTGTTAATGAATTCAGAGGCCCACAAAAAGGTCCTCCTAAAGGTGCTTAATCAAGCTCATGTCAACCATGATATAACCACAAGCTAATTGGGTGGGATTGTTAACAATATCATGGTTGATAACAATTTTTCATTCAGTGACTAGGGAATAAAAAATGAGGGGACATGGGACACTCGTCCCATCCACATCTCCATTGTGTGCAAATATCTTGTGATATGAATGGTTTTGATAGATAATGGTGCAATGAAAAAGAGGACATTATCCAAATTACAAGTGGATGATTCAACCATAAGACCTAGTTCAACAATCGTTTGAGCTTTAGACATATCTAGATGGGGTGTACTAGGAGGAATTGAATTTCCTATGAAAATAGGATTGTGCACCTTCCAGGTCCTTTTTCAAGTCAAGGATATCAACCCATCATTCAGCTGTTTGTTGGGGAGGTCCTGGATAGATTCAACCGGTGCCATAACTTCCTCATTACATTAAAAGGTGAAGTTTATTATGGATGGAAGGTTAACAACAATCATGGGTGAAGAAGACATTCTGGTGTCCCAGCTTACTGACACACCATATATAGAAGATGATAGTGAGGCCTTAGAAACTTCTTTTCGGGCGTTGGAGATTGCAAATACTTCTTATTTCAAAGGATGATATCCCAAACTCAACCCTCCACCCTTTAATGCATCCATCATGATGGCAAGGGTCATGTTGAAGAAAGGATTTCAGTCTGGAAAAGGCTTGGGAAAATATGGGCACAGAATGGAGAATAGACTAGTCCTTCCTATTAAGCAAAAAGATTCTCGTCCATCACATCAGCTAGAGCTTTGTGAGTGCAGGCTTCAATCAACAGAATATGAATGCAATGATGAATGAAGGCTAACCCAATTATGATTTCATCCATGTATAGTAATGCCCTCTATGCATGGTATTAAGTAATTGGAAAGAAGATGTTGACAGCAATGTTTATATTAGAATGTAATTGTAAAATGTTTTGGATATTTTTGAACTTGTTTTGATCACTATTTTCCTAGCCCTGGGCATATGGGTCTTTTGTTTATAAGGGCTTGTCTTTATCTTCATCGGTATGATTTCTAATAAAAACAAAGCATGGCATTCCATTCCATATCTCGTACATTTTTTTCTATACGATAATCCATAAACCAACCTAATACAAACCACTAACCATTATGTAGATCTGACAACAAATCTATAACTAATGATATTCTTAATAATCACTTGCCAAAATTGGACCACCCGCTAAATCAAGCAGAGGGAGATGATAGTGATGGGGATTGGGAGGTATCCCCAAAATTGCTGAGATTAGTCGAGCAAGAGGCCAGAGAAATTCAACCTCATGAGGAACTAGTTGAATTGGTGAATCTTGGTTTAGAGGAGCATAAGAAGGAAATTAGGTTAGGCACAATTATGAATATTGTTGAGCGGAAAAAACTCATCAAGCTTATGCACAAGTATAAAGATGTATTCACATTGTCATACGAAGAACTTGTAAAACAAAAAATGCTAAGAATGAGACCAAAAATCTCTTTGAGAGTTAAAGAGGAAGTGGAAAAGTTGTTGGATGCTAAGTTCATAATGGTGTGTACATATCCTAAATGGCTTAGCAATATAGTTGCAGTATCAAAGAAAGGAGGGAAGTTCCGAATATGTGTTGATATAGAGACCTTAACATCCCTAAAGATGACTTTCCTATACCTCACAACGACGTTTTAGTTGATAACACAGGGGATCATGCCTTACTTTCACTCAGGGATGGATACTCAGGATATCATCAGATTAAGATAGATCTGGAGGACATAGAAAAAACAACCTTCATCACCACATGGGGGACATGTGGTTATCAAGTAATGTCATTCGGGTTAAAGAATGCTATGGCCACCTACCAAAGGGCCATGGTAGCTATTTTCCACGATAGGATGCAAAGAGGTTGAAATCTATGTTGATGACATCATTTGTATATCTAAGACAGAAGAGGAGCATGTTGCTAACCAACATAATCTTTTTGAAAGACTACGAAAGTATCAACTCAAATTGAATCCGACTTAATGCAGCTTTGGGGTAAAATCTGGTAAAGTCTTGGATTTCATTGGTAGCCAGAAGGGCATAGAAGTCGATCCTGAAAAAATCAAAGCTATAACTGAAATGGCAGCTCCTCGAACTGAGAAGGAAGTCAGAGGATTTTTGGGCAGGCTGAAATATATATCTTGGTTTATCTCTCAATTGACTGCAACTTGTGAACCCATCTTCAAAAAATTAAGGAAAAATTAGGTTGTGAAATGAAATGAAGATTGCCAATCAGCGTTCTACAAGATCAATCAATATTTGATAAAATCTCCAATATTAATGCCTCTAGTCCTAAACTGACCTCTAATCATGTATTTGACAGTGTTAGATGAATCCATGGGTAGTGTCTTAGGACAACATGATGAGTCAGGAAAAAAGAGCAGATCATCTATTACCTGAGCAAGAAGTTCACCGACTATGAGAAGAGTTATTCACTACTAGAACATACTTGTTGCGCCTTAGTTTGGGCAACACGTCGTCTTAGGTGGTGTATATTGAGTCGTACTACTTGGTTAATATCTATAATGGATCCAATGAAGTACATCTTTGATAAGCCTATTCTGACATTAAAAATTGCTAGGTGGCAAGGACTGCTATTTGAGTATGATATCATATATGACCCCCAGAAGGCCATAAAAGGGAGTATCCTTGTTGATTATCTGGCCAACCAACTAGTAGTCAAAGAAGACTTGATGAATGGAGAATTTTCCGATGACGGAATTATGTTAATATCCCTAGACACTAAAACAGAAGAAAATAGGTTGACACTAGTCTTTGATGGGGCCTCCAATATGCTTGGGCACAGGATAGGGCTAGTGCTTATCTCCCCAGAAAACAAATTCATCCTAATTAATGATAGGCTATGCTTTGACTGCATGAACAACATAGAAAAATACGAGGAATGCGCATTAGGTTTGGAGGCAACTATGGACTCAAAAATTAAATCTATAGAAGTATTCAAAGACTCGGCTCTAGTGATTCACCAAATGCAGGAAGAATAGGAAACCAAAGAAAATAGTTGATACCCTATATAGATCATATCCAAGGGAGGATAAATGACTAGCTTATGCATAGGCAACTTTGTCATCCATGTTCTACATAGAGGGAAATGATATGTCAATTATCAAAATAGCGAGTAAAGATCAACCTGCATATTGTTGTGTGATGGAATTAGAGTCAGATGGAAACCCTTGGTATTATGATATAATGACATACCTCAAAAGCAATTAATATCCTTCTCATGCCACAGAAAATAATAAAAGGACTTTACAAAGGCTAGCTATGGGTTTCTTCTTGAATGAAAATGTGCTATACAAGAGAAACCATGATATGGTGTTGCCAAGCTGAATAGAAGCTAAAGAGGCAGAAAGAATCATCCAAGAAGTACATGAAGGTACATTTGGGACTCATGCAAACGAGCATGTGATGGCTCGAAAATTTTGAAGAGTAGGCTACTTCTAGTTAACAATGAAGAATGATTGTTGTGATCATGTGCGAAGATGTCACAAGTGCCAAATATATGCCAATAATATTAATGCACCTCCCAACTTGTTACATGTTTTGTCTACACTATGGTTGTTTTCTATGTGGGTTATGAATGTTATTGGGCCTATTGAACCTAAAGATTCCAATGGACATCAATTCATCCTTGTTGCTATTGATTATTTCACCAAGTGATTTGAAGCAAGTTCATATGCGAGCGTAACGCGTAAGGTGGTGTTCAAGTTTGTGAAAAAAGAGTTGATTTGCCGCTATGGTTTATCATAGAAGATTATCACAGATAATGCCACCAATCACAATAACAAAATGATGATGGAGATGTGTGAAGAATTAAAAGTCAAACATCACACCTCTTCTCCGTATAGACCTAAAATGAATGGAGTCGTGGAAGCAGCAAATAAAAATATAAAGAAGATAATCCAAAAGATAGTTGTGACCTATAGAGATTGGCACGACATGTTACACCTTTGCTCTTCATGGATATTGAACATCGGTCTGCACTTTAATAGGGGCAACACCTTACTCTCTAGTATATATATGGAATAGAGGCAGTACTGTCAATAGAAGTTGAGATCCCATCATTAATAGTACATGCTAAAGAAGAATTAGAAGAAGCAGAATGGGTCTAAGCGCGACATGATCAGTTGAATCTAATCGAAGGAAATAGATTGGAAGCCATATGTCATGGGAAGCTATACCAAATGAGGATCATGAGGGCTCATTCTAAAAAGGTGTGCCCCTGAATGTTTAAGGAAGGTGATTTGGTATTGAATAAAATTTTGCCTACTCAGAAAGATCACCGTGGAAAGTAGACATCCAATTATGAAGGCATGTATGTAGTGAAGGAGACATTCTTGGGAGGTGCTCTTATTTTGACAAACATGGACGGAGAAGACCTTCATCTTTGTGTAAATTTTGATGAAGTAAAAAAATACTATGCATGATGCGACTTCCCTAAAAATTGAAAATGAAAAATCTCTATTCTGCAGAAATATTTATGTAATGATCACAATCACTTTTTCTAAATTGCATGCATGTTTTAAATTATTATGGAGAATGATGTAGACAAATTCCTATAAGGTGTGAATTCTATGATAATTGTTTCCAGTGACACAAGACTTCATTGCAATCCTGAAACACTTATGAACATATCCCTAGGCACCCTTGTTTTAGTCTAGACATTACGGAAGATGATCCATTCCTAAAATCCCAAAAAATATTAATAACCAGGGAAGGATAGTCTTTAAACGTTCCTCGAGATTCATACAATATTGCTCTGAACCAAACATTGCGTGTCTAGAAATTCCAAAATAAAAGAAAAGTGAAAATCCGCAAAGATATTTAATGGGTCTTAGGCAAATGTTAGGACAAAACACACCACACTCTCACTCGTACCAATAATAAAAAACAAAGCAACAAAATCACAAGAAGAACCAATAGAAATATGATACTGGAGAAAAGGAGATGAAAAAAGGAAGGGAAACACATTTCGAGTGTTTATATCCATTTTCTTTAAAATCATTTAGCCAGATGATTCAAGTTCAAAAAGTCCTTATTAAGGAATAATTGTTTTAAATCACACTAGGATAAAAAGGAAACTAACTCCAAAAAAAATATTTTAAATGCATTCATGTTATCAAACTAACACTTGCATAATGTGATCATTACACCAATGTTTCTAAAGAGAAAAAATGAATAATAAAACATCTTGTTAGGTCGAAAACCTGAAAGGGCGGCTTATGCAAAAGTTAGGGATTATAATGAAGGAAAGTCGTTCTCAATCAGAAGAGCCATCACTAAGGCATCACTTCGGAAGGAAGGCATCATAACAAGATACTAGGGAAAATTTATTGGATGAGTAGACTCATCCAATAAATTCTTAGTGGCAGTCCAAGAGCAAATTATTGGGTGATTTACAACTTTCAGATTGATGGACAAAATAATTGGGCAACTTGTAGGGTGATTGTACTTTGGCAAGATACTGGGGCAAATTTTTGAAGGGGTCAAAAATTTGGAGGAGTATGAATCTTAGCAAGTGAAAATTAATATTGTCATTTTTATAGATAGTCGGAAGAGATGCCATACACCCCTTCCCAAAACCCCTTCATGTTGTACTTCTATATGATAATACCAATATGATTTCCTACCTCGTCCATTATCCTTCATACATTAGTGCATGAGTTGTTTTTTTTATGAAATTATACTGATGAATAATAACATAACCTTTTGCGATAATCGATCAAAAACAAGTGAATGAGCAAACTAACTATCCATAAACAAGAGCTGAAATCGTACCAATATAAAAAGTTTTATCACTAAAGCTCTGGTACTTAGCGAAGCCAAAACTACAAGGTGTAACGACGCTCTAATGCAAAAGCAATGATGACTACACTTGTAGAATAGAAACAATCATAATTTTATCTAGAGTGGTTCAAACATCGTTAGTAAATACCGATCACTTCACGCTTCATATGAATAAACCAAAGAAACATCTCACTCATATCATGTAGTTATTCCCAAAATTAATTTCCAAAAATTATTTTTTAAGTCTCAATAGGTAGAAAGTTGGGCTAGCTCAAGCCAACCCAGACACTCCCAACCTTCCATCAATAAGCGAGTTTCGGTAGTACCCGACATGCGTTCTCGCATTTACTATTATTTTCTCGAGTTTCGGAAATACCCGATCTGTGTTCTCGTTTTTACTTTTATTGTCTTGAGTTATGTAAGTACCGAACCTGCATTCTCGAATTTACTTTTATTGTCTCAAATTCTGACAATACTCATTCTGCATTCTCGCATTTACTTTTATATCCTTGAGTTCTATGAGTATCTGACATGTGTTCTCGCATTTACTTTTATTTTCTCGAATTCTAGTACTACACGACCTACGTTCTCGCATTTATTTTTATTGTCTCGAGTTCCGGAAGTACCCGACTTGTATTTTTATATTTACTTTTATTTTCTCGAGTTCTGGTAGTACTAGATCTACGTTCTCACGTTTACTTTTATTGTCTCGTGTTCCAATAGTACCGACATGTGTTCTCGCATTTACTTTGCTTGCCTCTAGTTCTGACAGTACCTGGCATGTGTTGTCATATTTACTTTAAGTGTCACGAGTTCCGGCAGTACCTGATCTGCGTTCTTGTATTTACTTTTATTGTCTCGAATTCTGGTAGAACTCGACCTATATTCTCGTATTTAATTTTATTGTCTCAAGTTCTGGTTGAACCCGACCTGTGTTCTCGTATTTACTTTTATTGGCTCAAGTTCCGACAATACCCGACCTGCATTCTCATATTCACTTTTATAGTCTTGAGTTCTACTACTACCCGACCTGAATTCTAGCATTTACTTTATTGTCTCGAGTTCCGGCAATACCCAACCTACATTCTCGGATTTATTTCTATTGTCTTGAGTTTTGGAAGTATCGACCTACGTTCTCGCATTTTTTTATTGTCCTGAGTTTCAGCAGTACCCAACTTGCGTTCACGTTTTTACTTCTATTTATCCCAAGTTCTGGCATTACCCAACATGCATTCTCATTTTTGGATCATGATGTCAACATATCCTGCTCAAATCATAAATGTCTTGCTATATTTCAACCATGACGTTATTATAGCATTGATTTTTCTATGACTTCCTTACTTTTCATCCAAATTTTCTATGAACGTGGTAATATTTATCACAAACTTTTCATAATCAATACATACATCAATTTTAATCGTTGAAAGAAAAAATTGTTCCAAAAGAAATATATCATAAATTCCTCAATAATGTTTTGCCACTACAACCACTTGAAAAATTTATAGCTGCTAACCCATGTTTTTTATAATTGGTTTCGACTAACTCCTTGTTGAGGTGGAGCAATATCCAAGTTATACTCAATAACAACATTAACTATAAAAAATAGCTTTAAACAATAAAACATCTTCAAAGAATAAAAGTATTCAAAACATAAATCAGTTATTACAAACTATCCCATATCATACAAATTTTATAACCAGTTTATCAAAGCAGTTTTCTAAAAAGATTCCCTGACATCACTGCGAGATCAAAAGGAAATTGCTTTGTAACCTTCAAGGACTAAAATTCAGCCTAAAGAACTTACTAGAATCCTTATCATGTGGTTGTTGGAGGAAGAGCTAATCGTAATATTGTAGCTCTTGGTGCACAATTTTTATCCGTTGGCAAAGAATAAAATGAGAAGCCTTTCATGTGCTATGATACCAATTCCACTTCAGGGAACCTCTAATTATCATAATCAGCACATACCACAATACACATTTCCATACACAACATACAAGCTATGGAGATGATTGCACTTTCCTTAGTGACTGCAATATAAATGAAGTTAAGACTGATTTCGAGGTCCAAGTTAAAACCATCTATAACATTGAACACTTCTCTAATTCCAGAGGATCTTTGGCATCAAGCTCAGATGACTCATCCGAATCTAAGGAGAATCAATTGTTTTCTTCAATACCTGACAGCAAGCTATGTGATCCTTTCCCAATGGGAAGTCAATCAGACCAGTTCAAGACCATAATGAGATTGAAACTGGAATGTACTATGATAGGTTACATAAGAATAAGTGTAAATGACAATGGCAATATCAGAGATGAGATAAATCCCAAAATAAGTGCTAACCGAGAGTCACGTACAGGAATTCAAAAATAAGCAATATAGGAGATGCAAAGCAGAAGTCATTACCTGTTGGCATTTTGTGCTTTCACTTACACATTTATCAACATGAATGGCAAAAATGAGTGCATACTTAATAGAGTAATAAGACACGAAGGAAGGAGTCAGTGAACGTTACACAATTTAGGCAAACCAAGAGATTTCCAAAAACCAACGGAAAACCATTCAATCAATATGAAAGGACAACATACAAGACGCATAACATACATATAGATGAAGGAAAATCCGAAAAAGGAGACACACACACATTACAACCATAGAGCAATAAATATATCACATAGCAAACATAAAAAAGAATAGTCAGAGAGCAGGCATATATCCAAGAGAGAAAAGAGATATCAAACATACACACGAAAAGAGAGAAATCAAAAAGAGTTTCCTAGAAGAAAAAGGGCATAAAATCAGAGGTATTTTGAAATTAAAGAAAGACGTACTACTTTTGTAAGTATTACATGAAAATTATGAGGGAGTGAATTAGTTGTATGTGATAATGCTCAATGTTTATGCTTAAGAAATCAAAGTTTTTATGCAGCGTAAATATTGCAGAAAGATTACCAATTGATAACTTCAAAATAATGAGATAGAGTAGAGAGAAGAAAAAAGAACACAAGATTTTTATGCCGGTTCACCTTCTTCTCTACCGAAGGCTACGTCACAGCACAAGAGATTTCATTACTAGATATTTTGAGTTGTAATTATAATCTCTCTCCTCGAGACTCCTTTTACCTTACACACTTACAAATACCTCACACCCTAAGAAAACAACATTTCCAAGTAATTTCTTTTTCATTCTCATCACACACTTGTGATGACAAATTTACGACAGGTTTGAAGAATGTATTCTATTGTAGAGTTGTCTTTACAAGAAAAAACAAGCCTATAACTTGTAATCGTTAGACTCAATAAACTTAGTATACAATGCTCTTGAAATGATTAAGTATGAAAACTTTAGAACTTTGCACTTGAAGCAACTTCAGAAAAATTCTGAAAGTTTAGCACAAAAGTTGCTAGAATAAATGTAGAGACTTTTATATGAAATTGTGTATAATTCGTGTGTATTAATTGTATTTGAAATGTGAGTCTTGATGCCTTTCAATAGGCTTCTAATCAGCTAATATACCCTTCCATGAAGTTGGGACATGATTGGAATGAAACCCTTTGAGTTTGAATGAAAGATGTTTAGTTTGGATTTGAAAATCTCGTTGTAACAACTCTGTGTACTCGGTTACATCATGATGTAATCGATTACTCAAACTTTCTTCTCAGAGATGTAATCAATTAACCATTGATTTAATCGGTTAGTATGTGTAAGTTATGTCGGGTAAATGTTTACTCCGTCAAGAAACCTGTTATGCAGTCCTAGTCACATATTACAAACTGTCACACAATCCAGATAATCTATTACCAAGGTCTAGTAACATATTACTCAGGTTAAGTAACTTCTAACTTAGCTTTTTGAAAATTGTTTAACTTTGTCTAAGAGTTTTAAATTTCTTTTCAAAATATTTTTTGACTTTCATTTGAGCATCGCTTACTAATTATATTGGAGTGTAAAGGATAGAAGTACCTATTGAAGACTTAGATTCTTATTGAAGCTTGATCTTATTGAGTCTTCAATGTCTTCTTCCTTTTTCCTTAATTTTGTGTGATCTTGGTGTCTTCATCAAAATCATGCTAAAATCAGGAGTAAGATATTCTTTACAGTCTCCCCTTTTTGACGATGACAAACCAACACCTTTTGAAATTGGAGTTTTTTGAAATCAACATACTTCATGAGATATGACATGTTTTGATTTTAAGTATGCTCCCCCTCTATGTTTAAATTTTGTTCCTGGAATAAATGTTGACAAAAAAAGTACAAACTCATACTTTTCTCCCTCTTTTGACTTCATCAAAAAGAATGAAAAACTAGGTTTCCAGCACAGTAGATAAATATATATATA
>NC_032013.1:6288794-6297908 GCF_001865875.1 Lupinus angustifolius
TATATATAAGGGTAACAAGATATATTTTGACTTTATTTTGAAAAGCCTAGGTCAGAATAAATAAGATGAACTCAATGTTTGGAAATGCTAAAAGATAAATAATTGTTCAAACCAAGTACTTAACAAACAACCATAACAGAAAATCCGAACAAGTTCAATAACAACATCAAAGAAACAGATAAACTATGTTAAGCCTAGTCACAACTACTCTAACAATTTGGCCCAATCTAATCAGTCTATTCAGCATCCAAATCCATGTGGTCTAATCGATCAGAGAATCAATGAAGTTCTGCTTGGACTTGTTGATTTGCATCATCAAGAACATCCATCCTAGTAGTGATGAAGCCTCCAAGTGAGAATAATTCGTCCATAACCATTTGAGTGGATGACATGGAACCAGACAATGATGACTCAAGATGAAATGAGGAGGGTTATTAAATAGGAGGGTCAGCAGGGGGTTTTCTGCTTGAGTAGTCTGATGATCACCATAATGCTTATAGATCATATTAACGGTATCCCGAAAGAATCTCATTTTGTGGATGACATCCACATCAGTCTTATTTTCTCGAGCATTGAGAACGATCAATGACTCTCCAACATGAGATACACCAAAATGCACAAAAATGGCAGTTAGGATGATAACATAAGGTAAGGGACCAAATTCAATTCTAAAGGCCCACATTTGCCTCGTTACCATTAATAAGCACAAAACATTTACAACCAAGCCACTATTTGCCTCGTTACCACATTTGATAAGCTTTTCTTTTCAGAGATGGCTGTCACTTTAGGTTGTATTGTCTGTTTAGTGATCTTATAAATTTAAAGTTTAAGCCACTATTTTTTAGAACCTTTCCTAATGCAATCATGTAATTTGTAAGATTGGTAAACCTCTTTTGGAGATGAAGAATTTTCTCTCTTGGTTTCATGCAGAACATCTCATACTCTTGGGATAGAGTATTGAATCTAGACTGCTTGACTTCTTCAAGCCCTTCATGTGTGTTTGTCCCACATTTCTTTTGCCAATTTGCAATTTGACATTCTAAAGAATTCATCGATTCCTAGAGCTGAAGTGAGGATGTTTTTGGCGTTGAGGTCATATTGGACTTTCTTCTCATCCTCATCATTTCATGTTGATTTTGGTTTGACTTCCCTTACACTATTGATTACTGTAAAGGGTTGATAAGGTCCTTCCTCTATTGCATTCCAAATATGAAGGTCTTGAGATTCTATAATGATTCTCATCCCGATTTTCCAAAAGTCATAGCATTCTCCAACAAAACTGAAATGGAAAATAGTCAAAGGTTGTCTTTATGATAGACCTACATAGTTTTGATGAAGACAATGAGTTAAATGAAAGCTTGAAGAAATGGATGTCACAACAAACAACAAGCCAAAGGCTCGAGGTCAACATCGCAGACTTAGGATTATATTAATATTCTAGAAGTCCTAAGATGATTGCCTAGTTTTAAGTCTAGGTTAGGTAAACCTTAGGTGGAAGTCTCACAAGAGTTTGAAATGAAATTCATATAGATTGAGGCATTACATCTAAATATATATGATAAGTAGAATCATGCCTAAGTATTAAGCATACATGGTTTTTGTGCATAAAAGTTGTATCTATATCAAAATCATGTATTGCATGTTCATTCATCATATAGAGAGTTCACCATGCATTAATGAAAACCATTTTCATAAATATAATCGATTAGAATGATTGATAATCGATTATGTCTTGTGGAAATCCTTTAATCAATTAAGGATTGATGCAATCGATTAAAAAGAGTTACAATGACTAACTTCCTAGAATTTCTAGCTTATTAATCGATTAAAGAGATTGATAATTGATTAAGCCTTAACAGAAAAACAGGTTTGCATAAACACATTAATTGAATAAGATAGTGGATAATTGATTATTGTCAGGTAAAATCAAATTCATATAAAATGGTATTTTCATCCCACGTGCATTATTAAGAAGATTCATAATTTTCATTGAGAGAAAGAAAACCAAGATTCTCAGTACATAAATTGCATATCATCTTCCTTATTCTTTGAGTGAATAAAAGTGAAATATTACATTGTTTTCTATGAGATAAAAGAGAGAAAGAGAGAAAAACCTTTTCTAGAGTGCTTCAGTTTTCATTCATTGAAAAATCACTGCATTACATCACATTTAGTTTTAGGCTTCTTGTGAGAGTTTTGTAGAGGTGAGTTTAGAGTTTATATCCACACATTAAGTGTGCATAGATAACTCGACAATCATTGTGAAAAACAAGGATTGGTTCTCATGATGTGTTAGTAGTATCGTGAAAAGCGAATTTGTGTCTTCGCAAGAGCGAAAGTTCTTAGATAGATCGAAACTTCGTTTGGGGCCAAAATCGTGAAAGGTGTGGTATCCAAGTAGGCGAATATGAGGTCAAACCGAGCGAGTAGGCTAATCGAATTCAAGAAAGAAGTACTTGCTAGTTGTATTGTAAGTGTGATTGTATCAAACGATTGTTTTCCAATAGTGGAGAAAAATCTCCCGAGATGAGAAGGGGATGCTTGGATGTAGTTTACAAGTGGACCCACAAACGAATCAGGATAAAAATCCTTGAGCATTCTTCTTTCCCTATCTCTTTTACATTTCAGTCTTCATTGATTACGTAATTGTTTGATTTATGTGATTTGTGCTTATTATTATCTATCTGTGTTAAAATCAAGAATCAATTTAGGGCAACAAAGATTGATAATCACCATTGTTTACTTTGAAAGAAATCTGGTTTTCAAGAATTACAAGATACAGAATAATCAATTAAATTTGTTAATTATCGATTAACTCGAGCTGTGAATAATTGATTAACAAGGTTAATAATCGATTAACAACAGTAACTTCATGTTTTGCATGTTTGTCGAAAAAGTGGGACTAGTATTCTGCCACACCTATTCACCCCCTCTAGGTGTGATTTACCTTGCTGGTATCCAACAGAAACTTGGATGGCAATTGATGTTGGAGTCGTCACCCAAAAAAGATCTAGAGGTCATCTAAAAGCGTAGGATCTTTGGGAGTAATTTACCCAAACAAAATTTGGTGCCAATTGTAAGTATCAGATGACAACTAAGAGGAGGTGAATTAGTTGTATGTGATAATGGTCAATTATTTTGCATAAAAGATCAAAGTATTTATGCACAGAAATATTGTAGAAAGATTACCAATTGGTAACTTCAAAATAAAGAGATAGAGTAGAGAGAAGAAAGAAAGAACACAAGGTTTTTATACTGGTTCACCTTCTTCTCCACTTAAGCCTACATACAGCACTGTTGCAACAGAAAAGATTTCTTTTATTAGATATTTTGATTTGTAATTACCATCTCTCTCCCTGAGACTCCTTGTAACTTACACACTCACAAATACCTCACACCCTTGGAAAAAAATTCCAAGTACTCTATTTCCACTTCTCATCACACCCTTGTGATGACAAGTTTACAATAGGTTTGAAGAATGAATTCTATGGTTGGATTGCATTTACAAGATATAACAATTTTATAACTTGCAATCCTTAGACTCAATACACTTAATATACAATGCTCTTGAAAGGATTAAGTATGAAAACATTAAAACAAAAGTTACAAGAAAAAGTGCAGAGAATTGTATATGAAAATGTGTATCATTCACGTGTATTGATTGTGTATCAAATATGAGTCTTCATGCCATTAAATAGGCATCCAAACAACCAATATACCCTTCCATGAAGTTGGGACACCATTGGAATGAGACCCATTGAGTTTGAATGAAAGCTATTCAGTTTGGAATTGAAAATGTGTTTGTAACAACTCTGTGTAATCGGTTACACCATGATGTAATCGATTACTCAATCTTTCTGAGAGATGTAATCCATTAATTATTGATTTAATTGGTTACTTTGTGTCAGTTATGTTGGGTAATTGTTTACTACGTCAGATAACCTATTACCAAGGTCAAGTAACTTGTTACTCAGGTCATGTAACCTGTTACTTATCTTTTTGAAAATTGTTTATCTTTGTCTAAGAGTTATCAATTTCTTTAATACTTTTTCACTTTCATTTGAGCATCGATTACTAATTATAGTGGAGTATAAAGGATAGAAGTATCTTATTTTTGTGTGATCTTTGTGTGTTCATCAAAATCGTGTATAGATCAGGAGTAAAATCTTCTTCACAACATTGCTAAAAGAGAGCACTGTCCCAATCAACTATAAGGAGATGGATCCAAAGGATAAAGGATAAGGCTTTTATACAATACTCATACCACATAAGATATCCTAACAGGTACTGTACTACTATTTTCTTCTATTTTTAAAAGGCTAATCTTAGAAATTAAATGGTTCCTAATTATGAACAATAAGAATAAGTTTTTTATAATGCATATCACTAGGAAAGTTGTATAACTTTAGTCCATTGACGTGAGGTTTAGGAACCCCATTTCTGTGTTATCTTATATTCACCACTGCCATTCATTCCATAAAAAAGGAATTTAAATTTATCTTTATTACTCTGCGACTAACAAGCTTGATATAATGAATTGAGAAACTTCTCAAAAAGACTCTGTTAAAAACTCCACATACATTGTTGTACATTTTTTTCTTTACCATACAATAATCAATAAATCCACAAAGGGTATTTATCCAAATTCAGAAGTTTGATAATTAATTAGCCCCAAAAGTAAGATCCATTACTCTACGGCATTGAGCTGAGCCACCGCTGAGCCCCCTTGGTTGTCCCGATTAGGCCATACAGCACCACATCAATGGCCAAGACCTCCGTCGGGTTGGCATCACAGGGAGAAGATAAAGAAAACGACCACATCTTTTTCTCTAACCCGCTTTGAATGTATGGAAGCCGAAACCTCCCTTCGATGTTGTCTTCCTTCGCCAATTTGAACAACCATAGCCACGGAGAGGAGAAGCTGCAAAGAGGGGAAGATATGGGAGGTTACGGAATAGGGGAAATGATTTAAGGATTTACCTTTACTTCTCTTCAAGCCATGACTGCTAGGCTGTTCAACCTTCGCCAACGTCAGCCTGCATGTATGTCGTCACCGCTGCTGAGAATGGAGAAGAAGAGAAGATGGCTAGGGATTTAGTTCCCTTTCTTATGGGACGAAGAGATGGGGTAACCCCTATTACCCCTTTTCACTTAACTTGCTTTTATTTATTTATTTAATCCTCCTCTCTTTTTTTTCCATTTTGTTTTGCTTACTTATATAGTTATATGCCTACTTCATTTGTGTATTATTACTCATACTATTTGTTTGGGTAATTGAAATAAGGTAGATGCTAATTAACATTCTTCATATTTTAAACAATAATCATCTACTTTACTCTATAAATTATACTAGTAATATAAAATAAATACGGTTCATTTCAAATAAAAACCAATAATCGTAAATACCAATTTTTGTTCGATCCATAATACTTTTTCAAAAATGACAAAAAAATAATATAAATTTTTTTAGATATTTTCTATTGAAAAATGATATTTTAGGTGTCTCAAAAATCCATATCATTTCTTCAAAGTGTTTATTGTCTTACAACTTTTACACTCTTCCTTTTACTACTTCTACACATTTTTTCTCTCCTTAAACCAACCATAACTGCACAACAACAAAAAAGATAACTCCCACATACCCACGTCTCTCTTCCTCATCCTGCTCTCTCTCTCCCCTTTCTTATTTACCCATGTTTTCCACTCACAGACACTCATTTTTTTCTCCTCTGATATTCAAAAAAACGTTAGCATAAAAAAGAACAAAGAAAGCCAATTTTACACACCACCTCCATTCTCTTTTCCATAACACCTACACCATGAAATATATGCACTTTGAATTGCACTAATGCAATAACGAGTGGACTTGCTACTGTGAATTGTACGAAAAAAAAAAAACTATAGTGCCTAAACTTGAAAGCCTAAAGCATAAGGATGTGAAAGCTAGTTCTTGCAAGAGAATGATTTTTATACCTTAACAAGTTCGATTATCGAAGGGGAAAGGGTTATAGAAAAGGGCTATCAGAGACTAGAATTAGCAGGGACATTCACATATATTCCTCTACCATCATCTAGCACACAAAAAAAGAAAAGAATTAGCAAGCACACATAAAGATACACTCAAATAAGAGTCTATAAACAGACCAACTATGTACACACTATCAAGTTAGTAACATATCTCCTTTTATACACAAGTATTCTCAAGCAAAAGAACATTCAAATACACATTCATATATACATTAAATCAACAAGCTTTGGTGAAGAGGTGGTGGTATATCCAGAACCCACAAGGCTCTACAAGGACGATGAAAGGGTTGGCGGGCATGCTGGAAATCTCACCGGCGCAACCGCCGAAGAGAAGGAAGAGCAAGGGTCGAATCCTGCAGATCGCTTGATAGCAGTATCTCATTTGTGCAGTGGCCATGCCGACGCTCTTGGTTGCTCCGTCGTGCCCCTAAGTTGTAGCAACACTTCGCCGCACCATTGATGTGTCTTCTCCCGGTGTGAGTGGTGGCTGCTGGAGAAGAAGAAAGAAGGGATTATTTCTCCCTTCTTGTCTACATTCATGCGGGATAGGGGTATCTCTTTTAAATCCCTTTCTTATATTTTATTTCTATTTGTTTACTTTGTTTTACTTATTAATTTATTTGTTTATTTTTGGTATTATGTTATGAATGTTGGCATTCAACTTGTCCACCAATATAAATCTTAACTATTTTGTTAGTTGCTTTAATTACATAAGTTTAATAAATATGAGTATTTAATAATAAACAATCAATGTTGATTCTTCGTCTATTAATTTCACTTCAATTAAACTCAAATAAATTCCTAAGCTTTATGTTAAAAAAAATAGTAATAACAAACGTTTTAATTATTTTTTGATTTAATAGAGAGGTTACAACTCGTATTGCATCTTTCTCCTTGCTTCGAGACGAGAGTTGGCCGCGGTCATTTGTATTGCTTCTGTTATCGATTAAAGTGGGAAGAGGGTAAGTAGTCAATGTTGACTCTTCGTCTATTAATTCCACTTCCATTAAATTCCGACAATTTCTAACTTTTTTAATTCAACCAAATTAATTTAAAAAAAAAGAACTACGTAGTCTTTATTTCCCTATTGCACACAGAGATACGTAAGAGCAATATGAACTTGTCAGACATAAATAAAAAATAAAAAATATTTTGTTTAAGCAATTTAATTTAAATAAATTAAGGGTATTCAATTTATACAATTAGTTAGGGTACCGTTTTATTACGTGCGAACGGGGTGCTAATACGTTCCCCAATTCGTAATAGACTCCCGAACCTGAATATCCAAAATCCAAAAGCCCAATGTGATTGGGCTTTAAATATTTTTCTACATTTTTAACCATAAAATGTAGTGGCGACTCTAAGAGGTCGCGTAGCCGAAAATCGGGGCGCGACAATAATTTTATCACAAATGAATTTTATGAAATTTTTATACTAAGGTCATGATTCAAGTTGTCTCTAACTTCTCTGAAAATGGGAAGAATGCACAAGCAAAGTTAAGTGCGCGAGACCAAATGCATTAAAATACGAATATGAGTTATTTCAAATGTTTCAAAATGAACCGATAAGTGATATGCAGAAAAGATTCACTCATATACTTAATAATTTGGTTGCTTTAGATAAGAGTTTTGCTAAATGTGAACTAACGAACAAAGTATTATGTTGTCTTGACAAGAACTGGCAGCACAAGGTCACGGTAATTATGGAATCGAAAGATCTTGATTCAATGTCTCTAGCAACTATCTTCGGCAAATTCCAAGAGCATGAAATGAAGTTGAGGCGCTTAACCATGGATGAGGAAACATACAGAAAGAAAAAGGGAATCTCTCTCAAAGCCACAACATCACAAGAACAAGAAGAAAGAGACGACAAAGATTCCGATTCTGATTTGCATGATGAGACCTTGACAATCCTGGTTCGCAAATTTAGTAAATTTCTCAAAAAGAAAGGAGGTTTCAAATAGTTTTAGTAGAAAGGGGCAGGAGACTCAACTTTGAAGAGCAAGGTTTCCAAAGACCGCCTAACTTGCCATGAGTGTGGCAAACCGGGACACATGTTCTACCATTGCCCGAGCTACTCCAAGAAAGCCTATATAGTTTGGGACGTTTCGGAGGACGAAACAACATCAATGATATCCGAAGAGGAGGAGTCTGCCAAGTTGTATCTAATGGGAAATACTCAAGAAGTTAGCAGTTCAAGTGATTAGGATGACACAAATGAAGTACAATATTCTGACACTTCATCTTGATCAAGTGCTTTTTCTGACTTGGTTTGACATTTTCTGGTTTGTTTGGTTGCTGGATATTTTTACTCTCTATGTTATGTTTTTTAATTTTGCTTATTTTGCTTTTAAATATGTCAAAATAGCTTATTTGGTTATTTGGATGGTTCTTGATCATATGAGATTTTCTGGTGCATAAATTAAGCTGGTTATTGCACTATATTGCTTATTCTGCTTATTGCTATTTGATATGGTAAATCTTGTATGTCATTCATGTTTCCTATTAGTTATTTTATTGTATGAACAAGAGCATTTATTCAATCCACTGATTATAAGACAGGTTAATAGTTAAATCCCAAATTAATTCATTAACTTCGTTTTATGTTTAACTACATATCTCTGTCTACTTTTGACCTGTGTTATCTTTTTGATAATGTCAAAAGAGGGAGAAAAGTTGTTTTGTTGTTGTTTGATTGTGCAGGTTGATCTTAATTCTGCTTCCGAAATATTCGCGCTTCATACTATCAATCAGTGCCAATACATTCTTCAAGCTAATTCATCAAACAAGTGGTGTAGTGTTTGTCATCATAAAAAATGGGGAGTTTGAAAGTGCACATGTCAAGAGGATCAGTTTGGAAAGCTTGCCCACTATGTGTTTTGATGAGAACAATTTGTGTTTCATAAGAGCATGAAGATCATCAACAAATCAACGTGCTTAAGCCTCAAGATTGGTATTAGACTTAGACTAGTAATTAGTTTAGGTTGAGTCTAAGGCTTAGGTAAACTCAATACATGTCTCATATACATAATACATTAAATCATTTTATTTTGAGATATGACATTCATAATATGTTCATGCATAATAT
>NC_032013.1:6298008-6335890 GCF_001865875.1 Lupinus angustifolius
CCCTACTCTCTTTATTGCTTTAATCGATTACTTTGTATAGTTGTATTAGCTGTAAGAATCTGTTTCTATACTGTACTGTTGTAACTCTGATATATCTGTTAGCTCTGTATATTTGCTTCGATCTCAGTTGCTTGTCGTACAAGAAACTGAAATTGTTTGTGCGATCTGAGCTGTTATAATTGATTAAAAAGCTGTAGTTAATCGATTATTCTTTCTGTGTTAATCGATTAAACTTTGGGTTTTTCAGCATTATAAGTTGTTTGCGAAAAGTGGATACTTTGACTGCTACACCTATTCAACCCCCCTTCTAGGTGTATTTTAGCCACTGATACCTAACAAGCATCCCTACTTGCGTTTATAGTGGTACATATGGTCATACATTGATATCATGCTATGTTAGAGAATATGGTGTGCCAAGTGGCAGATATGTATTGTGCCAAATGTAGGTATAAGTAGGTCAGAATACACCTAGAAGGGGGGCTTGAATAGGTGTCACAGATCACTTGCTCTATTTTTCCTATATTTTACGCAAAACAGAAAACTACTGCATGTAATCGATTAAGCTTGGTATTGATCATTAATTCGTGTTGGACTTAATCGATTATGTGTGTGGATAATCGATTATCTAGTGTTCTTGCAAATTCTTGATCTTTATGGTTTCTTGCAATGCAAGTTACCGATTATGAAACCTTATGCAATTAATTGATTACAGAGATTACAAAATGATATTTACACATATTATAACATGTAATACAAAATTAATTCAATTAACAAGAATATAGCAAGCAAAAGTAAATGAGATTAGGGTTATAAAATTGTTCACATGGAAATTATTATCCTTGTTCGTTTGCGGTCCACTACAAACTACATTCAGGCCTCCTCTTCTGATCTTGATTGATTTTTCTTTTGCACTATTGAAATATTGTGTGATGCACACAAACTTCTAATAAACGATAAAAGTAAGATGCAACTATATTGGACTATACAAGCTTGACAACCTCAGTTTACCTCTATGTCTCGCGTACTCAGATCATCTATCTTTTCGCAATTAGGCCCCATTTAGGTATCGCTTACACCAAGATCTCCTAGTCTTCGTGAAGAACAATCAGATCTCTTCTTAAAGTGATGTTACTCACCAAGAAATCACTTTCCTTGATTAAAACAAAATTTGAGTCTTCTTGAGTACTTAATACTCGAATATAACAATGGAAACTCAACTTAAAACTCTAAGAGTAATACTTACAAGAACCTATTCTATATGAGAAAATAATGCAATGATTTTCACAAAACAAATTTCACAATTTTCAAAAAACTGAGTTTTCTTACTTTCACTTTAAAATCAAATCGAGAAAACTAGAATGAATGATATGCATAAAAATCTCTAGAGATGCATGCTAAAACTTCAAGTTCTAAGCCCTATTCAACATGCTCTTATTTTCTATGACAAAATGCTCAAAGGTCTTCTTAATATGCAAGATATGAAAATATGAACCTTATGCCGCATAGGCTAGAATTTCAGCATTTATACTAATCATAATGATGCTGCTATTAAACGATTATTCATCCACAGAATCGATTAACGAACTGTTAAAAGTTAGTTTTTATGTTATGTCTTAATCAATTATACAATGTCTTAATTGATTAACACATCATTAGAATCAGATTGGTTAGCTACTTAATTCACGATAATCGATTACACATAGTACTTAATCGATTACACTGATTGAAAATGTTTTTATTGATGTAAGATAAACTACCTATATAATATGCACATGCTTTACATAGTTTTCAAAATATAATATCTTTAATTCATAATTCTATGTATGTGAATGCATGAGCCTACTTTATCATATGATATCTAGATATGATGTCTCAATTTTAGTCTTATTTCTATTAAGGCTCTTGTGAGACTCCATCTAGGTTTACCTAACCTATACTCGATCTAAGGCAATTATCTTAATACTTCTAATAAAAGTAAAGCTTACAATATCTGAAGTCTATAGATGCAACCCTTGAGTCTCTGGCTTGTTATTTTTTGTACGATTTTCAAGCTTACTTGCATGTCAATTGTTTTCATCAAAACTTGGATTAGCATTAAATATGCAAGTGTTGACTCTTTGCGCTTTCACAAAAGGGGCTAGATCCCTTGGTTACTAACAAGGTACCTAAACCCTAACTTGGGTACCTAAATAATGTAAGACTGAGATGGCAACTAAGAGGGGGAGTGAATTAGTCGTCTTAAATCTATGATAGATTTTTCTATAAATTTCAGAGTTAGTAGCAGCGGAAATGTTATGCAGAAAAATATCAAGTAAATTTAAGGAGATAAGGGAGAAGAGAATAATCATAGAGTTTTATACTGTTAGGTATCAGTGGACAGAACACACCTAGAAGGGAGGTTGAATAGGTGTAGCGGAGCTCAAGTTCTGCTTTTTAGGTTTTTGCACACTTGCTGAAAAATGCCTAGTTAATCGATTAATCACTGTTCATAATCAATTAAACACACTAAAAACATATTGCAGAAAATCTTGTTTAACAGCTCTTTTGCAGGGCAGGTTACGAGAAATCAGGCAATGATATAACATATATTTTTACACAGAATTAAACTGGTTATAGCACAGAACCAGTATAAAAATTATCATGGTATATCATGCAATATTACAACTTGAAATGTAAAAGAGAAAGGGACACCTACAAACACAATTCACTTGTCTCTTTCGGGTACTCAAGTTATTTTGGGTCCCTTCTTGTTAGTAACTAAGGGATCTTGAACCTTCTTTACCCAAACATATTTGCCACTAAGCATGCCAAATTTTCTAATAAAGCATGTAGTACATGTGTTACAATGTGTACCACAATAGAAACAAGTAGGCATGTTATTATTTGACTTCTTATACATATGAACTACTAGATTTCTACATGGTCTTTTCTTAGGTTCTGGTTTTTATCCAATTCCATATTAGTTACCAACATTTCTTGTATTAGCAAGCAATGTGTTAAGATTTTCGTGACTATATATGAGCTTTAAAAGTTTTTGTTTCAAAACAGAATTTTCAGCATTTAAATTCTCACAAGTATCACATATAGTGGGTTGACATAATTTAGAAGTAGAGCAATCACATGAGGCACATGCATAGATAAGATAAAGAGTTTCATTTTCAAGTTTAAGCTCATCTAGTTCCTTTTGTATTTCAATTATTTTCTTTCCATGCAAGGAGATAACTATTTTTCTATCTATATTTACTTTAACAATTTTCTTTAATTCCTCATGCATTTCGACATAAGCTGCATTTAAATCATCTTATGGAGGATAGTCATTAGAGCATGATAAAGTATAGGAATGTACCTCAATAGAATCATCTTCATCACTAGATGTGCACTTCTCATGCACTTGTGCCATAAGGCATACCTTTGTATTTTCCTCCTCATTGGATGAGCTTGAAATCAAATCTTTCTCGGAATCGTCCCAAACAATGTATGCTCCTTTTGACTTGGACATTCGAGAGATTCTCATCTTGTTCTCGACTTTCATAAGCTAGCACAGGCACTGATGCTTCATGTGGCCTGATTTTCCACACTCATCACAAGTGAAGCCTTCTTTGTGAATCTTGCTTTTCTTGGTCGAATTCTTGGTTTCTTTCTTCAGATTCTTGATCCCTCCTTTCTTCTTGAGATACTTCTTAAAATTTTCAAATAGGAGAGTCAAGTCTTCATCGGAATCAGAATCTGAACTAGAATCCTCACTTTCTTGATCTTGTTGAAATCTTGTAGCCTTGAGTGCAATTCCATTCTTGTCTGACTCTTCATTCAATGTCAAGCGCCCTAGCTCCATCTCATGTTCTTGGAGTTTCCCAAACAGAGTAGCTAATGGCNATTATCGCGGTTACCTTTGGTTGCCATCTCTTGTCTAGACGCCGCAAAACTTTGTTAGACAAATCAGCATTAGTAAAAGTTTTATCAAGGGAGACCAAATGATTTACAACATGAGTAAAACATTTTTGCATATTACATATAGATTCATTAGGAAGCATGCAAAATAACTCATACTCATGCGTAAGCGCATTTAGTCTAGCGCGCTTAACTTTACTCGTGCCTTCTTGGGTAACTTGCAAAGTATCCCACATTTCTTTTGCATTAAGGCACTACGAGTGATGACAACCTCTAGGGGATGCCTTTGATTTAAGGATCGTTTTAGCTTGATCTTAGGCTTTGAGAATGTGTGAATTCGGTTTTGTGAAATTAGGGCAATTTTAGGGTGGATTTGGCTTCGGTTTGGGGTTGTATGATTAGGCTATGGTTTGTGTATGGTTTTTGGTTTATGGCCTCGGTTTGGTAAGGTAATTTTAGGGTTGGAGGGGTTTGAGTCAATGGCTTTTTCTTATAATTGTAGATGATGATTTGTGTCTGTTTAGGGTAAGGTGATGTGTATGGGTTCGGATCAATGGGGAGACGAGATTATTTAGGGATAGTTGGGCTCGATTGGGGTGTATTTATTTAGGGCTGTCTTTTGATTTGGGCATGGGGAGGTGTAGGGCAGATTGTGATGGTTTGATAAGGAAGAAGGTGGAAAAGGAATGAGATGGAAGACGCCACAAGCATGGAAGCTTGATAAGTCAAGTGTTGCTTGCCACAATATTAAGAAGCTTGATAAAAGCTCATTAATGGCCACGGCCAAAGGGGTAGGGTTTAGGAGAAGTGCTCTCAACTAAAACAATTTAGATTTAATCAAAATTCAAATTAACTTTATTAATGACAATTCAATTACATAAATATGTAATCTAAATGTCTTGGGCTGAAATAAAAGACTAAGTCCTAATTAACTTGCATAATGGAAAATCCTATTAAAAACTTAGGGTAAAATAAATATGACATAATAATGTAGCTCCTAATTTAAATCATGTAAATGGTGCAACCAGCTTGAGTTAGCTTGGTTTCCAAATGGCGGTGTGATCTTTGATTGATCAAGGGTTGATCTCTTCCTTGCTTGGTCGAATTTTGTATGATAGAATTTGACTAAGTTGCTTGTCAAATTTGAATTCTCAAATCAATCTTTGTTGGGGTTGATTTGTTTTGGAAATATTATGTTTGTTGTGGCTGGTTAGTTTGTAAGATTATGTTGTTGGTATAAAAAATCTTATCTTCTCTTCCTTGATTCATGGTGGTCAAAAATATGTTAGTTGGAAATTATATCTTTACTTTATCTTCTGGCCAGATTTGTTGTGCATTGCATAATCTTCTCCCTATTTTCGTGCTAACCGAATCCTCATGTTGGTTGGAGAAGATTTGATTATGTTGTTTGAATTTCCATGATTCTAGATTCAAATGCCACATGCCTAGCTTGATGGCCAAGTTTCATACAAGCCATCTTTCTTGTCTTGATGGATGCCTTGTAAGAAAATGATCATGCCTTGATTCCCATTTTCCCTAGCCACGTGACAAGCTTACCCTTGAACCTAGGTGAACTACTTGGTCACGAAATATGGACCATGTTACAAATAAATCTCAACCCATATTACATGAATTAAATACTAAAATATTTGAATGACAATAAACCTAAGACTATATGAGAATGCAATCTCATTTATTTGAATCAATGCAAATAAAATAAATCTAAGTTGGAACATAACCTAAGGACATAAATGTCCTTCTCAAATACCCTCTCTTGGGTCAATTATGTCATTTGAGACCTTAATAATCTCTGCCTTGGCCTTGGCCCTAGTTGTAGGTCCATCATGACTTCATTTGCCCTTGGGATCAAAGGCTGCCCTAGGAGGGCTTACATCATCCCCTCCCCCTTCAAGTGAATTCGTCCACGAATTGCCTTCATTCTTATCCTTCTTTCAATCTTTGCCATGATTTTTCAAAGAATGCCTAAGTGTAGAAAACATTTCAGCCTTGGGAGTAGGAACAATGTTAAATGTAGGTTTGGCCATTTTCTTGGCTTTTGCCTCACTTTCCTTTTTTTTCTTCTTCAATCTTAGCCCTTAGCCTTTTTTGGTCCTCATGGACTTGTTTAGGGCTCCTAGGGGCTAACACTACCATGTGACCATGGTGCATAAATGAGACTTTGTTGGTGAAACCATTATGGCTAGTGTTCTTTTCATATTGCCATCGTCTCCCCAACAACACGTGGCTAGCTTCCATAGGAGCCACATCACATAAGACCTCATCATGGTACTGCCCTATGGAGAAGGGTATCATGACTTGTCTATCCACAACCAAATCACCCACATCACTTAACCCTTGGAGTTTGTAAGGGGTGGGATGTGGTTTAGTTTCAAGGTCTAGCTTTGACACTAGCCTTTGGCTAACCACATTAGTGCAGCTACCTCCATCAATGATCAACATGCATACCTTTGCTTGGACCAAACATCTTGAGTGAAATAGATTTTAATTTTGCCTTCTTCATGCCTCTTAATTTGGTTGCCCAAGACCCTCCTCATCATCAAAATATCACCATCAGCCTGAATGTATCATCATCGCACTCCTCTCCACCAGATGGTTCAGATTGGGACTCAACAACACCATTAATGATCACCATTGTCCTTTTTGTAGGACATTGAGAGGAAATGTGACCATGGGCAAGACATTTGAAACACATCACGTTTCTAGTTTTCTCATTGGTCTCCATGGTTGGTTGGGTGGTTTTGTGGCTTCCCACGGCCTCCTTGGCCCTAGGGCTCTTCTTTTTTGCTTATCTTTCCAATAATGGGACTTGAAGTACTAGAGGAGTACTTAGACTTCTCCTCTTAATTTGTTGCTCTACCTTTATAACTTTTTGTACAAGGTCATCTAGCTCCACATAAGGTTGCAACTCTACCACATCTTGGATTTCAGGATTCAATCCATGAAGAAATCTAGTCATTGTTGCTTCACGATCCTCATTGAGGTAGGACCTAAGCAAGGCTAATTTCATGGATTTGAAATACTCATCAATTGTTCGGGATCCTTGAATGAGCCTCTGTAGCTTGTTATGAACATTCATATGATAAGAAAGAGGCACAAACCTCCTCCTCATTGGTCTTTTCATTTCGGCCCATGTATCAATGGCTACATCTCCACATCTAACTATCTTTTTTGTGTTGATCCCACCAAACCATGGCATACTCTTGAAATTCAAGGGTTGCCACCTTGACTCTCTTTGCCTCTGAATAGTCATGGCAATTAAAGACTTGTTCCATCTTTAATTCCGATGCCAAGTAGGCCTCTGGATCACTCATCCCCAAAAAACTAGGGACTTTTACTTTAACACCATCTAGATCTCTATGCTCACAGTTAAGGCTTGTGCTTGCACCTTTCTTTATTTCCTTTTCCCACGGTTTGGGCTAGTATCACCACGGTCTGGGCTGCAATGATCGCCATGTCTCCTTCTTTGTCCACGAAATGGACTAGCATGGCCATGGCCAGGGCTGCCATGGGTGTGATCTCCATGCCTCCTTCTCCTCTCACTATCATGAGCACTTGAGGATTCATGTATCCCCTCATGCCTTTCATGTCTAGGCCTATCCTCTCTCCTAGGCCTTCTTCTTCTTCTCTCATGGTCATTTTGATTGCCATGACTTTGTTCATCCATCCTCCTATCATAATGGATCCTCAACTCCTCCAATTGTTGTCGAAGAGTTTGGAATTGGGCATCCATCATGTTTTGCAATCTCACGATCATAGAGGCTGACCTTGGTGATATGGTAGGATTCCTCGCTGGACTTGACATTGATCAAGCTGAAATTAGCTCTAATGACCACTTGATCACAACCTCTAGGGGATGCCTTTGATTTAAGGACTGTTTTAGCTTGATCTTAGGCTTTCAGAATGTGTGAATTCGGTTTTGTGAAATTAGGGCAATTTTAGGGTGGATTTGGCTTCGGTTTGGGGTTGTATAATTAGGTTAGGGTTCGTGTATGTTTGTGGGTTTATGGCCTCAGTTTGCTAAGGTAATTTTAGGGTTGGAGGGGTTTGAGTCAAAGGTTTTGGCTTATAGTTGTAGATGATGATTATTGGTTGTTTAGGGTAAGGTGATGTGTATGGGTTCAGATCAATGGGAGATGAGGTGATTTAGGGATGGTTGGGCTCGGTTGGGGTGCATGTATTTAGGGTTGTCTTTTTATTTGGGTGTGGGGAGGTGTAGGGAAGATTGTGATGGCTTCATAAGGAAGAAAGTGGAAAAGGAATGAGATGGAAGACGCCACAAGCATGGAAGCTTGATAAGTCAAGTGTTGATTGCCACAATCTTAAGAAGCTTGATAAAAGCTCATCAATGGCCATGGCCGAAGGGATAGTGTTTAGGAGAAGTGCTCTCAACTAAAACAATTTAGATTTAATCAAAATTCAAATTAACATTATTAATGACAATTCAATTACATAAATAGGTAATCTAAATGTCTTGGGCTAAAATAAAAGACTAAGTCTGAATTAACTTGCATAATGGAAAAGCCTATTAAAAACATAGGCTAAAATATATATGATATAATAATGTAGCTCCTAATTTAAATCATGTAAATGGTGCAACCAGCTTGAGTTAGCTTGGTTTCCAAATGGCAGTGTGATCTTTGATTGATCAAGGGTTGATCTCTTCCTTGCTTGGTCGAATTTTGTATGATAGGATTTGACTAAGTTGCTTGTCAAATTTGAATTCTCAAATCAATCTTTGTTGGGGCTGATTTGTTTTGGAAATATTATGTTGTTGTGGCTGGTTAGTTTATAAGATTATGTTGTTGGTATAAACAAATCTTATCTTCTCTTCCTTGATTCAAGGTGGTCAAAATATGTTAGTTGGAAATTATATCTTTACTTTATCTTCTGGCCAGATTTGTTGTGCATTGCATAATCTTCTCCCTATTTTCGTGCTAACCGAATCCTCATGTTGGTTGGAGAAGATTTGATTATGTTGTTTGAATTTCCATGATTCTAGATTCAAATGCCACATGCCTAGCTTGATGGCCAAGTTTCATACAAGCCATCTTTCTTGTCTTGATGGATGCCTTGTAAGAAAATGATCATGCCTTGATTCCCATTTGCCGTAGCCACGTGACAAGCTTACCCTTGAACATAGGTGAACTACTTTGGTCATGAAATATGGACCATTTTACAAATAAATCCCAACCCATATTACATGAATTAAATACTAAAATATTTGAATGAAAATAAACCTAAGACTATATGAGAATGCAATCTTATTTATTTGAATCAATGCAAATAAAATAAACCTAAGTTGGAACATAACCTAAGGACATAAATGACCTTCTCACATATCCTCTCCTAGGTCAATTGTGTCCTTTGAGACCTTAAGAATCCATGCCTTGGCCTTGGCCTTAGCCTTTGTTGTAGGACCATTATGACTTCCTTTCCCATTGGGATCAAAGGCTGCCCTAGGAGGGTTTACATCAGCGAGACTCTAAAGAATTCGTCATAAGATAAGGTCGAAGTGATGATGTTCTTGGCCTTAAGGTCATGTTGGACCTTTCTTTTCTTAATATCCGTCCATAAGCCTTTAGGCTTTTCTTTAGATTCGCCATCCACCATATGAAGTGGAAGGTATGGATCATTGACAATGGAATCCCAAATGTCCATGTCAACTGCCTCGATATAGATTCTCATATAAACCTTCCAAAAGGCATAACCATCGCCACTAAATACGAGAGGGCGGTTAATGGATGCCCCATAACCGCCAAATGGGTTAGTAGAGCCCTATATAGTCCCTTTCGGATCATGTGTATGTGGTTGAGCTAGCACGTCGTACTAGCTCTGATACCACTTTTTTGGTATGAGTGGACAAAACACACCAAGAAGAGGGGTTGAATAGGTGTCGCAGAGCTCAAGTTCGCTTTTTGGGTTTTTGCTCACTTACTGAAAAATGCTCAATTAATCGAATAAGCATTATTCTTAATCGATTAAACATAGTAAAAACATAATGCAGAGAATCTTATTTAACATCTCTCTTGTACGACATGTTACGAGAAATCAGCAATGACATAACATATATTTTTACACTGAATTAAACTAGTTATAGCACAGAACCAATATACATGTTATCATGTTATATCATGCAATAATACCTCAAAAGCAAGGAATATCCTTCTGATGCCACATAAAATAATAAAAGGATTTTACGAAGGTTAGCTATGGGTTTCTTCCTGAATGAAAATGTGCTATACTAGAGAAACCATGATATGGTGTTGCCAAGGTGAATAGAAGCTAAAGATGGAAAAAGAATCATCCAAGAAGGACATGAAGGTACATTTGGGACTCATGCAAACGAGCATGCGATGGCTCGGAAAATTTGAAGAGTAGGTTATTTCTGGTTAACAATGGAGAATGACTGTTGTGATCATGTGCGAAGATGTCACATGTGCCAAATATATGCCTATAATATTAATGCACCTCCCAACTTGTTAAATGTTTTGATTACACTATGGTCATTTTCTATCTGGGGTATGGATGTTATTGGGCCTATCGAACCTAAAGATTCCAATGGACATCAATTCATCCTCTTTGCTATTGATTATTTCACCAAGTGATTTGAAGCAAGTTCATATGTGAGCATAACTCGTTAGATGGTGTTCAAGTTTGTGAAATAAGAGTTGATTTGCCGCTATGGTTTACCATAGAAGATTATCACAGATAATGCCACCAACCACAATAACAACATGATGATGGAGATGTGTGAATAATTCAAAATCAAACATCATAGCTCTTCTCCGTATAGACCTAAAATGAATGGAGTCGTGGAAGCGGTAAATAAAAATATAAAGAAGATAATCCAAAAGATAGTTGTGACCTATAGAGATTAGCATGACATGTTACCCTTTGCTCTTCATGGATATCGAACTTCGGTCTGCACTTCAATAGGGGCAACACCTTACACTCTAGTATATATATGGAATGGAGGTAGTACTGACGATAGAAGTTGAGATCTCATCATTAAGAGTACTTGCTAAAGCAGAATTAGAAGAAGCAGAATGGGTCCAAGCGCGACATGATTAGTTGAATCTAATCGAAGGAAATAGATTGGAAGCCATATGTCATGGCCAACTATACCAAATGAGGATCATGAGGGCTCATTCTAAAAAGGTGTGCCCTTGAATGTTTAAGGAAGGTGATATCGTATTGAATAAAATTTTGCCTATTCAGAAAGATCACCGTAGAAAGTGAACATCCAATTATGAAGGCATGTATGTAGTGATGGAGACATTCTTGGGAGGTGCTCTCATTTTGACAAACATGGACGGAGAAGACCTTCGTCACTCTGTAAATTTTGATGAAGTAAAAAATACTATGCATGACGCGACTTCCCTAATAAATGAAAATGAAAAATCTCTATTCGGCATAAATATTTATGTAATGATCACAATCATTTTTTTCTAAATTGCATGCATGTTTTAAATTAAAATGGAGAATGATATAGACAAATTCCTAAAAGGTGTGAATTCTTAGATGATTTTTTCCAGTGACACAAGGGTTCATTGCAATCCTGAAACACTTATGAACATATCCCTAGGCACCCTTGTTTTAGTCCAAACATTACGGAAGATGATCCATTCCTAAAATCCCAAAAAATATTAATAACCAGGGAATGGTAGTCTTTAAATGTTCCTCGAGGTCCATAAAATATTGCTTTGAACCAAACATTGAGAGTCTAGAAATTCCAAAATAAAAGAAAAGTGAAAAAAGTGAAAATCCGCAAAGATCTTTAATGGATCTTAGGCAAATGTTAGGACAAAACACATCAGACTCTCACTCGTATCAGTAATAAAAAAGAAAGCAACAAAATCACAAGAGGAACCATTAGAAATATGATATTGGATTAAAGGAGATGAAAAAAGGAAGGGAAATACATTTTGAGTCTTTATATACATTTTCTTGAAAACCATTTAGCCAGGCCATGATTCAAGCTCAAAAAGTCCTTATTAAGGAATAATTTTTTTGAATCACACTTCGATAAAAAGGAAACTAACTCCAAAGAAAAATATATTTTAAATGCATTCATGTTATCAAACTAACACTTGTATAATGTGATCATTACACCAATGTTTCGAAAGATAAAAATGTAAAAAAAACATATCGTTAGGTCGAAAACCTGAAAGGGCGACTTAAGCAAAAGTTAGGGATTATAATCAAGGAAAGTCGTTCTCAATCAGAAGAGCCATCACTAAGGCATCACTTCAGAATGATGGCATCTTCACAAGATACTAGGGAAAATTTATTGGATGAGTAGACTCCTCCAATAAATTCTTAGCGATGGCCCATGAGCAGATTATTGGGTGATTCACAACTTTCAGATTGATGGACAAAATACTGGGGCAACTTGTAGAGTGATTGTACTTTGGCAAGATACTAGGGCAAATTTTTGGAGGGATCAAGAATTTGGTGGAATATGAATCTTAGCAAGTGAAAATTGGAAGAGAAGTCATACACCCCTTCCCAAAACCCCTTCATGTTGTACTTCTATATTATAATACCAATATGATTTCTTACCTCGTCCATTATCACTCATACATTAGTGCATGAATTGTTTTTTTATGAAATTATACTAATGAATAATAACATAACCTTTTACGATAATCGATTAAAAACAACTGAATGAGCAAGCTGACTATCCATAAAGAAGAGTTGAAATCGTAACAATATAAAAAGTTTTATCACTAAAGTTGTGGTACTTAGTGAAGTCAAAACTTCAAGGTGTGACAATGCTCTAATGCAAATGCAATGATGACTACACTTGTAGAATAGAAACAATCATAATTTTATCAATAATGATTCAAACATCGTGAGTAAATACCAATCACTTTGGACTTCATATGAATAAACAAAACAAACATCGCACTCTTATCATGCATTTATTCCCAAAATTCATTTCCAAAAATTATTTTTTAAGTCTCAATAGGCAGAACGTTAGGCTTGCTTAAGCCAACCCAGTCGCTCCCAACCTACCATCAATAAGCGAGTTTCAACAGTACCAGTCTTGCATTATCGCATTTACTATTATTCTCTCGAGTTTCGGCAGTACCTGACCTATGTTCTCGTTTTTACTTTTATTGTCTTGAGTTCTGGCAGTACTGCACATGCATTATCGTATTTACTTTCATTGTCTCGAGTTCCGATAGTACTCGTCATGCGTTCTTGCATTTACTTTTATTTCCTCAAGTTCTATGAGTACCTGACATGTGTTCTCGCATTTACTTTTATTTTCTCGAGTTCCGGTAGTACACGACCTACGTTCTCGCATTTATTTTTATTGTCTCGAGTTCTGGAAGTACCCGACTTGCATTTTTATCTTTACTTTTATTGTCTCGATTTTTGGTTGTACCCGATCTACGTTCTCACATTTACTTTCATTGTCTCGAGTTCCAACAGTACCCGACCTGCGTTCTCGCATTTACTTTTTTCGCCTCGAGTTCCAACAATACCTAACATGCGTTCTCATATTTACTTTAAGTGTCATGAGTTTCGGCAGTACCTAACATGCGTTCTCATATTTACTTTTATTGTCTCGAATTCTGGTAGTACTCGACCTACATTCTTGTATTTAATTTTATTGTCTCGAGTTCTAGTTGTACCTGACCTGTATTCTCGTATTTACTTTTATTGGCTCAAGTTCTGGCAATACCCGACGTGCATTCTCGCATTCACTTTTATTGTCTTGAGTTCTACTACTACCCGACTTGCATTCTCACATTTACTTTATTGTCTCGATTTCCGGTAATACCCGACTTGCGGTCTCAGATTTACTTCTATTGTCTTTAGTTCTGATAGTATCCGACCTACATTCTCGCATTTTCTTTTAATGTCATCAGTTTCAGCAGTACTCGACCTACGTTCTCGTTTTTACTTCTATTTGTCCCAAGTTTTGGCATTACCCAACATGCATTCTTGTTTTTGGATCATAATGTCAACATATCCTACTCATATCATACATGTCTCTCTATATTTCAACCATGACGTTATTATAACATTGATTTTTCTATGACTTCCTTACTTTTCATCTAAAATTTTATAACGTGGTAATATTTATCACCGACCTTTTCATAATCGATACATACATCAATTGTAATCATTGAAAGAAAAAAATTGTTCTAAAAGAAACATATCATAAATTCCTCAATAATGTTTTGCCACAACAACCACTTGAAAAATTTATAGCTACTAACCCATATTTTTTTAATGGCTACTCTTAATTGGTTTCGACCAACTCCTTGTTGAGGTGGAACAATATCCAAGTTATACTCACCAACAACATTCACTATAAAAAAATAGCTTTAAACAATAAAAGTATTCAAAACATAAATCAGTTATTACAAATTACCCCATATCATACAAATTTTATAACCAGTTTATCAAAGCAGTTTTCTAAAAAGATTCTCTGACATTACCGCCGGATCAAAAGGAAATTGCTTTGTAACCTACAAGGACTATAATTCAGCATAAAGAACTTACTAGAATCCTTATCATGTGGTTGTTGGAGGAAGAGCTAATCATAATATTGCAGCTATTGATGCACAAAAATTTAATCCCTTGGCAAAGAATAAAATGAGAAGCCTTTCATGTGCTATGATACCAATTCCACTTCAGAGAACCTCTAATTATCATAATCAGCACATACCACAATACACATTTCAATACACAACATACAAGCTAGGGAGATGATTGCATTTTCCTTAGTGACTGCAAAATAAATGAAGTTAAGACCGATTTCGAGGTCCAAGTTAAAACCATCTATAACATTGAACACGCCTATAATACCGGAGAATCTTTGGCATCAAGCTCAGATGACTCATCCGAATCTATGGAGAATCAATTGTTTTCTTCAATACATGACAGCAAGCTATGTGATTCTTTCCCAATGGGAAGTCAATCAGACCAGTTCAAGACCACATAATGAGATTGAAACTGGAATGTTAGGTTACATAAGAATAAGTGTAAATGACAATGGCAATATCAGAGATGAGATAAATCCCAAAATAAGTGCTAACCGAGAGTCACGTATAGGAATTCCAAAATAAGCAATATAGGACATGCAAAGCAGAAGTCATTACCTGTTGGCATTTTGTGCTTTCACTTACACATTTATCAACATGAATGGCAAAAATGAGTGCATACTTAATAGAGTAATAAGACACGAATGAAGGATTCAGTGAACTTTACACAATTTAGGCAAACCAAGAGATTTCCAAAAACCAACGGAAAACCATTCAATCAACATAAAAGGACAACATACAACACGCATAACATACATACATAGAGGAAGGAAAATCCGAAAAAAGAGATACACACACATTACAACCATAGAGCAATAAATATATCACATAGCAAACATAAAAAGAATAGTCATAGAGCAGGCATATATCCAAGAGAGAAAAGAGATATCAAACATACACACGAAAAGAGAGAAATAAAAAAAAAAGAGTTTCCTAGAAGAAAAAGGGCATAAAATCAGAGGTATTTTGAAATTAAAGAAAGACGTACTACTTTTGTAAGTATTACATGAAAATTATGAGGGGGTGAATTAGTTGTATGTGATAATGCTCAACATTTATGCTTAAGAAATCAAAGTGTTTATGCAGCGTAAATATTTCAGAAAGATTACCAATTGATAGCTTCAAAATAATGAGATAGAGTAGAGAGAAGAAAGAAAAAACACAAGGTTTTTATGCTGATTCACCTTCTTCTCCACCGAAGGCTACGTCGCAACACAAGAGATTTCATTATTAGATATTTTGAGTTGTAATTATAATCTCTCTCCTTGAGACTCCTTGTACCTTACACACTCACAAATACCTCACACCCTTGGAAAAAAACCTTTCCAAGTACTATCTTTTCCATTCTCACCACACCATTGTGATGACAAGTTTACAACAGGTTTTAAGAATGTATTCTATGGCAGGATTGTCTTTACAAGAAAAATAATTCTATAACTTGCAATCATTAGACTCAATAAACTTAGTATACAATGCTCTTGAAAGGATTAAGTATGAAAACATTATAATTTTGCACTTGAAGCAACTTCAGAAAAATTATGAAAGTTTAGAACAACAATGGCTAGAATAAATGTAGAGAATTATATATGAAATTGTGTATAATTCGTGTGTATTAATTGTATTTGAAATGTGAGTCTTGATGCCTTTCAATAGGCTTCTAATCAGCTAATATACCCTTCCATGAAGTTGGGACATGATAGGAATGAAACCCTTTGAGTTTGAAGGAAAGATGTCCAGTTTGGATTTGAAAATCTGGTTGTAACAATTCTATGTAATCGGTTACATCATGATGTAATTGATTACCCAAACTTTCTTCCCAGTGATATAAGCAATTAATCATTGATTTAATCGGTTACTCTGTGTAAGTTATGTTGGGTAAATGTTTACTCAGTCAAGAAACCTGTTATGCAGTCCTAGTAACATGTTACCAACTGTCATACATCCCAGGTAATCTGTTACCAAGGTATAGTAATCTATTACTCAGGTTAAGTAACTTGTTAGTGCCTTCATGAGTCACTTGTAAAGTGTCCGACATTTCCTTCGCACTTTGGCACTGCGACACCCGAAAGAACTCATCATAAGATAGGGTTTATATGAGGATGTTTTTAGCATGTAGGTTGTATTGAACCTTTTTGCCTTCATCATCGGTCCATAGGCTTTTCGGTTCATCATCCACTAAATGTTGTGGAACGAAGGGCCCGTTGACTACGGATTCCCATATATGAGTCAATAGCTTCTATAAATATTTTCATGCGAACTTTCCTGTAGGCATATTCTTCGCCACTGAATATGGGACGGCGGTTAATGGATGTGCGATCACCGCCAAAGGGGTTGGTGGAACCCATTTTTCCTCTCAAGTGTGCGGTTGAGCTAACACATTGTACTAGCTCTGATATCACTTGTAAGGTATCAGTGACAAAATACACCTAGAAGGGGGGGGTTGAATAGGTTTCGTGGTTCCCAAATACCGTTATTCGTACGATAGCCCTATTCTGGAAAATCACCTAGTTAATCGATTAAAGACTGCCTTAATCGATTAAGTCGCACAAAATTAATAGTCGCTGAATGGCTCGATTGCACAACTTATACAGAAATGATACAATAGATATATTTGAATAGACATGATCTTTATATGGCAGATTTTCAATATTCAAATTATCAGATAAAATAGGCAATTAAAAACACTTTACAACAGTAAAGAGATAAGGGAAAGAAACAGCCTACAACAAGGTTTTTATACTGGTTCATTTTGCTGTCCAATGCAAAACTACATCTAGTCCTCTCCTTCCGATCTTGGGAGATTTTCTTCACTAAAATTGAAGCCAATGTATCTTACATACACCCTTCCAATTACAAGATCTTGAACGCTACCTTCTTGAATTTCCAGAACCCCTACCTTGGTTTGACCTTACCAATTGCCTAGGAAAACCTTTCCGACTATCCAGCCCAGCCAAGAGTATGTTCTAAAGTCAAGACCTCCAAGTCTCTATGAAGACTCTCTGTATCTCGTTTGTGGTACGACACCAAGAGACGACTTTCCTTATTACAAAAATACACAAAAATAGAGTAATGTGAAGCACTAAAAGGCTTAAATGTTACAATCAAGAACAAACAATAAACCCTATACAAATCTCACAATTATCAAGAATATGTATAAGATCAGAATCATGAAGAACATGTAATTTCTATCCTTAAGAAATCTCTAAAAAGTAATAAAAGAATCATGCAAGAAGAAGATAGAATGATGAACACATTTAATCACATGCAATGGATGACATGTTAATCCCTAAGCAAGATACTTTCTCACTCTAATCTCACATGCAATTCTCTCTGCCTATATGACATACAATGAACACGAAAATATGCAGCTTAAGAATTCTAAACTGAATGAATGAATGATCTAATTCGTATGTGAAATATGTTGAAAATATAGTTTATATAGAAAAGTTGTTGGACACCCAGTTAATCGCTTAAGTTTCCTGTTAATCGACTAATGGGTTGATTAAGAATAACTGAAATCCGTTTTTCAATTATTTGTTGAAAGTGTTAAATTTTTTTCTTCTCATTAATCGATTAAAACCTTACTTAATCGATTAAATGACATATTTTTAGTTTAGACATGAAGCTCTTGAATCTTTGGCATGTTGATTTGTTGAGTTATCTTTAAGCTTTCACTAATTCCTTTGTCTTCATCCAAACATAGGAAAGCTAAGTGCTATCTTGACACTTTGAACTTTCATGACATAGCTAAGAAAGTAATGAAGCAAACGATATTCGAGATTGAGATTTCCTACAGCAAGGATATCTCTACTCTTTACAGTTTCACCTAAAGTTTGTTGCTTATGCATTTGAATTTCCCGTTTAGAGAATCTACACATAGAGTATTAGAAATCTTTTCTATCACAATTATCCCATTCACATGCAAGACCAAAATCTTTTATGCTACCTTGATAGGGTATATATATTACGACATATTGATCTGAAAGTCTTAACATGTAAAATAATTTATTTTCCTTTCACAGAAGATGTTAAACGATTTTTCCTGAAGTTCAAATTGCAGTAAAATACTTTAAGAAGTTCAGGATCGTAGACATTTGATTCGTCATAGAAATCAAAAATTTCTTGTTGACTAAGTAGAATAGGGAAATGAAAATCATGATACTCAAAGTTACTTATATTACCATACTTAGGAGTAAAGATTGATCGTCCAAGAAAAAGCTCCAAGAAGACTTTGCATTGTTCATCATTTGCGAGAAGTCGTGCCAAATTAAGAGGATTAGCCTTAGAAGATGAAGTGCCTTGTTTTTTTTAGACATATTGGTACAGTGCTTCTAAGCTTTTGATGATGAAGTCATGAATTGAAGTTTAGAAAAATTAGGTTTTCAGTATTTGAGAGATTTGGGGATTTTTTATTTTGGCCGCTAAACACAAAATTTATAGAATAGAAATGTTTAGAATTTAAATGTGATATGGAATAACTCAAAAATCACTCAAATCAGATAAAAAATGAAGTTTTTACAGGAAAAATATGGTAGACACGAAAGAGGGATTTGAGGAAGAAGATTAATTGTCTGAAAAAATGGAGAAGAACACTTAAATACTGGTTTGAGTAATCGGTTACTCAACTTAAAAAAGTCCCAGAATTCAAACAACAAGCTTAGGTAATCGGTTAAAAATATGAGTAATCAGTTACTTAAAGTTTCTGCCAAATTTAGTAATCAATTAATCTCTAGAGTAATCGGTTACAAACCCCAAAATTTCGATTCTTCAGGCATACTGATGCCTGGTAATCGTTTATTGAAACCTATGTAATTGATTACATACCCCAAAAATTCAAAAATTTAAACCAAAACTAAGAAATTTGAAGTACATGTAGACATAAGATAAACACAATAAAGCAAACATATAATTGTGTATAAGCATTTAAGACAAGTAAGCTTCATCAAGTATGTCTAATTCTCGTCTAATTTTATAGAAAGGTTCTTTCTCCAAAGGTTTAGTAAATATATCTTCTAGTTGGTCATGAGTATCTAACAAATTCTAAAGTCACATCTTTCTTTTGGACATGGTCCCTAAGGAAGTGATGTCTTATATCCATGTGTTTGGTTCTAGAATGCATTAATGGAATCTTTGTGAGATTTATAGCACTAGTGTTGTCACATATTAGGGATGCAACCTAAGTCTAAGCCATAATCTCGTAATTGTTGTTTAAGCCACAACATTTGGGCACAACAATTACCTGCTGCTATGTACTTTGCTTCAACAGTACTTCGGACAACACATGCTTGTTTCTTGCATGACCATGAAGCAGTGCATTTCCTAATATATGACAAGTACCACTTGTGCTTTTTCTCTCAGTTTTACATCCAACAAAATATGAATCTAAATATCCTACCAAACCACATATACTTCCTTTTGGATACCGTAATCCAACGTCAGTTGTGCCTTTTAGATATTTCATGATCCTTTTGACAACAATTAAATGTGATTCTTTGTGTTTTGATTGATAACATGCACACAAATAGTAACTAAACATTATATCATGTCTACTAACAGTAAGATAAAGTAGAGAATCAATTATACCTCGATACTTTGATACGTCAATGCATTTTCTAGCTTCATCTGTATCGATGTATGTACTAGAACCCGTAGGAGTAGCAATTGGATTGCAGTCATCCATTCCAAATCTTTTTAGAAAATCTCTACAATATTTGGATTGACTTACAAAAATACTATCCTCGAGTTGTTTCATTCACAATCCGAGAAAGTAATTTAACTTCCCTATCATGGACATTTCAAACTCCCCTTACATCATTTTGTCAAAATCACTATACAAAATCTCATTAGTACAACAAAAAATAATATCATCTACATATATTTTACTATTCGGGAATTGACTTCATGAGTCCTTTCCATCATCATTTTCGAATGTATATATCTTGGTAGTTGTTGACTATGTTTCTAGATGGATAGAAGCATTAGCAATACCAAAAGCGGATGGAAAAACAATTATAATGTTTTTGAAAGAGATCATTTTTACCCTCTTTGGAACACCATGAGTATTGATGGGGGATCTCATTTTGTAAATTATCAATTATGCAAGGTCTTGGAATTTTACATTGTTAGACATAATGTAGCATCACCTTATCATCCACAAATCAATGGGCAAGTTGAAGTATCCAATAGAGAAGTAAAAAGAATTTTAGAAAAGACAGTCTCATCCTCAAGAAAAGACTGTCTCATCCTTAAGAAAATACTACTCACAAAAGTTGGATGATATGTTATGGGCATTTAGACTTGCATTTAAATTAGTAATAGGCCAAACTCCATACCAACTAGTTTATGGCCAAGATTATAATTTAGCAGTTGAATTGGAGAATAAAGCCTATTGGGAACTTAAGTTCTTAAAGTTTGATTTAAATGATGTAGGAACAAAAAAGAGAATCAATTACATAAACTAGAGGAAATGAGGTTCCAAGCCTATGAATCTTCAAGATTGTACAAAGAAAAGGCTAAAAAGTATCACGACTCCAAAATTCGAAGAAAGGATTTTTACGAGGGTCAAAAATTACTTTTGTTCAATTCAAGACTAAAATTGCTCACAGGAAAATTTAAAACCAGATGGTCAAGACCATTTGTGATAAAAATATTAATAAATATGGAGCAATTGAATGTTTATTCTTTAGTTGTACAAAAAATGGGCAAAAAGTCTAACAAAAAATAAGACCATCCATTGATAAGCCCCTTTGAGTCAAACAAAGTGAATTATTTTTTCAAACAAACTGATGAACAAAATTAGAACACGAAGTTCTAATTAAGAGAGCATGATTTATTTTTAAATTGTTTGAAAAAGCATAAATTGGGGGGAAATTGGTGGACTTGGCTTCTTGTAAAAGGAAAAAATGAAAAAATTTCAATCTCTTACTAAAAAACAACAAAAGTTGTCAAATAAATGGATAAATGGAAAAACAAAAAGTGATTGAAAAATACAAATGAAAAGCCAAAAAAGTACCAAGGTTTGAAAGAGAAGAGGTTGGAAAAACAAATAATGGGAAAAGAAGAGTAAAGTGCCTCATTGAGAAATTTTGAAATTTTTTGCTCTGTAGAATAAATTTGTATATCTAGAGAAACCATGATTTTTTTCAAGCCTTGCCTCATTTGAACCGAAACAAGACGTTAGTGATCCTTGATTGAAAACACAATTTTAAGAGAATAGGTGATACGAAGAAAAAGTTCAAATTACTATATTCAAATGGTTGAAAATTGAGTGAAAAACTTGCATCTCTTGAAAAGTTCAATTTTTGAACTTGTGTGCTCAACAAACACTTTTTGATTGAAAATTAATTGATTTGTTTTTGTTACATATTTTTTTATGAACATAAGCATAAATTTGATGTTTGAAGCATTATGTGTGAAATTCACAAATCTTGAAAAATCTCATTGCAAATTTTGAGCATGGTTAAACAAAATTTGAAATCATGTCAATCAAATATTGAAAATTAGCAAAATCCAATTGAGATAAGCTTTACCATTTGTCTGGGGACAAACAAAGTCTTAAGTTGAGGGGAGTTGATAAGTGCCAAAAATACCTAATTTTCATAAACTTTTCATGGCACTTATCCTATGCAAATCATACAAAACCAAGTTAATTCAACACTTTTTAGATAAATTATCATACTTTGATTATATATTTTATCCAGCTCTTTTCCATGTCTTTGTGTAAAGATTTAAAGGAGAAATCAAGAAAAGAAAAATTCAAAAGAATAGTCAAGCAAAGAGGTGTACACATAAGCCAAATTTGATGCAAACATGGAAAGTTAAGTGCTTAGCCTAAATAAGGACCAAAATCACGACGTTGCTCACTAAGCATCCTAGCGTGGACCAATGGGTCGCCCAACATGACCTGGCACCAACTTGGCTTGGTGAGACACAACCATGGCCCGGTCAGACTCAAGCCTGACATAAGCCAACCTGCTTAAGGAGGCAGCTCAGCGTGCACCTGAACCGCCCAACATGAAACCACACACTTGGTCAGACGAGACAACCTTCTCACCATGCACCTACCTGGCTTGGCCAACCTACTCAACAATGCAGCTCAGTGGTGCCACCTAGGAGCCTGACGGTTTGGACCCAACAAGTGGTCAACTACACTTGACCACCAAGCAAAGATTACATCATGCATGACCTTACTTGACATGGTCCCTGAGCACTTTTCAGAATAGCCTGCAATAATCTGGTCAAGTAGCTGACAAATAGCTTGGGTGAGTCAACAAGAAGCAGCTGACTAAGCTGCTTGGACAAGGACCAAACCCATGCTGAAGGGTTTGCTTAGAGCGTATGGCGTGGACCAAGAGGGTATGGCGGTGTCCAGGGGCCTTTAAATAGAGGCCATCTTCCACACTTTCATTCATTCATTCCACATTCCATTCTTCACTTCTTCTCTCCACAAAAACTTCTCTCTAAAATTCTTACATCTTGGTGTCATGGTTCCAAGATAGTACTTAGGTAAGTCCTTGTAATTTTCTCTTAGAATTCAAGATGAGAAAGGGGTTGGCAAATTGGATACAAAAGTTGATTTTGTAATCTCATTTGGGTCCTAAAGCCTCTCATCCTTGGATAGATGGCTCATGCTCCTACACATTGATTTAGATTATGGTGTAATGTTATTTCTTTTCTTCATTCGTATCATATTTTGATTTCAATTTATTCAAGTTATTACTTTTGGTTATTTTTTATTCTTTAAGAAGTTCTTAATGCGATTTTAGCTTGATCACCTAAAACTTGATTTAAAGATCAAAAAATGCTTCTTCTTAAGGTATTGACAAGTGAACTAAAAAGTATAATCTACAACTTAGTTCACTTGTTATATCAAAGCATCTATTTTAAGCAACTTGTGTTCAAGACTAAATAAAGTTAACGGAACCGAAAGTAGGGTGTGACAACCTACTTCGACGAATGAAACCTAATTATTATTTAGTATATTAAACAAGGTTTGAAAATCATCTTTTCCATACTAGGACACTAGATGGAAAGTTAAAGACATGGTGTTGGAATTAACCAAAGTATAACACATAACTTGTTTAATGTTTTCAAGAACATTTGAGTTTAGAAGTAATTCCATATTTCAAACCAATCATTATTTTCGATATAATATGCCTATAGGATTATCTTCAATTAATGTCATTTCCTTTGGTTCGACATAACCCTATACTATACAACAATTGAATCTTGAAAGAGATGCAAGTGTAAAAATAGAAAAGTGTTAACTTCTAAATTTTATTTGTTGATATAGAATTCTTTAAAACATAAGTTCATACCAATTCATGGTTTGTAACTTTGTACATGGGAATAACATGCAAAAAGTGCAATTCAATCAATGGATTGTTACTTAAAAATAAAAGAGTGATGCATAATAAATCTAACCACTAACATTTACTTTATGTCATTTATTTTCCGCAACCAACATCTACTTTTTGTCATTTACTTTTCTGCAACTAACATTTATTTCTTGTTTTATTCTTTTATTCTTTATACCAACCTTTCGAAATAAGTGGTATGATTAATTGCTAAATTTATTATTTTGTTCATTTTATTATTCTTTGATACCAACTTTTCGTAAGAAATTGTAAAATTAACATAATAAAATGAGACCGACCTTTATTGTATGGTTAAAAGGGACTAAATAAATAAAGTAACTAATTAAATAAATTGTTCATCACTCAAATTAAATCAATAAACTTGCAACAAACCGAATTGGGATGTTAATAAAAAACCTTTCTACAACAGCTCCAAAACTAATTCGATCACAAGAAAGTATATATCCACAGTGATCATTATGGGGAATATGAGAACCACCTATTTGACAAAGTTTATGTTAAGCATGGGATCCTACGTCAATATTCGGCTCCTCGAACCCCCCAAGAAAATGGAGATGTTGAGAGGAAAAATCGAGTTTTAGAAGAGCTAGCTAAGACAATGCTAAAAGAAATCAAGGCCTATATGTATTTTTGGGCTGATGCGGTGCATTCTGCTTCTTATGTTATAAATCGAGTACTTCTTAGGCCTACACTCTTAAAAATGTTGTATGAATTATTAAAAGGTTGAAGACCTAATATACCACACCTGCATGCTTTTGGATGTAAATGTTTTATATAGAATAATGGAAAAATACTTTTGAGAAAATTTGATTCAGAAGCTGATGAGGGAATATTTTTTGGGTGCTCAATTCATTGTAAAGCTTACAGGTATTTTAACAAACATACAATGCATGTTGAAGAGTATATTCATGTACATTTTGATGAGTCTTCTTCGAAATAGAAGAGGAAGGTGTTGTGTGATGACATTTCAGGTGCCTTGGAGAATGCATACACAAAGGACATGGAGATCAAAAAAGAGGCTCAGGATGATCATGAAAGGAGTTAAGATCATCAGGACATGCCAAAGGTGTGGAAGTCTGAGAAAGACCATCTGCTTGACAAGGTTATAGGAGATATCTCAACAGGAGTGGTAACTCGTAACTCTCTGCTTAATTTTATGACTTTGTTGCCTTTATATCTCAACTCGAGCCTAAGACCATTGAGAGGCCATAGAGGATGACAACTGAGGAATAGCTATGCAAGAGGACCTAAACCAGTTTGAGTGTAATAACATGTGGGACTTGGTCCCTAAACCTAAAGATCATCTTATAATCGACACGAAATGGGTCTTTAGAAATAAAATGGATGAATCTGGATTTGTTATAAGAAATAAGGCATGTCTAGTGGCCAAAGGGTATAATCAAGAGGAAGGCATCGACTGCGATGAAACCTACGCTCATGTTGCAAGGATAGAGGCTATTAGGATGCTATTAGCTTTTGCATCTATAATGAACTTTAAGCTCTTTCAAATGGATGTGAAAAGTGCCTTCTTAAATAGCTATATTCAAGAGGAAGTATATATTAATCAACCTCCCATCTTTGAAAGCTTTAAATACCCTAATCATGTTAATAAACTCAAATAGGCTTTATATGATCTAAAACAAGCTCCTAGAGCTTGGTACAATAGATTGAGTAGTTTTCTCTTACAAAAAGGGTATGAGAGGGGCAAAGTTGATACAAAACTCTTTATATCAAAAATAAAAAATAATATCTTGTTAGTACATATTTACATTGATGATATAATATTTGGTGCTACTAACTGAAAGTGCAATGTGTCAAGAAAGCACTTAAGCTTGTCTATGTTTTGATGAAGACAAATGACTTAGAGAAAGCTTAAAGACAACTCAACAAATCAACATGCCAAAGATTCAAGAGCTTCATGTCTAGACTAGAGTCTTAGATGTGTCTTAGTTATTGAGTCTAGGTTAGGTAAACCTAGATGCAAATCTCACAAAGTCTAAAAACTATCATATCATTTACATGAGACATTCCATCTAGATAATTATATGTTCATGTTAATCAAACATGTTATTTGTGAATTTTAGGCAAACATAATGGTAAAACATGTATAGTTGATAAGCATAACATATAGGTAGTTTACCAATTAACATCTTAACTGAAAATATGCTATTTAATCGATTAAGTGAAGCTTTAATCAATTAACGTGAAAACAATTTTTAACAGTTTCAACAGATAACTTGAAAATAGATTTTAGTTACTCTCTAACAGCCCGTTAATCGATTATTAGGCAACATAGTCGATTAACTCGGTGAAAAACTGTTTTTCTATATAAACTATATTTTCAACAGATTTCATATACAATTTAATACATTCATACATTCATATTAGAATTTCTAAGTTGCGTATTTTCATGTTCAATGTATGTCATATAGGCAGAGAGAATTGCATGTGAGATTAGAGTGAGATAGTGTTATGCTTAAGGATTAACATGTCATCCATTGCACATTATCAAATGTGTTCATCATCCTATCTTGTTCTTGCATGATTCTTTCATTACTATTTAGAGATTTCTTAAGGGTAGAAATTACATGTTCTTCATGATTTTGATCTTATACATATTCATAGTAATTGTGAGATTTGTACAGGTNCTTAAGGGTAGAAATTACATGTTCTTCATGATTTTGATCTTATACATGTTCCTAGTAATTGTGAGATTTGTATAGGGTTTATAGCTTGTTCTTTCTTGTAATATTTGAGCTATTTTAGTGCTTCACATTACACTGTTTTTTGCGTTGTTTGTGTAACAAGGAAAGTCGTCTCTTGGTGTCGTACCACCAAGGATATCAGAAAGTCTTCCCCAAGACTTGGAGGTTTTGAGTTTAGAGCATACTCTTGGCTGGGGCTGGATCGTAGGAAAGGTTTTTCTAGGCGATTTGGTAAGGTCAAACAAAGGTAGAGGTTCTGGGAACTCAAGAAGGTAGTATTCAAGGTCTTGTAATTGGAAGTGTGTATGTAAGACACGTTGGTTTCAATTTTTAGTGAAGAAAACCTCCCGGATCAGAGGGGATGACGGGATGTAGTTTTGTAGTGGACCACCAAACGAGCAGTATAAAAACCTTGTTGCAGGTTGTTTATTTCCCTTATCTCTTTACTGTTTTTAGTCGCTTTTAATTGCCTATTGTAGTTGACATTTTGAATGTAGTATTACTGCCAAATAAAGATCATTTGTGTTCAAATATATATGCTATATCATTTTTGTATAATCTGTAATTGGCTATGTAATTGAGCCATTCAGCAACTGCTAATTATGTGTGACATAATCGATTAAGTATAGCTTTAACCGATTAACTAGGTAATTTCCAATAATAGGGTTTGGTGCGAATAGCGGTAAGTAGGAACCACGACACCTAATCACCCCCCCCCCTCAAGGTGTATTCTGTCACTGATATCTAACAAGTGGTATCAAAACTAGTACGTCATGATACCTCAACCGTATTCGCGTGATCCGTTAGGGAAATGAAATGGGTTCCACCAACCCCTTTGGCGGTAATGACTCATTCATTAACCGCCCTCCCGTTTTTAGTGGCGAAGGATATGCCTACTGGAAATTTCGCATGGAAATCTTCATAGAGGCCAACGACTCGGATATTTGGAAATCGGTAGTCAACGGGCCCTTCGTTCCACAACATTTAGTGGACGATAAACCGAAAAGTCTATGGACCGATGATAAACGCAAAAAGGTTCAGTATAACATGTGTGCCAAAAATATCATCACATCGACCCTATTCTATGATGAGTTCTTTTGGGTTTCGCAATGCCAAAGTGCTAAATAAATGTGGGACACTTTACAAGTGACTCACGAAGGCACTAGCGAAGTCAAGCGTGTCAGGTTGAATGCCCTGACACATGAATATGACTTATTTCGTATGTTACCAAATGAATCTATTGGTGATATGCAAAATTGTTTTACTCATGTAGTTAACCATTTAGTTGCTTTGGATAATTTTTTTAACAAAGGAGAGCTTACTAACAAAGTTTTACGTTGTCTTGATAGGATATGGCAACCAAAAGTAACTACTATTATGGAATTAAAGGATCTTGACTCCATTCCTTTGGCGACATTGTTCGGAAAACTTCAAGAGCACGAAATGGAGCTTGGACACCTAACTATGCACGAAGAATCAGATCACAAAAAGAAAAGTATATCTCTCAAGGAAACAACGTCTCAATCCACAGAAGAGAGAGAAGAAGATGAATCTGATTCAGATGTAGACAGAGAAACTCTGAGCCTTCTTGTATGCAAATTTGGGAAATTTCTAAAGAAAGGAGGCTTCAAATGTTTCCAGACGAAAGAAGCGCGAGAGTCGACCAGAAAAGGCAAGAATAAAGAGCGCTTCACTTGCCATGAATGTGGTAAGCCAGGACATATGAGGTTCCAATGTCGTACTTACCTCAAGAAGGTTGATTCAGACAAGAGCACTCCTCGGGACTTCAAATGGAAGAAAGCTTACATAAAATAGGATGTACCAGAGGAGAACACGACATCCAGCACCTCAGATGAAGAGGAGACAACAAAGTTATGCTTAATGACGAGAACAGATGATGCCTGTTGCTCAAATTCAAAAGAGGCAAATAACGAGGTATATTCTGACACCTCATCTACTTCATATGATGATTCTCCTCCTTATGAGAAATTGTATAATGCGTATGTTGAATCACATGTTGAGTTAAAGAAATTAGCTAGCATTAGTTCTGATAGGAAAGAGTAATCCTGCTAAATGAACAAAAAATAGTTTCATTACAAAAAGAATTAGAAGAACTAAATTTGGAAAATGAAACATTAGATTTGATCTATTCTTGTAATGCATGCAGTTTCTCTGATAATAATTTATGTCAACCAACTATCTATGATTCTTGTGATGATTTGAAAAATGAAACTTTGAGATTAAATGAAAAACTCGCAAAACTCACAAAGAGTCAAAACATGTTAGACACTATGCTTAGTAAAACCAGGAATGTTGGTGACCATACCGGGCTAGGATATATTCCCCTATGCATAGGACAAGACCATATAGGAGACCTATTAATCGGCCCAATAAGAAATATTTTAATAAAAAGGTTCCTACATGCTTTTATTGTGGCACTCATGGCCAAACTTCCTACTCATGTTATATTAGAAAATATGGTATACCTAGTGGCGTGTATGTATGGATGAAAAAGGGAGGTAACCCCCTAGTTACTAACAGAAAGGGACCCAACATAACTTGGGAACCTGAAAAAGGCAAGTGATCTATGTTTTGCAGGTATGTCTTCGAGCACATGGACAACATTGGTATCTTGATAGTGGATGCTCGAGACATATGACGGGTGATATATCAAAATTCCTAGATCTATCCTTGCAATAAAAAAGGTTTGTCACTTATGGAGATAACAACAAAAGGAAGATACTTGGCACCAGAACAATTGGCAACTCAAATCAGGCCATGATCGAAAATGTGTTATATGTTGAAGGTCTGGAACATAACCTCTTGAGTATCAGCCAACTATGCGATAAAGGTAACAATGTATCTTTTGATTCTGAGTGTTGTATTATTTGTGACAATATATCTAATAAAGTTAAGTTTGTCGGATATCGTATAAATAATATCTTATGGTTAACCTGGAGGATGTCACTACTCTATTTTCCAAATGTTTTATATCCAAAGAGGATGACATATGGCTTTGGCATAGGCGTGTCCCTCATATTCACATAAAGCATCTAGATAAATTGTCTAAAAATAATTTGGTTGATGGGCTACCAAAACTTGATTGTAAAACTCAAGAAACTTGTGACACTTGTTAAAGATTTAAACAAGTTAGAAACTCTTTTTCTAAATATAATGTGATATCCACAACAAGACCTTTGGAGCTTCTCCATATGGACTTGTTTGGACGATCACAGGTTATGAGTTTTGGCGGTAGCTTTTATTCTTTATTCATCGTTGACGGTTACTCAAGATTTACATGGACATTATTTCTCTCGTCCAAGAGCGATGCTTCTATGTCTTTCAAAAACATTGCCAAGCAAATCCAAAACCAGATTAATCATAAGATAGTATATATTCGATCTGATCATGGTGGTGAATTTGAAAACCATTTATTTGATAAATTTTGTAATAAATATGGTATTATACATCAATTTTCGGCCCCTCGTACCCCTCAACAAAATGGAGTTGTTGAGAGGAAAAATCGAGTCTTAGAGGAGCATCTAGAACCATGCTAAATGAAAGCAAGGTTCCTAAATATTTTTGGGCTGATGTAGTGCATACATCTTTATACGTGATTAATCGCATACTCTTAGGCCTACTTTTTCAAAAACTCCATATGAACTTTTAAAAGGCCGTAGAACTAATATTTCTCATTTTCATGCTTTTGGATGTAAATGCTTTATATTAAATAATGGAAAAAGATCTGTAAGTAAATTTGATTCAAAAGCTCATGAGGGTATATTTTTGGGGTATTCATTGCATAGTAAAGCTTATCGAGTCATTAATAAGTACTCAATGCAAGTAGAAGAGTTTGTGCATGTCCATTTTGACGAATCTTCTCCAAAAGACAAGAGGAAGGTATTCTATGATGATGTTGCACGTGATTTAGAAGAAGCATACTCTAAGGACATGGACCAAGACAAAGAAGAAGAAGCAGAGCAAATTGCCCAAGATGAGCATCAGGACCTGCCGATCGCGTGGAAGACCAAGAAGGATCATCCACTCGACAAAATGATAGATGAGATAACTATGGGTGTGATAACCCGTAGCTCTTCATGAAACTTTTGTAACTTCCTGGATTTTGTATCTCAAATCGAGCCTAAGACCTTCAATGAGGCCATTGAGGATGTGCACTGGGTATAGCTATGCAAGAAGAGCTAAACCAGTTTGAGCATAATAATGTATGGGACTTGGTCCCAAACCCTAAAGAACATCTAGTGATTGGTACTAGATGGGTCTTTCATAACAAATTAGATGAATCTGGATTGATTATAAGAAATAAAGCATGCTTAGTGGCCAAAGGCTACAACCACGAGAAGGGTATCGATTATGATGAGACGTACACTCCTGTAGCCAGATTAGAGGTCATAAGGATGCTTTTGTCCTTTGCTTCAATTATGAACTTCAAGCTCTTTCAAATGGATGACAAGAGCATCTTCTTGAATGGCTACATTCAAGTGGAGGTATATGTAGATCAACCTCTCGACTTTGAAAATTTTAAGTATCTGAACCATATATATAAACTTAAAAAGGCCCTTTATGGCCTGAAACAAGCTCCCAGAGCTTGGTATGATAGATTGAGCTCTTTCCTCTTGGAAAAAGGATTCGTGAGAGGTATGGTTGATACTACCCTCTTTATTCGTACATTAGATAATCATGTGCTTTTAGTTCAAATATATATTGATGATATAATCCTCGGATCTACTAATGACATTCTATGTAAATAATTTTCTGAGTTGATGTAGGGTGGATTTGAGATATCGATGATGGGGGAGCTGACCTTCTCTCTTGGATTTCAAATCAAACAAATTGAAAGCGACATCTTCATTCATCAATCGAAATATTGCAAAGAGTTACTGAAGAAGTTTGCTTTGGAAAAGTGCAAAGCGGCATCTTCATTCCATGTTTTTCGAAGAGAACTTGGAATTCTTGATGAAAATTATCTTCATTAAAATCATCTAAAAATGTTATTATATGCTTCACATGATTAATGTCTTCTATGCTTCAATATGTATACTTGTTATGAATGCATTATATTCCTATTATGACTCATGATCTTGTGTGACAAGCTGAAAATGTATATGTGATTGAGTAAAAACTGCTTGATAAATGTTAGAAATCTTTGCATGCTTTTAAAACCCAAAAACCTCTTGATTCTACAAATCTGATGTCAGTTAATCAATTAACTATCCTCCTTAGTCGATTAAAATGAGTTCCAGTAGCAAACATTTTAATTTTCACTAAATTTAATTGATTAAGATTTATTTTAATCGATTACGTGGGCTCATTTTTCTGAAAACCTGGAATTTTTACACTACTTAATCGATTAAAATGCATCACTTAATCGATTAATGACAGTAGATATATTAGAATCAGAAGCGTTTTTGTCACTTTTTCAAAACCTTTCTTCCTCCTTTTCTCTGAAAATCTCAAATGCAAGCAGCAAATTCAAAATATTATCTTAATAAAAGTATTAAACCTTGCCTTTACCCATTTGTGAACCTCAATTCATCCAATACATTTCTCTATTTCCTAAGAAATCCCATTCCCAATTCCAAAACCCTAAGCTCTAGGTTCCCTCCCTTATCCTCCTTCTCCTCTCATTACTCACGGTTTTAATCATCAATGGAAAGAGGATGTTCGAAGAGGTTCAAGACAACTTCTCAACGCACTCGTAGGCCTCCTAATGCTTCATCTTCAAATCCGAACGTGAGGCACGACCGTGGAGATCCCTACTACTGACTCATACTTCAGGAGACCCGATTGTCCAAATTTCTGGGAAGGAAACCCACCTACATAAGGTATGGTGATCTTACCTAGATGGCGGAACGAAATTTCGAATTTCCGTAAGGTATGCAAGCTCAGGGAGCTGTAATGTTTTTGGAATTAACGGGTAATCTGAACCAAGCTTTGATTAGGGAATTTTACGCTAACTTCCATTATAAGGATGGTAGATACTAGTCTATAATTTCGGGAAATCTGTTTGAGATGGATAGTAGCATTTTTATGGATGTGGATGACTTATCCACTACTGGTGTTAGCCTAGGTGATTGTGAATGGCTTGTTGATTTCGATGCTGTTGAGGTATATAAATCATGTCAGAGAGGTCCTCATTTGTATGTCCAGGGAAAACTGACTAAAGTTGGCTCTTAATCGGTAGAGAATAGATTACTTCACTATTTGATTGCATACATCTTGATTCAGAGGAACACTAATCATGCACAACCTACTTTTAATGATCTGAAATTTATATATGTTGTGAAGGAGAATATAATAGTTAATTGGCCTGAAGGAATTCTGAAGGTCATGTATAATGTCTCTACATCGCAATCCAAATTGCTGCCCTACAATATCTTCATATCGAGAATTATTGACTATCTGCATATTGACGTATCTGACACCATCGTCACAGAGATTTCTGACAAAGATCACCTTGTTGGTGAAAGCCTTATCCACAAAATGGGTATCTACAAGTATGGAAGTACTTGGCAATACCAGGAAGAATTTACTATAGTGGATTTGGAGCTATCTGATGATGAGGATCAGGCTGGTAATGATCAGCCTAATGCAGAGACTCAGGGGGAGCTATCTGGAACTGCGCAGCAAGAATCATCCTTTAGATTAGCTCAGTTGGATGCCAAGGAGCAAAGGTTCAACAACATGATGGACTTACACTTTTAGTCTTTGAAGGACTTCTACCATACTGATTTGGAACAATTTGAGGAGCGTCGGGTTACTTACATCGATAACCACTATTAGGCTATGAGGAGCTTTGTCCGGAACACTACTGAGGCATAGAATGCGAGGTTTTGTGCAGAGTTTGAGAAGCATAAATTCCTCATCCAGGGTGATAGTAGTCTGACCGTACCTGATGACAAAGATCCTCCTCTGCATCCCTAGATTATAAGGCCTTAGATCTTAGATTGCCCTAGGTTTAGTCCTTCTATATGGCTAATTTTTAGGATTTATGCTGCTTTGTAATTTCGAGACATATTTTCTCTTTGTTTTCTGGATTGTAACTCTAACTATCTACTATTGCTGCAACTTTATGAATTGATATGCATGCCATTTCAACTTAAGTCGTTCCTATTGTGGTTTCATTTTGCTTATATATGTCAAATATAGCATGATTGCATGTTTAATGGATCTTGATCATGTTTGGTTATATGTATATCTTATGTTTGATTGAGCTTACTGTTTCAAGTCTATAATGTAATTGCTTGATCATTCCAAGCTTGACTGGTTCATGTATAACCCTCCATGCCATTAAATTTGTCATATTACTGTATTATGTTGGTTTAATCGATTAACCTGTTGTTTTAATGGATTAAATGCTGATAAATCTGTGCACTTGTTCAATTCTTTCATCAAGTGGTTAATTAATTATATTCCCAACATTAATTGATTAATTACAGTTTGAGTTCACTTCATATCTCTTCTTACTTTTGACCAAAATTTCATTTAGTTTATCTTTTTGATAATGTCAAAAGAGGGAGAAAGGTTGATTTGTTGTTTAATATGTGCAGCTTGTAAATAATACTTAGATTCCATTGTCTAGCTATGCACTTTAACTTTGAAATAAACAACCATGCATTCTGTGATCATCTTCAAGCTATGCATCAAAACAAATTTGGTGTTGAGTTTGTCATCATCAAAAAGGGGGAGATTGAAAGTGCAATGTGTTAAGAAAGCACTTAAGCTTGCCTATGTTTTGATGAAGACAAAGGACTTAGTGAGAGCTTAAAGACAACTAAACAAATCAACATGCCAAAGATTCAAGAACTTCATGTCTAGACTAGAGTCTTAGATGTGTCTGAGTTATTGAGTGTTGATTAGGTAAACCTAGATGCAAATCTCACAAAGTCTAAAAACTATCATATCACTTACATGAGACATGCCATCTAGTTTATTATATGTTCATGCATTAATCATACATGTTATTTGTGCATTTTAGGCACAACATAAAGGTAAAACATGTATAGTTGATAAGCATAACATATAGGTAATTTACCAATTAACATCTTAACTTAAAATATGCCAGTTAATCGATTAAGTGAAGCTTTAATCGATTAACGTGAAATTTTTTTTAACAGTTTCAACAGATAACTGAAAAATGGATTTCAGTTACTCTTTAACAGCTCGTTAATCGATTAATAGGCAACATAATCGATTAACTGGGTGAAAAACGGCTTTTCTATATAAACTGTATTTTCAACAGATTTCATATAGGATTTAATACATTCATACATTCATATTAGAATCGCTAAGTTCATGTTCAATGTATGTCATATAGGTAGAGAGAATTGCATGTTAGATTAGAGTGAGATAGTATTATGCTTAGGGATTAACATGTCATCCATTGCATATTATCAAATGTGTTCATCATCCTATCTTGTTCTTGCATGATTCTTTCATTACTATTTAGAGATTTCTTAAGGGTAGAAATTACATGTTCTTCATGATTTTGATCTTATACATGTTCATAGTAATTGTGAGATTTGTATAAGGTTTACAGCTTGTCCTTTCTTATAATATTTGAGCTATTTTAGTACTTCACATTATTCTGTTTTTTGTGTTGTTTGTGTAACAAGGAAAGTCGTCTCTTGGTATCGTACCACCAAAGAGATCATAGAATCTTCACCGAGACTTGGAGGTCTTGAGTTTAGAGCATACTCTTGGCTGGGGCTGGATCGTAGGCAAGGTTTTCCTAAGCGATTGGGTAAGGTCAAACCAAGGTAGAGGTTCTAGGAACTCAAGAAGGTAGAGTTTAAGGTCTTGTAATTGGAAGTGTGTATGTAAGACACATTGGTTTCAATTTTAGTGAAGAAAATCTCTCGGATCAGAGGGGAGGACTGGATGTAGTTTTGCAGTGGACCGCAAAATGAACCAGTATGAAAACCTTGTTGTAGACTACTTCTTTCCCTTATCGTTTTAATATTTTTAGTAGCTTTTAATTGCCTATTCTAGCTGATATTTTGAATATAGTATTACTGTCAAATAAAGATCATTTGTGTTCAAATATATCTGCTATATCATTTCTGTATAATCTGTAATTGGCTGTGTAATTGAGTCATTCAGCAATTGCTAATTCTGTGTGACTTAATCGATTATGTCATAGCTTTAATCGATTAACTAGGTAATTTTCTAGAATATGGCTTTGGTGCAAATAGCGGTAAGGGGGAACCGCGACACCTATTCAACCCCCCTTCTAGGTGTATCTTGTGAATGATATCTAACACTAACGATTTTCTTTGTAATGAAATTTCTGATCTAATGAAAGGCGAGTTCAAAATGTTGATGACGGGAAAATTGTCATTCATCCTAAGACTACAAATAAAGCATATGAGCAGCAGAATAATCATTCACTGAAAGATATATTGCAAGGAACTTCTACGGAAGTTCGAGATGGACAAATGTAAAGAAGCGACAACACCTATGATATCATCCTGCTATCTCGACAATGATGAAAAAGGTAAAGTTATAGAGGTAATAAAATATTGAGGCATAATTGGTTCATTGCTTTATCTAACCGCTAGTGATCCCGATAATATGTTTAGTGTATGTATGTGCACAATATATCAACCATTTCATAAGGAATCTCACTTTAGTGTTGTAAAATGTATTATGAAGTTTCTAAAAGAAACATTATCTATGGGTTTATGGTATCTTATAGATGTCTCATTATCCTTGATAGGGTATTCCAATTCCGACTTCGTGGGATGTAAGTTGGACCGGAAAAGTACTACTGAAACTTGCCACCTTTTGAGCATCTCCTAAGTATCTTGGCATAGTGGTAGGTGCCAAAAATACCTAATTTGCAAAAATGTGAAAACCAACTTAATTCAACACTTTTTAGATAAATTTTGTGTGTTTGAATAATATATATCTTGATCACCTCTTGTCCAAGTTTCCCTTGAATATTGTAGGAAATTGATTAAAAATAATTAATCCAAAAGATAGCCAAGAATTCAGGCCAAATCACAAGCCAAAAAGTCCAAAAACGAAATGCTCAACCTCATTTAGAACCAAACACATCTAACCTTTGGATGGATGACTAATACTCCAAAAAGTTGGACTATGGTGTAACTTTCTTGTACTCTTCATCTTCTTCATTTATGTTAGTTGTTTCTTTGGTTATTTTGATTCTTTAAGAAGTTCTTAATGCGGTTTTAGATTGATCACCTAAAGCTTGATTTAAATATCCAAAAGAACGCTTTTTCTTAAAGTATGCCAAGTGAACTAAAAAGTATAACCTACACCTTAGTTCATTTTCCATGTCAAAGCATCTATTTTAAGCAACTTGTATTCAAGGCTAAACAATGTTAATGAGTCTGAAGTAGGGTGTGACAACCAGCTCCGAGGAGTGGTAGTTAACTATTGTTTAGTGTATTATGCAAGGTTTGAAAATCATCTTATCATACTAGGACACTAGATGGGGGATTTAGAAATAATGTGTGGAATCAACCAAGAATAACACATAAATTGCGTAGTTTCCATGATGATATTGTTCAAGAAACTATTCCATCATTCTAACTATAATTTTCTCTTGAATTTATAAATACTCAGTTTCTTTACTTTTTTATGTTTCTTAGTTTATAAAAACACAAAAACAAGTTTATTTGTTACTTTTTAGTTTTGATAAAATATACAAAGTATGAGTACATTTCTATTAGGCAATTCCTTGTAGTTTGACATAACCATATACTATACTACAATTGAATCTTGAAAGAAATGCAACTATAAAATAGTAAAGTGTTAAACTTTATAAATTTTATTTGTTGATTAAAGATTCCTAAAAACACAAGTTCAAACCAATTCATGGTTTGTAACTTTGTACATAGGAATAATATGCAAAAAGTGCAATCCAATCAATGGATTGTTACTTGACAATAAAAGAGTGATGAATAATAATCTATCCACTAACATTTATTTTCTGTCATTTACTTTCTGCAACTAACATTTACTTTCTGTCATTTACATTTCTGTAACTAACATTTATTTATTGCTTCATTCTTTTATTCTTTATACCAACCCTTTGAAAGAAGTGGTACGATTAACTACTAACATTATTCTTTTTTTCATTTTATTCTTTGGTACCAACCTTTCATAAGAAATGGTATGGTTAACTTAATAAAATGAGACCAACCTTTATGGTATGATTAAAAGGAACCCGAAAAGGGAGTAAATAAATAAAGTCACTAAATAAATTGTTCATAACTCATCACTCTAATTAAATAAAATAGCTTGCACACTAGGAAAACCCTTTCAACAAGTGACACGTTTTGTT
>NC_032013.1:6335990-6356260 GCF_001865875.1 Lupinus angustifolius
GGGATTCCCAGTGTAGAATTCGCTTTCAACACATAGTAAATAGCAAGCATGTGTTGCCTACTACTAAAGCAGAATACATTGCCGCTGGTGTGTGTTGCACTCAGATATTATGGATGAAGGGGCAACTATTAGACTTCGATCTAAAGCTTGTGAAAATACCGATAAAGTGTGATAACACAAGTGCCATCAACCTATCAAAGAATCCAATTCTGCATTCTAGAACTAAGCATATTGAAATAAGACACCACTTTTTAAGAGATATTTGTGCAAAAAGGTGATTGTATTCATGAATTTATTGAAACCTCAAAGAAATTGGCCGATATTTTCACCAAGCCCCTTTGTATTACATAGAGAACTTGGTATTCTTAATGAAAAATATCTGAACTAATTTGATGTAGGGTGTTTTATTCCTTATCATGATCTTTAATATATGCTTGTGTGTGATATGTGTTATGAGTGCATGACTCCTATGGTTAACTAAATTCATGATTGTTTTATACTTCATTAGTGTGTTATATACCTTTTAGGTTAGTGTCTTGAGAATAATATCTTAGCATCCCGTAGAAATCTCACAAATGCACTAAAATTTGTCTTAGTTATGTTCTTAATCTATTGTTCTATGTTTTAATCGATTAATTTTAGTTCTAGTAGCCAAAAAATAAATTCTCTTCTTGTTTTAATCGATTAACAAGTTGCGTAATCGATTGCTTGGGCTCAAATTTCTGAAAATTGAAAAATGTATTTAATTGATTAACACTCGCCATTAATCAATTCATGACAGGCATAAAACAGATTCAAGTGTCGTTTTGGGTCATCTTACACTAGAACCCTCAATCCTCTTTGCTTCCCCCTTCAGGATTTCTCCTCAAATTAAGTCAACTTAACCTCAGTAATAGAAAATTTGATTCCTACTACATAATTTCCATCTTCTTGAAGCCTTCAATTTCACCAAAATCCAAAACCCTAACCTTTTCTCATTTTAGAAACCATAATCCCAAATTCGAAAAATCAATTATTCAATCGATTAATCACTCTATTACCTGAAAAACATGAGTGAATTGCGTCCAAGAAGGGTGAAGACCACTTCTAAGCGTCCACAAGGTGTAGACATAGGTTCCACTTCTGCTCAAGGTGGAAGAAATAATCATGGTGACCCTTACTACTCTCTAATCCTTCGAGAAGCTAGACTAGCAAAATTTCAAGGAAGGAAACATACCTATATTCGCTATGTAGATATTGCTCGGATGGTGAAACAAGGATTCGAGTTCCCGCATGGATTAGAAGCCCAAAGTTCAAATCAATTTATGGAATTGAAAGGTAAATTCTATACATCACTCATTAGGGAATTCTATAGTAATTTTCGGTATAAGGATGGGTATATGCTTCAATGGTTATGGGACAAATAATTAATTCGGATGAGGAATTGTTCTTAGATGTTGGAGGATTATCCTGTGATGGATCTATGTTAGGTGACTATAACAATGAGTTATGGGACTCATTCGACGTTATTGAGATGTATAAATCATGTTTAAGAGGACCTCCTTTATATATAAAAGGTGAACTGGCGAAGGTTGGGTCATTGTCTATTGAAAATCGTCTATTGCACTACTTAGTTGCATACATTTTGGTTCAGAAAAACACAACCCATGCTCAACCAACCATCAATGATATCATGTTGATGTTTGCTATACGAGAAGGAATTGTGGTAAATTGCCCTTCTGAAATTTTGATATAGCTTCATCTTCATCTATGTTGCTTAATCGATTAAGACCACTAAAACATGTGTAATATTTCCTTACTTTTGGATGTTATTATCATATAATATCATTGCTTTTGGATCATGCCAAAAGGGGGAGAAAGTGTTGTTTGAGTTTTGCAGGTTGTATTGAGCTTCTATATCTGATTTTGGAGAGTTAACCTATATCACCTCCTACATGGATTGAGGGGTAGAACAAAGTGAGGGGGGTAGCACATTCTAACTCAACCACTGCAAACACTTGTTGTCCAGCATCAAGCTAATCAAACAAAGAATTGTTTAGAGTTTGTCATCATCGAAAGAGGGGATTGAAATCAGAAATAGTCAAAGGTTGCCTTTATGATAGACCTACATAGTATTGATGAAGACAGGGAGTTAAATGGAATCTTGAATATATGGAAATCACAATAAACAACATGCCAAAGACTCGAGGCCAACATCGCAGACTTAGGATTATGTTAATATTCTAGAAGTCCTAAGATGATTGCCTAATTTTGAGTCTAGGATAGGTAAATCCTAGATGGAAGTCTCACAAGATTATAAAATGAAATTCATATAGGTTGAGGCATTACATCTAAATATATATGATAAGTAGAATCATCCATAGGCATTAAGCATACATGGTTTCTGTGCATAAAAGTTGGATCTGTTTCAAATTCATGTATTGCATGTTCATTCATCATATAGAGAGTTTATCATGGATTAATGTAAAACTATATTCATAAATATTAATCAATTACAATGATTGATAATCAATTATGTCTTGTGGAAATTCGTTAATCGATTAAGGATTGGTGTAATAGATTAAAAGGAGATACATTGGCTAACTTCCTAGGATTTTTGGCTTATTAATCGATTAAGCCTTAATAGAAAAACAGTTTTGCATAAACATGATAATCTATTAAGATAGTGGATAATTGACTAATGTCAGGTAAAATCAGTTTCATATATAAACTGTAATTTCAACCTATGTGCATTGTCAAGAAGATTCATAATTTTCATTGAGAGAAAGAAAACCAAGATTTTGAGTACATAAATTTCATATCTTTGCTTATTCTTTGAGTGAATAAAAGTGAAATCTTGCATTGGTTTCCAAGAGACAGAGGAGAGAAAGAGAAAAAAAATTTCTAGAGTGCTTCAGTTTTCATTCATTGAAAAACCACTACATTTCATCACATTTAGTTTTAGGCTTCTTGTGAGAGTTCTTTAGAGGTTTTTATAGTTGAGTTCAGAGTTTATATCCACACATTAAGTGTGCATTGATAACTAGGCAAACATTGTGAAAAACAAGGATTGGTTCTCTTCATGTGTTAGTATCATTGTGAAAAGAGAACTTGTGCCTTCAGGAGGGTAGGAAGTCTTGGATAGAGAGATACTTCGGCAGGGGCCATAATCGTGAGTATGAGGTAAAACCAAGCGAGTAAGCTCATCGGATTCAAAAACGAAGTTCTTACTAGGTGTATCGGAAGTGTGATTGTATCAAACGATTGTTTTCAATAGTGAAGAAAAATCTCCAGAGATCAGAAAGGGACGCTTGGATGTAGTTTGCAAGTGGACCCGCAAACAAACCATGATAAAAATCATTGAGCATTCTTCTTTCCATATCTCGTTTACATTTCAGTCTTTATTGATTTCATAATTTTTTGATTTCGGTGATTTGTGCTTACTGTTATCTAATTGTGTTAAAATCAAGAATCAATTAAGAGCAATAAAGTGGGACTAGTGATCCGCTACACCTATTCACCCCCTCTAGGTGTCATATACCATGCTGGTATCCAACAGAAACTTGGAGGATGATTGATGTTGGAGACTTCACCCAAAAAGGATCTAGAGGCTATCTAAAAGTGTAGGATCTTTGGGAGTAATTTATCCAAACAAGCTCTGGTGCCAACTGTAGTTATTATATGGCAACTAAGAGGGGGGTAAATTAGTTGTATGTGATAATGGTCAATGTTTTTGCTTAAAAAATCAAAGTGTTTATGTAGCAGGAATATTGCAGAAAGATTACCAATTGGTAACTTCAAAATAAAGAGATAGAGTATAGAGAAGGAAGAAATAACACAAGGTTTTTATATTAATTCACATTCTTGTCCACCGAAGGCTACATTCAGTACTCTCAGCACAAGATATTTCTTTACTATATATTTTGAGTTGTAATTACAATCTCTTTCCGTGAGATTCCTTGTAACTTACACACACAAATACCTCACCCTTGGAAAACATCATTTCCAAGTACTGTCTTTCCCCTTCTCATCACACCCTTGTGATGACAAGTTTACAACAAGTTTGAAGATTGCATTATATGGTAAAATTGCCCTTTCTAGATATAACAATTCTATAAGTTGAAATCCTTGGACTTAATACACTTAGTATACAATGTTCTTGAAAGGATTAAGTATTAAAACATTAGAACATTGCACTTGAAGCAACTTAAGAAAAATTCTTAAAGTTTAGAACAAAAGTGACATGAAAAGTTCAGAGAATTGAATATGAAATTGTGTATAATTTGTGTACATTGATTGTGTCTAAAATGGGAGTCTTGATGCCATTAAAAAAGGTTCTAATTAGCCAGTATACCCTTCCATGAAGTTGGGACACAATTTGAATGAAACCCATTGAGTTTGAATAAAAGTTGTTCAATTTGGATTTGAAAATATGGTTGTAACAACTCTGTCTAATCAATTATACCATGATATAATATATTACTCAAACTTTCTGCCCAGAGATGTAATCCATTAATCATTGATTTAATTAGTTACTCTGTATCAATTATGTCGGGTAACTGTTTACTCCGTCAGGTAACCTGTTACACAGTCTCCGTAACTTGTTACCAACTATCACACAATCCAGGTAATCTGTTATCAAGGTCTAGTAGCTTGTTACTCAGGTCTAGTAACCCGTTACTTATCTTTTTGAAAATTGTTTATCTTTGTCTAAGTGTTTTCAATTTTTTTTCAAAATAGTTTTTCACTTTCATTTGAGCATCGCTTACTAACTATATTGGAGTATAAAGGATAGAAGTACATATTAAAGACATAGACTCTAATTGAAGCTTGATCTTGTTGTGTCTTCAATGTCTTCTTCCTTTCTTTATTTTTGTGTGATCTTGATGTCTTCATCAAAACCGTGTCTAGGTTAGGAGCAAGATCATCTTCACAACTTTGCAAATTGGGTAAAAGAGAGCAATGTTCCAATCAACTAAAAGGAGAAGGATCCAAAGGATAAAGGAAAAGGCTTTCATACAATACTCATACCACATACACTCAAGTGTCAGAAATCCTAACAGGTACTGTACTACCATTTTCTTCTATTTTTAAAAGGCTAATCTTAGAAATTAAATGGTTCCTAATTATGAAACAATGAGAATATGTTTTTATAAATCATATCATTCTCAAACTTGTTTGACTTTAGCCCGTTGATGTGAGGTTTAGGAACCCCATTTCTGTGTTATCTTATATTCATCACTGCCATTCATTCCATAAAAAGAGATTTGAATTTATCTTTATTACTCTACGACTAACATGCTTGATATAATGAATTGAGAAACTCCTCAAAAAGACTGTTAAAAACTCCACATACATTGTTTTACACTTTTTTTCTTTTCCATACAATAATCAATAAAATCCAGAAAGGGTTTTTATCCATATTCAGAAGTTTGATAATAAATTAGCCCCAAAAGTAAGATCCATTACTCTACGGTAGTGAGCTGAGCCATCGTTGAGCCTCCTTGGTTGTCCTGATTAGGCCATATAGCACCACATCAATGGCCAAGACACCTGTCGGGTTGGCATCATAGGGAGAAGATGAAGAAAACAACCACATCTTTTTCTCCAACCCGCTTTAAATGTATGGAACCACTATAGCCACCGAGAGGAGAAGCTCCAAAGAGGGGAAGATATGAGAGGTTACCGAATAGGGCAAATGATTTAAGGATTTATCTTTACTTCTCTTCAAGCCATGACTCCTAGGCTGTTCAACCTTTGCCGCCACCGCCAGCCTAAACCGTCACCGCCGCTGAGAATGGAGAAGAAGAGATTATGGCTAGGGATTTAGTTCCCTTTCTTATGGGACGAAGAGATGGGGTAACAGAAGGTTACCCCTTTCTTAAGGTAGAGGCTAATTAACGTACTTCATATTTCAAATAATAATCCTCTACTTTATTCTATAAATTATATTAACATCTATTTTAGTAACATCTAATAAAATTGTTCATTTCAAATAACAACTAATAATCTTAGCACTAAAATGAATATTATGGAATTTTTATAGTAAGGTCATGTTCGAGTCCTCTCTAACTTTTCTCAAAATGTGAAGAATATCTTCAACCAACACTGTCTCTAAGCTATTAATTTCATAGAAAAATAATTCAAAACTATTTTATCACCTAAATGAATTTTATTGAATTTTAATAGTATGGTCATGGTTCGAGTCGTCTATAACTTCTCTGAAAATGAGAAGAAGGTCGACGACCAATACTGTTTCTATGATATTAATTCCATTGAATTAAAACAATCCTATATTATAAATATTTTAAATCATTAAAAATCAAATCCACCAACTCTTTCAATACTTTCAAACTCATAAAAAATCAAACACATCAATCAATTAATTTTCAAATCAGAACTATGTAGTATTGAATTCCCTATAGCAACTACAGATATGCAGGAGCACAATAAACTCTTGTCTGATACAAATATAAAATATTCAAATATTTTGCTTTATAATTGAATTTTAACAAATACTTTTCAGGGTATAAAAGTCCATAAGATTAGTAACGGTATCGTTTTAATACGAGCGTACATGGTATTAATACCTTCCCTGATTCGTAATAGATTCCCTGAAAGTGCAAAGTGTCAAGTATAGCACTATTAGATTGCCTATGTTTTGATGAAGACAGTGATTTAGTTAAAGCTTGAAGATAACTCAACAAATCGACATCCAGTGGACTCAAAGGTTTCATATCTAGACTAGGTTCCTTAATAGAGCTATTCTTAGAAGTCTTAGATGTGTGCCTCAGATATTGAGTCTAGGTTAGGTAAACCTAGATGCAATTCTCACAAGCCTTAAAAATAATCACTTCACTTACATGAGACATTAATCGTACATGTTACTTGTGCATCTTAGGCATAATATATTGGTAAAAAATGTATAGTTGATAAGCATAACATATAGGTTGTTTACCATTTAATCATTTAGCTGAAAAAGTGTCAGTTAATCGATTAAGAGAGGTGTTAATTGATTAACATGATTATGGTTTTAATAGATAACTGAAAACATGAAAACAGGTATTCCCAACAACCCGTTAATCTATTAAAAGGGCACTTAATCGATTAACTGGGTCTCATAAAGGTTTCCTATATAAGTTGTGTTTTTAGATCATGTACCATACATCATATCATTCATTTTTAGAATTGCTAGTTGCATATTTTTTCGTGCTTAATTGTGTCATATAGGCAGAGTGAAATGCATTATGAGATAGTGAGAGATAGCATCATGCTTAGGCTTTAATTGTCATTTTATTGCATGTGGTTTAATATGTTAAACATTCCTATATTTTCTTGCATGATTCTTTCATTTCTTTAAGAGAATTTTATGGTAGAAATTATGCATTTCTGCGTGTTAACAAACTCATACATATTCATGTTAACTTGTGAGTTTGGTATAGGGTTTTTAGTTGAGTTTTAATTGTAATATTTTGAGCAACATTGTGCTTTATAATACTCTATTTTTGTATTGTTTTTGTATTAAGGGGTTTTGTCTCTTGGTGTCTTACCACCTAAGGGATTCAGTGTGTCTTCACCAAGACTTAGAGGTCTTGAGTTCAGAACGAGTTCTTGGCTGGGGCTAGATCGTAAGAAAGGTTCTCTTAGGCGATTAGGATAGTCAAACCAAGAAAGTGGGTTATTGGATACAAGAAGGGATCGTCTAAGTGTTTGTATTGGAAGTTTGCATGTAACAATACATTCTATTCAATATTAGTAAAGAAAATCTCCCGAGGTTATAAGGGGAAGACCAGATGTAGTTGCAAGTGGACCCGCAAACGAACCAGGATAAAATTCCTTGTTGCAGGCTTTTTCTATCCCTAATCTCTTTACATTTCAAGTCGTATTATTGCCTGATATTAGCTAATATTTTGGATACTGTTAATTTTCTACATCTAGTTTAATTCTGTACAAAAATATCTGCTTTATCTGTTCTTGAATATCGGTGAGTGGCTGTGCAATAAGCCATTCCGCAACTTGTTGTTTTTCTGTGAGTTAAAACGATTAACTAGGGCTTTTCCATAATAGGGCTTCGGTGCAAAAAGCGGTAATTGATAACCGCGACACCTATTCAACCCCCCTTCTAGGTGTGTTATGTCCATTGATATCTAACACTCCCGAGCTCAGAATCTTTGTTTAAAAGACCATTTTATCCTAATTGGGCATAATAGAGATTTTTCTACATTTTAACTACAACAAATGTAGTGGCGACTCCAAATTATTTGGGAAAGGTAGAAATTGAGTTCGCCTCCTCCTAAGTCACAGAGTCGCTGTTCCAACCAAAATCAAGTTGTGACAAGATTCAAACTCTTACCATCCATGTGGGAGTGATTTTAGCCAAATGATCAATTTGTTCCATCCTTTAAGGAGGATCTTATGCAAATTGTGGCTCCTTCGGTGAGGTTGACACTCATATGAATTCAACTTCAACCAAGTCATGTGGCCTCTTCAAATTTCAGCCAAGTAAAATTTAAATCATTATCAAAACGTCAGCGCACTTCCTTGACCAAGTCAATTCATTTTCCCATTTCAAATTCAAAGGCCAAGACGTGTGCGTAGTGTGGAGATTAATTGAACCTACTCTAAGACTTAGTCTTTACGTGTTAATTTAAATTTATGCATTTATTTTCTTTTGCCTTATTTCGTAGAAGCCCTAGGTTAGCCACACACTATATGTATTTGAGTTTAATTCATGAATGAATAAGTTGGATGATTTTGAAATTAATTGCTTTTAGTGGAGTGTATCTCCTAAGAAACTTGGTTTAGCCAAGCAACCATAGAACTTATCAAACACTTGTGTTTGTGGAATTCATACACTTATCACCATCCTTGGGATGGTGTCTTCCCCTTAGTTTTTATAATGGATCCTTCCATGTGGCGAACCTCCATAAGGCTTATCAAGCTTCTTTCTTGTGGTGCCTCATTCACCTTCAATCTTAATCATATTCACTCAACTTGACCAAAACCGTGGCCAACATACACAAATCCAAGCCAAGACAATACACATAACCCAAGTCGTGCCCAAAAACTTAACCAATACATAGTTGTGGCATATACCCAAACCATATCAACCCATGACAAAACCCTTAAACATCCATAGTCCCAAATACATTAGGCTAAACACACAACCATAAAAAAAACATGGATTTGACATACAAGTCATATTTTGTGAGCCAAAATGAGTTTCAGGCAAGAACGGTCATATAGGAAAAGCAAACCACCTTTGGAGGTTTACCTCACTTAACCATTGAAGAATATGTGCATGTATCATATGACGAAACTAACCCCTATAAGGAGGATAAAGTTATTTTCGATGATGATGTTGATGTATTAAGTACTTCTCATGAAGAAGCATTTGTTATTGATGAAACAAAAAACCTGGAGCAAATGAAGATCGATGATGATATACCTCAGCATAATGAGGATGCAAACTCTTACTTGCCCAAGTAATGGAGAACTCATAGAGATCATCCTATCGGCAACATCATTGGTGAAATAAAAAAGGGAGGTTCTACCCGCTTAAATTTAATTGATGTTTGTTTAAACATGGCTTTTGTATCTCAAATTGAGCCATCAAAAATTGTTATGCTATTGATGATGAGCATTGTATTCTTGCTATGTAATAATAGCTTAATCAATTTAAGAGAAATGAGGTTTGGGAAATTGTTCCTAGACAAAAGAATAAGATATTTTTGGAACTCGATGAGTTTTCTTAATCAACACACGGTTTACACACAACTTTCATATAAAATTCCCTACACTTTTTACGCAACTTTTGTTCCAAACTTTCAGATTTTTATGAAGTTGCTTTAAGTGCATGTTCTATAGTTTTTCAAAACTTAAATACTTCTAAGACCATTAAGTTTATTGAGAGGAAGAGGTTTAAAGTTATACAATTTTTATATCTTGTAAGGAAATCCTTGCCCTAGAAATTTTCTTCAACATTGTTGTAAAACTTTTCATCACAAGGGTGTGGTGAGAAGGGGAAGAGAGTACTTGGAAAGGTTGTTTTCCAAGGGTGTAGGTATTAGTGAGTGTGTGATATACAAGGAACTCGGGGAGAGAAATTGTAAGTGAGACTCATGATATCTAGTAAAGAAATCACTTGTTCTACAAGTGTCTTGGACATAGCCTTCATTGGACAAGAAGGTGAACCATTATAAAACATTTGTGTACTTTATCTCTTCTCTTTATTCTCTCATTTTTATTGTTTTTACTTGGTAATTTTTCTGCATTGTTTCCGCTGCAACAAACTCTTATCTTTATAGTAGAAAAAATTGTTCATATAAAACAGACAACTAATTCACCCTCCCCCCTTAGTTGTCATCTAATACTTACAATTGGCACCAGAACATGGTTTGGGTAAGTTACTCCCAAATATCCATAACTTTTGATGGTCTCTAAGTCTTTTCTAGGAGAAGGTTCTGATATTAATAGACCTCCAAATTTTAGTGGAGAACATTATGCATTCTGGAACATTATCGATTACTGGGCGTTAAACAACTATTCTATATAAATTATTATTTTACACCATGCTTCATACGTTCATTCATTCATTTTTAGAATTTCTAAGTTGCATACTTTCGTGCTCATTATATGTCATATAGGCAGAGAGAAATTCACGTGAGATAGTGAGAGATAGTATCATGCTTAGGTTTAAAATGTCATACTATTGCATGTCATTAAATGTGTTCATCATTCTATCTTTTCTTGCATGATTCTTGCGTTTCTTTTAGAGATTTCGTAGGGTAGAAATTACATGTTTCTGAATAATTTTGAACTCATACATATTCTTGGTAATTTGTGAGATTTGTATAGGATTTATAGTTGGATTTTAATTATAATATTTGAGCCATATTGTGCTTCATAATACTCTACTTTTGTGTTGTTTTTGTGATAATAAAAGTCGTCTCTTGGTGTCTTACCACCAACGAGATTCAGTGAGTCTTGGGGCTAGATCGTAGGAAAGATTTTCCTAGGCGATTAGAGGAGTCAAACCAAGGTAAGGGGCTCTAGGAATTCAAGAAGGGAGCATCTAAGGTCTTGTAATTGGAAGTTTGCATGTAATATACATTCGTTTCAGTTTTAGTGAAGAAAATCTCTCGAGATCGGAAGGGGAAAACTAGATGTAGTTTTACAGTGGACCACAAAACGAACCAGGATAAAAATTCTTATTGCAGGCTTTTACTTACCCTTATCTCTTTAATTTTCAAGTTGATTAATTGCATATTTTAGCTGATATTTTGAATTATGTGATTCTGCCATTTAAAGATTAATTCTTTTCAAATATATCTACTATATCATTTCTATAATACTGGTGAGTGAGTGACTATGCAATCAAGCCATTCAGCAACTGTCTGTTTTGTGCGACTTAATCGATTAAGTCAGCACTTTAATCGATTAACTAGGTGTTTTCCAAATTAGGGCTTTGGTGCGAAAAACAGTATTTGGGAACCGCGACACCTATTCAACCCCCACCCCCCCTTCTAGGTGTATTCTGTCACTGATACCTAACATAAAGCTTTTTAAGAATGAAGAAGATGATACATACAAGTTTGAAACTTTGAAGAAAAGAGAGAGTTTTTTAAGAGAGTTGTTAAAAAGATTTATTTTGATTTTTCAAAATGAGGATGAGAGTGAACTTTCGGTCAAGGGGGGTTTAAATGGGGTGGGATTTTAATAAGTATAAGAGGATAAAGGAAATCCTCTTTTTGAGATTTATTTTCACGTGGCTCCAGCTGGTGCGTTGGGCGCCCTATCAGCCCTACCTGGCATACCAGTCAACTTTGATTGGTTTTGGCTTGGCCCATGTTGGGTCGTGTTGGCTCACAAGTTTTCCCTATTTTGACCCCAAAAAATGTTTTACTCATTTTCCTCTTTTATTTTATTTTCAAAAATTGTTTTTATGGACCAAAATATTTTTTCTCAATTTTCTCTTTTAAATTTTGAGTATATATATATATATTTCTAAAATGTATTGGGTTGCCTCCAAACAAGTGCTTCTTCACCGTCATTAGCATGACGCATGTTACCTACACAAGTCTAGCTTTTTCCACCAACCCCATCCTACTGCTCAGTTGAGCTAGATTCACCCTGTAAGATAGCATTACAATGCTACCTTAGATTGACTTCAGTATTGGCAGAAAATATTGTTTTCTGATTTTTTGCCAATTGTTTGGCCAACTGCCTATTTTGAATCTCCATGTTCCTGAGGGAAGCGTCTGTGTTTTTCTGGTTGCACATGGTCATTAGCATGAATTGGTTCATAGTGCCCTCTAGTTTAACATTCTTATCTTGGGTAGGGCGTTCATATTGATTGGGTCTACAATAGAATGGTGGTTTCTGAGGATTGTCCTGCCTCCATGGTTGGTTCCCTTGATACTGATTTCCTCCCCTTGCATAATTGTTCTGGAAATGTTGCCTTCGAGGATTGTTGACAAATTGAACTTCCTCGGTCTGAGTCTGGAACTGGCCCATATCATGATCATCAGCACACTGGTCACATCTGTAAACTTGCTTCTTTGAAGACTCTCTGATCCGTCTAGGCAGATCATTAAGCTTCTAAGATACTTCATCTAATTGTTGTTGAAGCAGTTTATGCTAAGCTAACACAACATTTGTTGGACTTAGTTCCAAGATTCCACCTCTCCTTGGTGGGGGTCCTCTCTCATGTTGGCTCTTCTAATCATTCAGGGTCATGGACTCGATGATGTCAATGGCCTCTTGCGAGGGCTTTGTCAATAGCTGTCCACCCACAGTTGCATTTAATATCCACTTATGTTGTTGTTGTTGTAACCCATTGATGAAAATATGGATTTGGGTTTGCACGTCAAACTCGTGATTGGGGCATTTCCTCAGCATAGACTTGAATATGTCCCATGATTCACAGAGGCTTTCATTCGCTGGTTGCATAAAAGTGGATATGGCAGTCATCATATTCATATACTTCCCTTGCGGAAAGTGTATGTTCATGAATATTTCCTCTACCAAATTCCAATTATTTTGGATATGTGGAGGTAAATCCAAGAACCACTCATTGGCTTTCCCAATGAGAGTCAACGGGAAAATCCTGAGAAATACAACTTCCTCTTCTACCTCAGATATCCCAGTAGTCCCGACTAGTTCATAGAACTTAGTTAGATGGTTGTAGGGATCTTCATGATCTAGCCCAACAAAAGGATTTGCGTACATGAGTTGACTAATCCATACTTCATTTCAGGAGGTTTCTGATTACTAGCAGGCCTCCCTATTCTGATCATGTTTCTTGGGTTGAAGCTGACAAAACCCTCAGTAGTGGGTTGGTTTTTAGCTCGTGGACCATCAGCATTCTGGTGATTGTTGGCCATTGATGGATCTGCTACCTTTGGAATAGATTGGGCTTGTCTCACTTTTTTTGTGCTTTCTTATTTTTTCTCGAGTTTTTTTCTAATTCTGGATCGAAAAAGAATTCTATCTGTTTATTCCTGCAATTCATACACATAAAGACTTCTGTCTATTTCCAAGGAAGAGATTAGTAGAAAAGATATAAATTTACATAGTTTTTGTAATTTACATTTTTATACAAAATTTAAATTTGTACAAAACGTAGAGGAAATTTTATGCACAATTATTAATGATATAATATACTATATAAAAAATTTCTAAAAAGCAATTCCCGACAGCGGAGCCAATTTGTTGAAAATGGGAGATTTTACTAAGCCATGAATTCCCCCCTCAACAACAAAAACGCGTCATTTGTTGAAGGTTTTTCCTGGTTGTTGCAAGTTTATTTTATTTTAGAGTGATGAACAACTTATTTGATTAGTGACTTTATTTATTTACTCCCTTTTCGGGTTCCTTTTAACCATACCATAAAGGTCGGTCTCATTTTATTAAGTTAACCATACCATTTCTTTCGAAAGGTTGGTATCAAAGAATAAAATGAACAAAAGAATAAAGTTAGAAGTTAATCATATCACTTCTTTCGAAGGGTTGGTATAAAGAATAAAGAAATAAATAAATGTAAGTTGCGGAAATGTAAATGACTGAAAGTAAATGTTAGTTGCGGAAAGTAAATGATAGAAAGTAAATGTTAGTTATGGAAAGTAATTGACAAGGCCTCTGAGCACTTTTCAGAGTAGCTCACAATAGCTTGGTCAAGTAGCCCACAGCTACCTTTGGTGAGTCAACACCAAGCTGTTGACTAAGCTGCATGGTCATGGACCAAACCCATGCTGAACGGTTTTCATGTTCTGGCTAGGTGTGGTTCCAGCTGGGCGGTCCCAAAGTGCTCGCTAAGCTACCTGCTTCAGCAGGTTGGCATATGTCATGCTTGAGTCTGACTGTGTAAGTCTTGTATCTGTTCGAGCCAAGTTGGTGTCAGGTCAGTTAGGCGGTGTTAAGTGTCCAAGCCAGACTGCTTAGTGAGCAGCTTCATGTTGTTGGTCCATGCTTGTGGTCAAGCACTTAGCTTGCCATGTGTGCATCAAAAGTGGCTTATGTGGACACCTCCTTGCTTGACTATTTCTTGATTTTTTTCTTCTCTTCAATATTTCCTAGAAACTTCACAAAAAGATTTGGAAAACAGGTGGACAAAAATATACAACCACAATATGACTACTTATCTAAAAAGTGTTGAATAAAGTTGGTTTTGCATGATTTGCATAGGATAAGTGCCATAAAAAGTGTATGAAAATAAGGTATTTTAGGCACTTATCACGAATCACAAGCCAAAAGCTCAAAAAGGAATGTTCAAAATAAAAAAGCTAGGCATGGCATGCTATGTGCTTAGATTGTGATCAAAAAGATGACTTAGGCTTGAAGAAATGTACCTTGCCTTACCTTGAAGAAACCCAAGCTAGGTATGCCAAGCAAAATGCATAACTCAAAAGCATACCTAGACTTGAAGTGGTCATGCTCAAAGTGCCAAGTAACCAACTAAAATTAACTCAAGAACCATGGGATAGAGGTTGCTTCGGCTTGAAGAAAGGTGGGTTCCTTCACAATGAAGAAACAGGCAACCAGGCATGGGCAATAGGGGCCAGGCGCCCAAGCAGGTCAACAAACCTAGTCATGTAGAAAGCTTGGTGATAAGTGCCAAAAATACCTAATTTTCATATAATTTTCATGGCACTTATCCTATGCAAAAATGTAAAAACCAACTTAATTCAACACTTTTTAGATAAATTTTGTATGTTTGAAATAATTTTTAATCACCTCTTGTCCAAGTTTCCCTTGAATTTTGTAGGAAATGGGTTAATTCAAGAGAGAGCCAAGAATTCATGCCAACTCACAAGCCAAAAGTCCAAAAGGAAATGCTGAAAACAAACAAGCTAAGTACGACATGTTGTGTGCTTAAGCTTGTAACCAAAAAGATGACTTAGTTTTGAAGAAATGTATCTTTCTTCACCTTGAAGAAAGCCAAGCTAGGTATGCAAAGCAAAGCACAAACTCAAAAGCTTATCTATACTTGAAGAAAACATGCCAAAAGTACCAAGTAACCAGCTAACACCAACTCAAGAAATCATGGAACAAAGGTTGTTTCGACATGAAGAAAGGTTGCTTCCTTCACCATGAAGGAACCAAGTAGTTGGGCGTGGACCAGGTGTGAGTTGGGCAGCCAAGCAGGTCAAGCAACCTAGCCACGAAGAAAGCTTGGCCAACTCATCAAGCAACTTGCCTATTCTTTACTTGAAGGCCAAACATATGACCTCATGCATGACAAATGTTCTGAACACCAAGTAGGAGGTGTCACCATGCATGTAACCTAGCCCACAATAGGTTGTCCAAGCTAGCTTCCCAAGATGGGACAAGCTGCAGACTCACCAGCTTGGGTGAGCCTGGTCAACCGCTGGGCGGCCAAAAAGGGGAGCTAAGCGCCCATCACTTTACCTATAAAAGGCACAACCACTTCCTCACTTAAAACATATTGTAAATACTTTGTAAAATCCTCTTCTTCTTCCCATTTCGGTTCTCTCTTCTTTTAGAGTGTTCTTAGGTTGTTCTTAGGTTTTTATTTCATAGAAATGCAAAGGGAATGGAGTTTGAAAATAAAGTGCAAAAAAATGATTTTTGTAACCTCATTTGGAATCGAAAGCATTTCGTCCTTGGATAGATGGCTCATGCTCCTAGATATTGACTTGGATTATGGTGTAATGTTATTTCTTCTCTTCTTCTGTATCATATTTTGAATTCAATACATTCAAGTTATTACTTTTGGTTAAGTATTAATTCTTTATGAAGTTCTTAATGCGGTTTTAGCTTGATCACCTAAAACTTGATTTAAAGATCCAAAAATGCTTCTTCTTAAAGTGTTGACAAGTGAACTAAAAAGTATAACCCAAACCTTGGTTCACTTGCCATATCAAGCATTTATTTTAAGCAACTTATGTTCAAGACTAAACGATGTTAATGGAACCTGAAATAGGGTGTGACAACCTACTCCGACGAGTGACACTTAACTATTATTTAGTGTATTACATAAGGTTTGAAAATAATCTTATAATTCTAGGACACTAGATGGTTATGAACTGATGTTTGGAATTAACCGAAAGTATAACACATAACTTGTAATGTTTACAAAATCATTTGAGTCAAGAAATAATTCCATCTTTCAAATCAATTTTACCCTCTTGAATTTGTAAATAGTTAGTTCTTTACTTTTTCATGTTTCATAGTTCATAAAATCCCAAAAAAAACTTTAGATCTTACTTTCTTACTTTTGATAAAATATACAAAGTATGAGTAAATTTCTATTAGGAAAATCCTTGTGGTTCGACATAACCCTATACTATACTACAATTGAATCTTGAAAGAGATGCAAATGTAAAATAGTAAAGTGTTAACTTACAAATTTTATTTTTTGACAAAAGAAACCTTGAATCAAAGTGAAATTTAATTCATAAATTGTATCTTTGTGAAAAGGAAAAATACACATTCATAATGAGTGATCTAACTAGTAACTTTTACTTTATATCCATTTATTTTTCGCAACTAACATTTATTTTTTGTCATTTAACTTCTGCAACTAACATTCAATTATTTGCTTTATTTATTTATTCTTCACTAACCTTCCATAAGGAAGTAGTTCGATTAATAATGGAAAACGAAAATAAATATTAGACATTTTCACTTGTGTTAATTTGCTAAATTCATACCATTATATCGGTGTTGGAATTTATTCCGACAAAGCCGAGATGGTATAAAATTGTTAATAATTCAATAAAGCTAAGTTTTTTATTAAATGAACATTCTTGAAACCATTATACCGGTGTAGGAAATTATTCCAACAAAGCCGAGATGGCGAGCAAAGAATTGACCTGTCATTAAATAAATCAATCAGAAACTTGCCTCAATAACCAACAAGAGAAACATCTTCCAACAAATTGACGCCGCTGCTAGGGAATTGCTAGATAATAGAATTTCATACTTATATTTTTGTCATTAGTAATTGTAAACACAATTTTCTTTCACTTTTGTATAAATTTATTTTTCTTTTTATACATCCTTTAATTTATTTTTCTATTTTGTACATTTAAAAATCAAAAACCCAAAAAGAAAGAAAAGTTGGAACTAGTGGAGTGAAAACCCACTAGTTAAGAAACCTTTTTGTTGTTGTTATACAATTTTTAAGGTGATGTGGAATTGAAATTAACCAGGATAAAGTGGCTGGATTTTTCCAAGAAAGAAGAAGTCGGATCTTCAAAATTCCAAAAGGGAAGCTACTTTAATACTTAAATGTTAAGTATTGACCATGCACTTTTCATAAGCATATTTTATTTTGTGATACTTGAACCTATATCTCCATAAACATGCTTTAGTTTATAATTTTATTTGTGAAATAATATATTTTTTAAAACTAAGAGCATGCTTGTTCAATTTGTGCCAAAAAATTAATTTTTCCAAACTTGAGAACTCCTAGAATGTATGTTATTTGGTTTACTAAGTTGTTGATTAGTGTACCATTTAACAAAATAAATTCATGAACTTCTGAATGGATTTATTTGTGGTTGTTTGAATTGATATCTTGCTCTTTGGAATCCCATAAAATTCTGCTTGGATTTCCATTTATCAAATGGACTTGAAAAATACTTAAATCTTTACTATAAACATAATTTTCATAAAGCACGCTGTTTAAATTGGAATTTTTGTCAATCAAATTTTATTCAAGAACATAATGTTTTCGACATTGAAAATTCATGTAAATTGTTAGACTAACCTCAAGGAAAAAGAAATTGCAAGTTCTAACGATTTGCAGGAAAATAAGTCCAAAAACAAACATACAAAAATGAGGAGTTGGCTTTAAAGGCACTACTATCTTGGAGAGGATAGTAAAAATCAAGGAGAATGGAATTCTGAGTTCTCCTAAAAAGTTTGGTCAGTTTTTAATTTTATTTCTTTCAAAATGTTACACAAACTTCATTAAAATATTTTCAAAATAACTTGAGGACAAGTCAAGAACTAAATTTGGGGGGAATATGTATAACATTTTGAAAGATTTTCATTTTTGGTGTTTTTTAAAAAACAATAGTGTGTGTTTGTTTGCTTTTCAGTGTGTTTACTTACTTTAAAAAAATTGGTGTGTTTCATTTTTAAAGTTGTGTGTTTTCTTTTGTTTCTTTTTGATAATTTGTGTAAAAAGTGCAATTATGAAAGTACACTTAGTAGATAACACAACTTGGTTTAAATTTTTAAACAAGATCAATGACTTTGTAAATTAAAAACATGAGTTGAAAATCTGAAATTTATTGTGAACAATTCATAATGTCATAACTTTGATAAAATGAAATTGTTTTGGAAACTCAATTATCATGAACTTGTGACTTTGTTTGAGAATCAAAGAGTGAAAGTGTGCATGTCAAGAGGAACACTTTGAAAAGCTCTCCTTGAATGTCATGGTTTTGATGAGGACAACTTGTGCCTAAAAGAGCTTGAAGATCACCAACAAATCAACGTGCTTAAGTCTTTATTTGGTACTAGGCTTAGACTAGATTCTAGTTTAAGTTGAGTCGAAGACTTAGGGCACTTAATACATGTCTCATATGCATATATCTTTTAAATCATTTCATCCATGAGATATGTCATTCATAATATGTTCATGCATTACATAAATACATGTATATGTGCATTCTAGGCATAAACTAAGTGTTAAACATGTATCATCTAAGTGCATAACGTATTTGATATTTTGTATTTAAAAATACACTTTTAATTGATGTTATTCGATTAACCAATCCTTTAATCGATTAACCCAACTGCTGTGAAAAGTGGTTGCTACTGGAAAACGTTTTTAAAATGTTGTTAATCGATTAAGGCATTACGTTAATCGATTAACCTAACTGTTTGTTAAGTTGTTGGAACTGAAAAACTGAAAAACAGAATCAGTTATGATTTTGAATCACGTTAATCGATTAAGATGGCATTTAATCGATTATCTGGGGTTCTGGACTGATTCTTTATAAACTGCGTTTTCAGAATTAATCTCATAAGTTGCATGTTGCATTTATTAGAGAGTTAGAGCATTCTACGTGTTAATTGTTGCATCTATCTGTTAATTGCATTAGTGAGTTTAGAAATGAGAGATTCCTTGCTTTAGGATTGAGTGCATTTCATGTTATAATCTCTCATGTTTTCCCTCACATGTTCATGCATATTTTGATGCTTTTTCATGAAGTTTTATGATTCTGTAACTTCTGTTTTCATAACTAATACTTGTCATTTCACATGAGTTTGTGTTAGATGTGCATTAGAGTAAAGCCTTCTTGTTATATTTGAGCTTAGAAATAGCTTTATTTTACTCTTGTAATTGTTGTATAATTGTTGTAAAGGGAATCTCGTGGTGTCTTATCACCGTTAGAGATTGAGTGTTTCTTCATAGCTTAGAGTGTAAGAAAAGGAAAGAACGAGAGATTCTTTGGCTGGGGCTACGCCGAAAGAAACGTTTTCTTTATCGGTAGGAAGGGAGTCAAACCATTGAATAGTTTCTTTGATTTCTTGTCATTTGCTAAGTGTTGTAATTGGATAATGTGTTTGTAAATTACATTGATTCGATTATAGTGAAGGAAATCTCCCAAGTCAGCCGGGAGGCCTGGATGTAGTTTGCAGTGGACAGCAAACGAACCAGGATAAAAATTCGCGTTGCAGGATTTGTTTTCTCTCTCTCTCTTTGCTGTTTTTCAATCGATTAATTTGTATATTGGATTCAAATTGATACATTCTGTTCGTATGCTATACTGGATGCTATTCTGATATACAATATGTAAGCTCTGTTATTC
>NC_032013.1:6356360-6356622 GCF_001865875.1 Lupinus angustifolius
ATGCCAATGGTTAATCGATTACCTGGGCTTAATTTTTTTTTGAAAATTCAATTTTTTTACTGATTTAATCGATTAAACAGCCCGTTAATCGATTACCTAGGCAATTTTTTTTTGAAAATTCAAATTTTACAATGTTTTAATCGATTAAAACATCTCGTTAATCGATTAAAACCAGTACGTTAAAGGCAGACAGTGTTTCGGTTCTGCACTTTTTTCGACATTCTCGTAACCTCTCTGTGCTTTGAGTCTCTGAAACAGTAAC
>NC_032013.1:6356722-6360191 GCF_001865875.1 Lupinus angustifolius
CTAGGTGTATTGTAACCACTGATACCTAACAAAGAGGTCTACATAAACCAACCATGTGAGGGAGTGTAAGCCAAACACAATTATTATATGAGCTTAGTGAGAAACTTTTTGGTTTTTCACAATTGATTTTGTTTGAATCTTTCTTTACTTGGTTGCACACAATTTAAGAGGAAATGATCAAGGCAAGTTCTTTCAATTAGAATGAGTCACTTGACCAAAAATGACCAACCAAAAATAGGAATATCCTTTGTTAACCCCTTTTGAGCCTTAAAAATAAAAAATATTTTTCTAACACAACCCTTGAGCCTAATATGGAAAAACAAAAAAGAAGTCTCATATACTTTTCTAAGTAAAAAGAGAGCATTTTTTCAAAAAGAAGGTTGATGAAAAAAAGTTAAGTTGGGGGGATTAGTTGGCCATGTAACAAAGTGTTCAAAAGAAAATTTCTCAATCTCTTTGCAAAATCAAAAAATTTAAAGAAATTCTCCGAAAACAACAAGGAGTAAAAAGAGATTGAGAAAATTCAATAAATGTTACAACAAAAAGGTCAAGAAAAAGAATGAGGAAAGGAAGAAAAAGAAGAAAGGTGAAAAAGTTGTACAGAGTATGTATTTAAAAAGACAAATCAATTTTTGCTCTCTTTTAACTTTGGAAGTATATTTGAATATCTTCAAAAACCAATTTTATTTGATAGCCAGACCTCATTACAACCTAAGGAAGACCTTAGTGATCCTTGAACAATTTTTGCAATGAAAGTAAGTGTTGAGAAGGAAAAACAAAATTAAATTCTTGCAAACCAAACAAGTTGAGTTTTCAGTGAAACACTTGCCCATTTGGTTCCATTCTTGAAATGTGTGAGAAAATGCATCTCTTTGATTGATAACATTTTTTATAAGTGAAGTTCTAAATGAATTTTTGAAAATATGTGTTCAGACATAGTTTGAAGCATTATGAATTAAAGTCACATGATCATAAACGCATCTCATGGAACTTTGAAATGATGCATATTTTGATCTTGTCCAACATTAAGTTTTCCAAAGCCAAGTAGTTGTTATTTTACCTTTGATTGTGGACAAACAAAGTCTTAAGTTGGGGGCAAGTTGATAAGTGCCAAAAATACCTAATTTCCATACACTTTTCATGGCACTTATCCTATGCAAAAATATGAAAACCAAATTAATTCAGCACTTTTTAGATTTATTTTGTGTGTTTGAATAATATAATTTTTGATCACCTCTTGTCCAAGCTTACTTCACCTTGAAGAAATCACGCTAAAATACATGACACATGTGTGATTAAAACTAAGCATGGAAAGGTGTATGCTTAAACTTAAGCATGGCTAAGCAACATGGTAATGGTTGGAAGAAATTAAAGTCAAAGAAAAGTTGCTCACAAAGTTGTCCAGCCAAGCACAAAGTTGTCCAGCCATGCACAAAACTGTCCAGCCCAGTATCAAGCACCAAGCCAGGTCAACCAAATTGCTCATGCTGGTAGCTAAGTAAGCACCAAGTCAGGCAGGCTGCTCAAGTAGGCAGTTTAGTGTGCACTAGGTCAGGCAAGCTGCTCAAGCAGGTAACTAAGTGTGCACCAGTCAGCCAGACTACTCAAGTAGACAGTTGAGCATGCACTAGGTCAGCCAGGCACCTGGCCCACCAGAAAAATGGTTAATTGGCCTAGAAGAATAACTATATCATGAATGATGTCACATGCCAAGCAACTAGCCAAAGCTAGCTTCTAAGCCAAGTATATGACCTCACACATGACACAAGCACGTAGGAGGTGACACCAGGCATGTGGCCTAGCCCACAAAAGGTTGTCCAAGCTAGCTGCCATGGGTCAGACTAGGGGGCCAGGCGGCCAAGAAAGCTTGGCCAACTCACCAAGAAACTTGTCTATTCTTTACTTGAAGGCCAAGCACATGACCTATGCTCTGAACAGCCAAGTAGGAGGTGTCAACATGAATGTAATTTAGCCCACAATAGGCTCTCCAAGCTAGCTCTCCAAGGTGTTAAAAGTTGTTCACCAACCAGCTTTGGGTATGCCAAATTGCCTGGTCAGGCGCTGAGCGGCAAAAAATAGGGGCCATTGATAAGTGCCAAACATACCTAAATTTCATACATTTTTATGACACTTATCTTAAGCATAATTGAGAAAAACCAACTTAAAAGAATACTTTTTGTATAAAATATCACAATCTTATATATTTGTGTGTGTATTTCTTTTTTATGTATTTTGTATGATTTAGAAAGAAGAAAAGAAGAGAAAAAAGACTAATGGTCAAAAAGAAAAAGAAGTCAAAAACCAAGGTGCTCAACCAGGCAGCTAAGCATGAACCAAGCCACGCTAAGCTGACCTGGACACTAGCCTGACCTGGACACCAGCCTAACCTGGACCAAGCTGCTCAAGCAAGCAGCTGAGCGAACCTGCTTGGCCGCTCAGCCTAGCACCAGACTAGTCCTAGCACGGTCAGACACAAGCTTGACACATGTCCAAGCTGCTGAATTAGCAGCTTAGCGGTTCAACCAAGCAGCTTAGCGGAGAACTAGACTCCTGACCAAATCAGCAAGCACTAGGCCACGTCCCAGTCGGCACGGTCAAAGCTGCTGAATAAGCAACTTAGCGGTGCAACAGGTGTGCTAAGCGGTGTGCACCTAGACTTGAATTAGCCATCAAGCAAACCATGAAGTCACCAATGACCTCACCTCAAGTAGCCCACCATATGCTTTTCAGAGTAGCTCACAATAGTTGGTTTCATAGCTCACAACGAGCTTTGATGAGTCAAGCATAAGGAGGTGACAAAGCTACTTGATCAAGGGACCAAACCCATGCTGAAGGGTTTGGTCAGCTGCTTAGCAGGGCTGACAAGCAACTCAGCGGCCCAGAAGAATTTCTATAAATAGGGCATTCCATTCGAGCATAGGAAGATGAATAACATACAATATATCTTACACATTATACCTAGAAATTCTCCGAAGTTCTCTCTTCTTGTTCTTAGTTCTTAGGAGCTATATTTCAAGTAAGTTTGTAATTTTAGTTTAGAATTCAAAAGGAGAAAAGGAGAAGGCAAATGAGATGCAAAAATCAATTTTGTAATCTCATTTGGAACTCAAAGCATCCAATCATTGGATGGATGACTCATGCTTCTAACAATTTCTTTTGAATATAGTTATGTATTTCTACTTATTCTTATATTCTAAAAGATTTGAATTTTAATCATTCAAGTTGGTGCTTTGATTAATTTTACTTGTTTGAGAAATTCTTAATGCTCTTTTTAGATTGATCACCTAAAAATTGATTTCAAGTCATAAAATCACTTGTCTCAAATAAACTAAGAAGTAGTTGTACTACTTAGTTTATTTGCCAAGTTAAGCATACTTTTTTTAAGATCTTATATTCATTACTACTTCAATATTAGAGTAGCCAAGATTAGGGTGTGACAACCTAATATTTTTGTGGACGTAATATTGTT
>NC_032013.1:6360291-6367993 GCF_001865875.1 Lupinus angustifolius
GTAAATTCTAAAATAGTAAAGTGTTATCCATAAATTTATTTGTTGAAAACACCTTCTAATATACAAAAGTGATGAAACTAACTTACTAACTTTTATTTATTGTTATTTACTTTCCGCAATTTATTTATTCTTTAATACCAACCTTCCTTAAGGAAGAAGTTTGGTTTGTTAATAAAATGAACCCGAAAGGGAGTAAATAAATAAGGGTCACTTAAATTTATTATTTTTTTGTTCTTTATTTATTTATTTGTTTCTAACAACTAGCTATTCATCACTTTTGTACATTAGAATACCATTAAACCGGTGTTGGAATTTATTCCACAAAATCGATATGGTATTCAGAGGTACTTAATAATTATGTAATAAGGGATTGCTTCGATACCATTGTAACGGCGTTAGAATTTATTCTAACAAAGCCGAGATGGGTCAAAGAAGGAATAACTCATTCACATGATTATTAAGAAGTAAGTTGTAACTGGAATATTCTTGAAACAATTATACCGGCGTTGGAATTTATTTCAACAAAGCCCAGATGGCGAACAAAGAATAAAATCGAGTTCACTTACTTAATCAAATAAAAAGAACACACCGAAAATGAGAGTAATAACCTTTCAACAAATTGGCACTACTGTCAGGACGATTTGTTGAGGGGGAAAGCCTCTCGATGAACGAAACTCTTTCAACAGCCATGCGCCCTTCAGAGTGACTATTAAAGGCACTCTCGTTTCCTCATTTTCATACATTGTACATACTTTGTAATTTCCTCTTCTTTCCATTTCAGATCAACCTCATTTTAGGTTGTCCTTATGTGTTTAGTTTATAGAAATTCAAAGGGAATGGAGTTGGAAAATGAGGTAAAAATACATGAATTGGTAACCTCATTTGGAACCAAAAGCATATAATCCTTGGATGGATGGCAAATGTTCCAAAAAGTTGGACTATGGTGTAAGTTCTTTTATTTTTTGGTTCTTCATTTATACAAGTTACTATTTTGGTTATATTGATTCTTTAAGAAGTTCTTATTGCAATTTTAGATTGATCACCTCAAACTTTATTTAAAGATCTGAAACGTGCTTAATCATAAAGTGTTGACAAGTGACCTAAAAAGTATAACCTACACATTAGTTCACTTGCCATATCATAGCATCTATTTTAAGCAACTTCTATTAAAGGTTAAATAATGTTAACATAATCTGAAGTAGGGTGTGACAACCTACTCCGATTACTGGCAGTTAACTATTGTTTAGTGTATTAGGCAATGTTTGAAAATCATCTTTTCCATGCTAGGACACTAGATGGAAGGTTAAGAAATGGTGTATGGTTTAACCAAAGTATAACATATTACTTGCTTGATTCTCATGTTGATATTGATCAAGAAATTATTCTATCATTCTATCCATATTATCCTCTTGAATTTGTAAATAGTTAGTTTCTTTACTTTTCCATGTTTCTTACTTCATAAAAACACCAAAACCACTTTATTTACATTCTTACTTATGATAAAAGATACAAATTATGAGTATATTTCTGTTAGGCAATTCTTTGTGATTCGACATAACTCTATACTATACTACAATTGAATCTTGAAAGAGATACAAGTGTAAAATTGTAAAGTGTTAAACTTATAAAATTTATTTGTTGATAAAGAATTCCTAAAAACATAAGTTCAAACCAATTCATGGTTTGTAACTTTGTACATAGGAATAACGTACAATAAGTGCAATTCAATCAATGGATTGTTACTTGACAATAAAAGAGTGATGAATTAATAATCTAATCGCTAAAATTTACTTTCTGTCATTTACTTTGCGCTACTAACTCTTTATTTTGTTTATTTACTCTCTATCATTTATTTTTCCACATCTAACAATTTATTTATTATTTTATTCTTTGATATCAAACTTTCATTAGAAAATGTATGGTTAACTTAATAAAAAGAGATTGACCTTTAGGGTATGGTTAAAAGGAACCCAAAAAGAGAGTAAAAAAATAAATTCACTAATTAAATAAATTGTTCATCACTCATCACTCTAAAATAAATAAAATAAATAAATAAATTCTCATTATTTTTAAACTACTAAGGTTCTCTTAATGGCTTTTGCATGTGATTTAGCCTTTGCGAGGCTTTGATATCTTTGTTAGGATCATATCCTCAACTTGATTTATGAGAGACGGATCTTGAGTAACATAAAAGCTAGTCCAGCTTCTCTGAATTTCCTAGAAACTTGAAAAACGTATATGTTAGATACTTTACATCTTTTCTTAGTTTCTCAGCTTCACGAGAGTCCTTAGGCATAACACTTATTTTGTCAGTGAGACTGACATTTCTTAAATGATTGCGTCATTCTGAGCTTGTAGCTTTTTATTTCTAAGGCACGTGGTCTCATGTTCTCTAAACAACTTTAAGAAAAAAAATTCATAAGATTTTCATACTCATGAGATAGTATAGATGAATTATGCAAGATTTCTTCAAAATTAGTTTGAAGGTTAGATACTTGTGCCTCTTCATCTGATTCCTCACAATCACATTAACTTAAGTCTTGACTTTGTTGTTTGTTGATTTGTTCATCCTTTCAAGTTTGTCCTTGATATATAATTTTTGTTGTCGATCTTTGTCTTTGACAAACTCTGTCTTTGACAAACTCTGTCTTTTATTAACTTTTGTCTTCATCAAAATTTATGTGATGCATGCTTGCATACACAATCTGCTCATTGATGCAGACTTGCATTTTCAGTAACAAAACATATTAATAAATTTCTCTTACCAAGAAATATATTACCTAATAATTAAATCATTAATAAACATAATAAATGTGCATAACGAACATATAAGTTCAAATTATTGTAGTAGGAGATATGTTAACAAGACACAATATAATATTGTTGAAGTCTCTAAATGTGGTGGTCATCGGACGCGGTTGTTATGGACACACCTTATATTAGACACACCTTGGTTATTTGCACATGTCATTGGACACGATTGTCACTAAACGGAATAACTCAAGAAGACGAGCTTAGTCACTTGACACATTTTACTTTACATCCAATGTCTCTCACTCTATAATATAAAAAATTTGAACATTACAATCATACATGAATGATTAGGATTAAAAGTTAGTTACTGGTTATATAATCAATTATTTTAATCGCAATCGTTAAATAAGATTAATGATGTATATTAAATATTCTTATTTGTCATAATAACAAATGTTCTCACTTGAATAAGTTCGCATATATATATATTTTATGAAGGAACATGTTAGCTGTGTGTACCATAATGTTGTGATAAAAATATCATTAGTTGCTCAATTAAAAATAAGGCACATGCCAATGTTATTTTAGTAAACAAAGATAATTAAAATTAAAAAATAACAAAATCGTTATCCTCTTACCCAACCCCTCCAAACCTATCTCACTAACAAATTTCCTCCTAATGCATTTAAAGATATCTCATTCAATCTTTCTCTCAATTTCTTTAATCTTCATCATCCTTATCCATTCTTAATCCCCAATCCCCTGCACTACCATAGACGAAACATTTCTCTCTAAATACAAGCACTCCCATAGTCACTTGCCGCCATTGTGAAACACATATGATGTCGCTACTGCGTAATAGAGTTGCCGCCATTGTGAAACACATATGATGTCGCCACTGCGAAAAGAGCCGCCGCCACCGCTGTGAAACAGAGTCGCCGCCGCCACACCCTCAACCTCTCCTAAAGCCTCCATACCTATCTCATTCTTGAATATCTCTGGTGCCTCCATAAAAACACAAACCTCTCCACTCAACCCTTGCCCAATTTCTTTCACATCGGTTTCCTCCCAGGACCGTCTTCCAGTCCCAGCACCGTCGTCCGTCCTCCCAGTTCTGCCTCTCATTGGTACCTGTTTAACCAAGAGGGCATATAGTACTAATCATGTGGAGACACTGCGAGCTCCAACAACACAAACACACAGGTTCAACATATGAACCGCTAGAAATTTTGTTTTTTTATTATGATTGCGTTCCAAATATCATTTTATGGTTATCATAATGCAGAAATCATGAAAATGTGGCAGACAGATGGAAATGGGTGTTATTTTATGCACATTGTGTTTAGCATGCCAATTAGCTTCTTTACTCCAAGATATTAGTCAATGTTTTGCAAGAAGTAACCAAATTTGAAGATGATGATAATTCGGTATGGCTTGGAAAATGAAGATATTTTTGGTACCTTAGACTACTGGAGGACACCCTTTCATTACATCAAATCAGATTATTATATATTCTGAGGTTTAGGATAATTTTGTAAACTACAACTGAGAGTCATTATTGTTCATTTGTTAATGTGATCATTGTCATTCCATGTAAACAAGAACAAGATGTCATGTTTCTTCTCATTACCTTTAGAAAATTTTTATAGGCTATGCAGTGAGATTCTAAATTTCATTACATTTGTATAGGCTATAAAGTATTTATATTGAATATTCAAAATTGATCCCCTCATTTATAATTGAAGTATTGAAAAACTAAAGCATAGAAATGTACCATATTGGTGCTGAAAAAATTCATTTTGGATAATATAGTTGCTGAAAAATATGTTGATCTTTTCCTAACTTTGTTGCATGATCTTGGTATTAAAGTTATATTTTTATTAGAACTTCCTGTAAGTGTTGCTTGAAATAATTGTTTTTTTATCTGACTCTCTTTTTGTTGCATGATGTAACTTGCTTGGAGAGCATGTAGTGTTTTGAGCACATTAGGGTGTGTTTGGGAGTACCATTTTGGAGGGGGAGAGAAGGAAGGGGAGGGTTTAGGAGAGGAATTCCCTTGTTTGGGAGTTTAGTGGAGGAGAGGGGAGGGTTTTGAAGGATTTTCAAACCCCCTCAAACCCTCCAAATGCCAAAATACCTAGTCCCCCAAATCAGGGTGTTTTGGGAGGAAAATAAGCTAAATTACCTAACTACCCTTATTAACATTATTCTATAACATATAATACATAACATACTATTGATTTTTTAAAAGAGGAAGAGGGGTAAAATAGTATTTTTGTATCACATTAACCCTCCATCCCCTCCTATCTAAATTCCACACTCCCAAACAAGGGAAGGGTTTAGTTGGATTTGCCGTCCCTTCTCCTTCCTTTCCTCCCCCCTCTTTACCCTCTCATCCCTCTCCTTTCCTTTCCCTCCTAGCTCCCAAACAAAGCCTTAGTGATTTTGTTGTATCTATGTGAAAGACTTCTTCAAGGTAGAGACCACGTTAGTGATTTTGCTGTATTTTTTTCATGAAAGCAAAGACAATTGTATCTTTTGAAAGCAGACATAACTTTGCTGTATCTTTATGTAAGACTTCTTGGAATACTAGTATTTTTATTCAAAACCAACAAAACAAATAACAAATGAATCATAGTTTGAGAGCAGAGACAAATGTAACAAATCCTAGAAAGCTAGATCATTCAATTTATTCTGAAACACCAAAGATGGGTTGAACTAAACACAAATATAAACTGCATATAAGTACAGGGGCTAAGGTTGTATTCCAAGAGGTGTGAGCCTTTTATACAGTTCATTACTTTAACTTCATATATGAATCACAGATGATATGTCAGTGTGCACATATAAACTTATTTTTGGCTATCCTTATACCTTAAGGCCTCACACATGATAAACATAATCCTCTCTATATGGCAGGAGAAGATCAAGATCTTATTTCCAATTGCTTTGGAGCTACTCAGTACATACTTGAAAGAAATACAAATAAAGCTTAATGCTGCATTTTTTGGGGGTCTAATTTGTTCTTTGTTTTACCATTTCAACCAAAAAATTTAAAACAACCTTTTATTAAGGATGATAGAGCAGCCTTATATATGTTACAACAGAGGATGAAGAAGTATTGAACAGGTTCATACTAATTTTGAAAAACAGTATGATACTTCATAATAACCAAAGGTGCAGTATCAATTTGAGAGAAATAAGGTTTGGAAACTTGTTCCTGAACCAAAGAATATGGATGTTATAAAAACTTGATGGGTTTTCCATAACAAATTCAATGAAAATGACATTATCATTAGAAATAAAGTTAGACTAGTAGCAAAAGGCTATAACCAGGAGAATGGAATTGATTATGATGAAACATTTGTTACTGTGGCTAGACTTGAGGCTATTACGCTATTGCTTGCATATGCGTGTTCTTTAAACTTTTAATTATACCAAATGGATGTGAAAAGTGTATTTCTTAATGGGTATATACAAGAAGAGGTGTATGTGGAACAACCTTCGGGTTTTGAAGTTATAAAAACTATTCTTATGTATATAAACTTAGGAAAACACTCTATGGCTTATGGAAAGCTTTGAGAGCCTGGTAGGATGGTTTAACAAACTTTTAAGTGAAAAAGGATTTTGGGAAAGGCAAGGTTGACACTATACTATTTATAAAGAAAATAAATCATCATATTTTGCTTGTACAAATATATATGGTTGATATTATCTTTGGTTAAATTAACGATGAATTGTGTAGTGAATTTAGTAAGATGATACATGGTGAATTTGAGATCTCCATGATGAGAAATTTAAATGACTTTCTTGGACTTTAGATCAACTAGGAACATTATGGTATCTTTATCAATCACTCCAAATACTACAACGACTTGCTTAAAATATTTAAGATGGACAGATGCAAAAAGATTACCACTCCTATGGGATCTAACACTTATGTCGATACAAATGACACTGGTAAATGCATTGATATAACCAAGTATCAAGGTATGATTGGTTTCCTTCTTTATCTTATTGCTAGTAGACCTAATATCATGTTTAGTCTCTATTTGTATGCACAATATCAATTGAAACCCAAAGAGTCACACCTTGTCGCTGTAAAAAGAATTCTGAAATATTTGAAAGGGAAGTGTGTGTGACATGGTTGGTTATTCAAATTCAGATTTTGCTGGTTGCAAAACTGAGAGGAAAAATATTAGTGGTATTTGCCATATCTTAGGAAATGCTTTAGTCTCATGGTCATGTAAGAATCAAGCTTGTGTTGCTCTAAGTACTAGTGAGGTAGAGTACATTGCAGCAGAAAGTTGTTGTGCTCAAGTGTTGTGGTTCAAGCAACAATTGCGTGACTATAGATTGGACTTGGGATTCATTCGTTTGAAATGTGATAACACTAGTGTTGGGAACAAGCGAACAATCAAATAGTAAAGAGTATAAAGACAAGAGAATAACACAAGAGATTTGGTAACGAGGTTCGGCCAATTGTGCCTACGTCCCCGGGAGCGTTGAGCGACTACCACTATATATTATTAGAGAATAAGGATTAATGTCTTACTATTCTTCTCCTTGTTACATTAGGTTTACATAACATCAATATATATAGCCCTCTACCCCAACCCCTTTACATCAGCCCAAGCCCATAACTTGTATTGCTGTTATCTAGAGATATGAGTCATTGCACAACAATCTCCACCTTGGCGAATATCATCAATCTCCATCTTCCGCCATTGGGTTGGGGGCACTCCATAGTCCATCATCAGTGAATGTTCAACAAGCTCAGGCAATGCCTGAACTTGTCCACAGTAACCGGTTTGGTTAACATATCAGCTGCATTTTCTGAAGTGTGAACCTTCTGCAATAGTATCTGCCCACAAGCTACCAACTCTCTGATCTTATGAAATCTCACATCAATATGTTTGGTCCTAGCATGATACACCTAATTCTTTGC
>NC_032013.1:6368093-6382900 GCF_001865875.1 Lupinus angustifolius
AGCTTCAACATATAAGTGTCAAACCGCTTGTACCACTGTCTGGGAGACTGCTTCAACCCATATAGAAACTTCTTCAACTTGCAAACCAAGTGACTCCGTCCAGCTGCACTGAACCCCTCTGGTTGTGTCATGTAAATTTTCTCCTCTAATTCACCATGGAGAAAGGCAGTCTTCACATCCATCTGTTCTAAGTGCATATCCCAGCTGGCTACCAAGGCAAGCACTGCCCTGATAGAAGTGTGTCTCACCACTGGGGAGAAAATCTCATTGTAGTCGATCCCCTTCTGCTGTGAATACCCTTTTGCTACAAGACGAGCCTTGAATTTTTCCCCTTCTTTTTCTGATACTGCTGGCTTCCTCTTGTACACCCACTTGCACCCAACTGCACGCTTGTCTGGGGGCAATGGAACAAGCTCCCAAGTTTGGTTCTTCTGTAGAGACTCCATTTCCTCCATCATGGCACTCATCCATTGTTCTTTCTCTTGGCAGTTTATAGCCTCTTGAAAGCTACATGGATCTCCTGAACTGATATGGAGAGCAACTGAAGCCATATCCTCAAAGCCATATCTCTCTGGAGGTTTGATAGGACGTCTATCCCTGTCTCTAGCAAGTAGATACTCCTGCACACCTGAACTCTCTGCCTGAGAATCATCATGTTCTTGACTTGAACTAGTGCATGGTTCCTTGCCTTTATTCACCTGAACCATTTCATTCCTCACTGGAATCATATTTGAACCCAAAGTCTCTCCATTTGGCATGGGCACCTCTGTCAAAACTGACTGTTTCATCATGAAATCTTCATCAAACACTGCATCTCTGCTCAACACCACCTTTCTGGAAACTGGATCCCAGAACTTGAACCCCTTCACACCTTTGGTATATCCAATGAAGATACACCTCTTTGACTTAGGATCAAGTTTCGATCGTTCATCACTGGGTACATGTATATAAGCAGGACAACCAAATATGCGTAACATATTATAATTAACTGGGTTACCTGTCCATACTTCTTCTGCAACTTTACCATCCAATGAAGCTCGTGGTGATCTATTGATGACATAACATGCCATACTAAGTGCCTCTGCCCAAAATCCTTTGGAAAGTCCAGCATTCAGTCTCATACATCTGGCCCTCTCTGTAAGAGTTCTATTCATCCTCTCTGCAACACCATTCTGCTGAGGAGTCTTCTTCACTGAAAAGTGTCTCTGAATGCCATGTTCCTCACAGAATTTCTGAAACTGTGAGTTTTTGTACTCTGTGCCATTATCTGACCTCATGTATTTGATTTTCCTACCAGTCTGGTTCTCTACCTCTGCCTTCCAAACCTTGAACTTGGCAAAGACTTCTGACTTATGCTTCAGAAAATATACCCAGACCTTGCGAGAAAAGTCATCAACGAAAGTAACAAAATACCTAGAACCTCCTAGGGATGGTTCCTGAGTGGGTCCCCATACATCAGTGTGGACATAATCTAGAATGCCTCGAGTCCTGTGTTGGCCAGCCTTGAAACTAACTCGTGTTTGTTTCCCAAGCACACAATACTTGCACAAATCTAGCTTGCATTTGCTGACTCCCCTCAACAGTCCTCTTTTGCATAGTTCTGTCATACCACGCACACTCATGTGTCCCAAACGCATGTGCCATAATTTTGTAGCACCATGGTCTGAATCTATTGAGATCTCTTCAGCCACTCCAGCAACTCCACCTACAACTGTTCTCCCTAACAACTTGTAAGTGTTCCCTGCAGTCCTTTTACCCTTCATCACAGTCAGAGCACCTTTGCATACTCGAAGAATATCACTGTCCCCATCAGCTCTATAGCTAAACCCTTTGGCCTGCAATGTCCCCAAAGAAACCAAATTCTTCTTCAAATCTGGTATGTGCCTAACCTCACATAACGTCTTCACTACACCATCATCCATCACAATTCTGAGTTCTCCCATACCAATAATTTCACATGCTTTATTATTTCCGAGATACACGAAACCAAAATTGCCTGCCCTGTATGTGGTGAACCATTCCCTGTTAGGCGTCATGTGGTGGGAACAACCAGTGTCAAGTATCCACTCATCTGTATTGTGATTTGATGATACAGATAGTAGATCAACTTCACTATTGTAACCAGAATCATCTTTCTGTGCAACATTTGCAGATGTAGATACCCCATCTTTCCCCACCGGCTTGCTAGGACTCCATTCATTGGGACAATCCTTTTTATAATGCCCAGTCTGTTTGCACTTGTAGCACTCTACTGGTGTTCTGCCCCTGGAAGTTGGTCTTTTCCCTTTGGCATGACCTCCTCTGCCTTGTCTCCTCCCACGCACTTGGCTCCCTTTCACATACAGACCATCACCCTGAGACCCTTCACCTACATTCTGTCTTCTTTGAGTGTGGGACAGAAGTGCAGATGTGATCTCATCCAGTTTGATTGAGTCTTTCCCGTACGTCAATGTTGTCACCAAGTGTTCATAGGAATTTGGCAAAGAACACAGTGTTGCAAATCAGCACCTTCCTGCATCTTTAGGCCATAGAGTCTCTGTTTCAAATACAGCTTATTTGTTAGAGACTTGGACATGAACCGCTTCTCTAATGTCTCCCATACCTCTGTTGGTGATGTCAGATCCATAACATGATACATCATCTCATCTGATAGACAAAGCCTTATGGTTTCCGCAGGCTTCTCCTTCAACTCTTCCCAATCCAGTTGATCCATACCCTCTGGTTTATTCTCATGCAGCGCCTTTGATAGACCTTGTTGAGCCAACACATCCTTAACCCTCCTTTGCCACAATCCGAAATTACCAGTTCCATCGAACTTCCCCACCTCGAATTTGGCACCTGGGTTAAGAGCCATCTGATACCAATTGTTGGGAACAAGCGAACAATCAAATAGTAAAGAGTATAGAGACAAGAGAATAACACAAGAGATTTGGTAACGAGGTTCGGCCAATTGTGCCTACGTCCCCGGGAGCGTTGAGCGGCTACCACTATATATTATTAGAGAATAAGGATTAGTGTTTTACTATTCTTCTCCTTGTTACATTAGGTTTACATAACATCAATATATATAGCCCTCTACCCCAACCCCTTTACATCAGCCCAAGCCCATAACTTGTATTGCTGTTATCTAGAGATATGAGTCATTGCACAACAACTAGTACTATAAACCTTCCAAAGAATCCATTAAGACATTCTAGAATCAAGCACATTGATATAACACACCACTTCTTAAGGGACCATGTCCAAAAGAAAGATGTATGCTTAGAGTATGTTAATACTCATGACCAACTTTTAGATTATATGCTAAGCCTTTAGCAAAAGAACCTTGTTACAAAATTAGAAGAGAACTAGGCATTTTAGATGAAGTTGACTTGTCTTCACATGTTTGCATTCATATATGTTTGCATCATGATGATTATTGCATGCCTATGTATTCTCTTATATATTAAAATACTTCATTTTTAGATGTTTTTGGGTCAATAATCAATTACTGGGTAGAGTAACCGAATACCAGCCATTGGGATGCATGAAGGAATGAATATCTAGGGATAGTAAGTGATTACTCTAAGTGAGTAACTAGTTACTCGATGAGGCAGAGAGATTGAATAATCGATTACCTGAAGTGAATTTCTGAAAATTGGTTTTTTCATCTAGTGAATAATTGATTACTCAATATGAGTAACCGATTATTCTGTGTTCTTTAAATATGTTTTTGCCATTTTTTTTCAGAAATCTTCATCTTCTTCCCCACTCTCAACCTGTGGAACCCCCCTCCACTTTATAAAAATCTCAGTTCTTGCTCGTTTTACTTGAAAATTATTGCTATTCATATCACATTTTTTATTTTAAACACAGTTTAACCATTATTTTCGAGTTTAGAGCATTCAATCAAAAAACTCCAATTTCAAAAATTCCCAAAACCTAAAATCTCAAACCTTTATTTTCATGGCTTCTTCATCAAGACCCAAAAAAAAAAAGCAATGCTCCAATGCTTCTCAAAGGAGTCAACCTTCTTCACCTGAGGCTAATATGCTGGATTTGGCACGATTTTTTGCAAACGAAGAGGAATACGCAGCATTCACAAAGTTTTTCCTTGGGAGACCACTAATTACTTCTATGTATGGTAAGTTATACTCATTTGAAAAACAAAGTGTTGAAACCTTTCTAAGTTCTGTAAAGAACAAGGTGCATATTAACCTAAACTTGTGAGGGTATTTTATTGTAATCTGAACATTGGAAAAAACAAAGGGAAATAGAAAATCGAAAGCAAAAGGTAGTGGCTAAATTTGTGAAAAATCGAGATATCATCTTTGTTAGAAATCTCACTTTAGATGATTGATTGTTGCATTATTTTATTAGTTATGTTGTAGTTCCTAAGTTTTCCAATCATTCTCAAATTAATGATATAGAACTCTAAATGATGTAAGCAATTCAGAAAAATATCTCCATGAGCTGGGTTGTAATGATAATGCGACACATGTGGTCATTTGGAGGAAAACACAACCCCCTATCTTATGTTATCATCATAACTACCATACTTAAGCACTTCCACTATCGGGGAATCTATGATCGAGCTTGATGCTAGAGACAACAAGATGTTCAATGGCTTCTTTCGAGACCCAATTGATCTGTATTTCAAACATCGCAATGTTCAACTGGCTACTCCTACAAATATTCCTTCTGCTGATCAACCTGAACCTCAACCATCTTCATTCCATGTTAAGTCATCCTCATCTTCTATCATGTCTACCAATAAAATGATTATGGATGAGTTGATATTACTTTGAGGATTCATCACTACAAGGATAGATGTCCTAGATGTTCAAAAACAACTAGCCCAAGGTGAACTTTGAAGATTATCTAATTGATTGGACTACATGGGTATTGATGATGATAGTGATAAGTCGAAGTCTTAGAGTTATTATCTATGAGTTGTTGATTTGTTGTTTGTATTTTGATGTTTATGTCTGTGTATTTGCTTTTGAGTTGTAATAGTTGTACTTGTTGAAACCTTGTTTCGTATGAACCTTTTTATGCTTAAATGTTAGTTATGTTATGTTGCTTACCGTTGGTTGTATCTTCTTATATAGCATATGTAATGTATGGTTCATATGATTATGACCTTGGCTTTATTAAGTCATATATATATTGTACCCTTTCTATATATATATTGATGTGCTATGGAAACCTAGCTTTTCATTCTTTTTGATAAAGTCATGATAATAACATATATATCTTGTACCCTTTCCAAATCCCACAACACATTAATGACAACACACTTACCCAAACTGAAATTGGCAGCTCTCCTGCTAATTAACACGACCAAGTTAATTCCCCATCACCCACCATCTATTCAAGCGTGATATACAATACCACCCTCCATTCCTAACACACATTTTCCCCACTCCACCCTCGAAGAAACTGTGGACCTATTAAACCTTGTGGACGAAGTTTCACTTGAAGAAGTCGGCAATGATAGTAGCCCAATGCCTAATGAGGAAAGCCCAGAGAACCAAGCAGAAGCCAACCAACTTGTTGATTATGTGGAAGATTTTTAATTTCAATTATTAATTTAATTCAATATTTCAATATCTTTCGGCCTAGATGTGTTTAAGCCCAAGTCTAAAATTGTTCAACCTAGAAATGGTGCTGCTATTATATATCAACTATGAGTGCTGCTGCTGAGGGAGCTAAAGAAAAGTATTATTCACTGTATGTTTCTTCTTCAAGAATTTAATTGGTCTGTTAGCTAAATTTCTATGACTTGGTACCCTATCGCTTTGCATTTTGTAAAAAATAAAAACAGAGTGTAAAAAAGTATAAAAAAGTTCAATTTTTAACTCGGTAGTATTTCGTAAAATCTGAAAAGAGAGTATAAGCAAAATAAATAACTGAAAAGAAAAGTCATGATGACTTTGAATTTTGCAGGTAATTCTTCAATCTCTCAATGAGTTTCGTTGATAAGGTATGTGTCCATTAAATAATTGTGCCGATAATTTAGGTGAATGAAGAAAATCAGTTACATGCGTTTGGCCAGGCATAGCTGTAGCGAAATGAGTGAGTCGAATAAAGCGAGGGCCAAGAAATAATTGGAAAGAGTTGATTGGAGTTAGGAAAATACAGTCCTATATAATTGGTGAGCCCCTTGATGCATTTTTGACGAGGGGAATAATATCTTTAATACTCCTTCTCTGCTCTTTAATTCTTAATATTCTCAGAAATCAATAGCCATCCTTTCTCTCTCTTGTTTTTTTAACAGAGGGAGAAAGAAACAAAACTACTTTTGAACCTTCAGGTTATTGTCTACTTATTATCGTCGTCAATTTTCTTCCTTCAATTCGTACACTTTTTTACTCCAATTTTCTTTTTCTGATTTTGTTATATGTGTGACTGTACGATTGCTTAATTAGATGGTTCTTTTTATTTATTTATCCACTCGAGGGAGTTTTCAATTTATTTTGATGATTTTTTATTCCCTAGGACATCAGCAAAATAGGTTAATTTTGCACAATGTAGTTGCTTTTCTAATTTGTTATTTTTATAAGTTTTTTGTTATTTTTTTATTGTTTGATTGGCATGTTGTACGGTAATTTTGTACATATTTTATTCAATTTATTTGTATGCATATGAGTATCTGAATCATCCTCTCTTCTAAATGGTGTATGCCTTTACTTTTCATCTCATAGTGATCACAATTCTTCAAAACCTTTATGTATATATTTTTATTTTTATTTTGTACGTCACAATTCTGCACACGTCGGAAGAGCAGAAGAAATAAGCTCTAAGGGTTGGTGGTCACTTTTTTTAAAAGTTTTTTATACATGCTCTGTACTTTGGCTGTAGTTTATGATAATGCTGAAAATATATGGTCACTAAAAAAGCAAAAATATTCTACAAGATTTTAAATAATGTTGCAATTACATCATGGTAACAGTTGCATTTTAGGCATTACAATCTAATGTGGCAATTGTGACCAATGCAGCTCAGACAGGTTTAATTTATAAAAAGAAATTTGATATACGGAATTTTGTCTCATACACTCTAGTACTAATGAAAATGTAAAAATAATAATAATAATAATAATAATGATAATAATAATAATAATAATAATAATGATAAAATGAGACAACATATTTTTGTTGGTGGGAGATGAGTATTAGACATAATGGGACAACATATCTTCATTCCTAATCTGTTGTCCTGACCGTGATTGTTGCCCATTATGTTGGAAAGCTATGTTAATTTCACTTATGATTTGTGATGATAATTTTTTTAGTTGACAGCAGCGTTTGTAACCAAATGTATTGTAATATATAGGTTGTGTGAGGATGGGAGCTGGTGGTCGAGCCTCTGTTCCTCTTGAGCAAAGAAAATCAAAGGGTGAACCTTTGAAGCGGGTTCCACATGAAAAACCACCCTTCAGCTTAAGCCAGGTCAAGAAGGCAATTCCCCCACATTGTTTCCACCGTTCTGTCCTTTGCTCTTTTTCCTATGTCATCATTGACCTCACCATAGTCACAACCCTTGTTTATGTTGCCACCCATTATTTCTCTGACCTCCCTCACAATCTTTCCCTTTTGGCATGGCCCTTGTATTGGGTTGTCCAGGGTTGTGTCCTAACTGGAGTTTGGGTCATTGCACATGAGTGTGGCCACCATGCATTCAGTGATTATCAGTGGCTTGATGACTTAGTTGGCCTTGTTCTTCATTCTACCTTATTAGTACCTTACTTTTCATGGAAATATAGTCACCGCAGGCACCACTCCAACACCGGTTCCCTTGACCGCGACGAAGTGTTTGTCCCGAAGAAGAAATCTGCTATAAGTTGGTACTCTAAGTACCTTAACAATCCACCAGGCAGGGTGCTAACACTTACTATCACACTCACTCTTGGATGGCCTCTGTATTTGGCTTTTAATGTTTCAGGCAGGCCTTATGATAGGTTTGCTTCCCATTATGACCCGTATGGCCCAATCTACTCCGATCGCGAAAGACTTCAAATTTACATATCTGATGCTGGAGTACTTGTAGTGTTTTATTTTCTTTACAAACTTTCTTTAGCTAAAGGGATTGTTTGGGTTATTTGTGTTTATGGAGTACCATTGCTAGTGGTGAATGGATTTTTAGTATTGATCACATTTTTGCAGCATACTCACCCTGCATTGCCTCACTATGATTCCTCTGAGTGGGACTGGCTGAGAGGTGCTTTGTCTACTATGGACAGAGATTATGGAATTCTTAACAAGGTACTACATAATATTACAGACACACATGTGGCACATCACTTGTTCTCCACAATGCCACATTATCATGCTATGGAGGCTACCAAGGCTATAATGCCAATTTTGGGAGATTATTATCAGTTTGATGGCACTCCTATTTACAAGGCAATGTGGAGAGAGGCAGAGGAGTGTATTTATGTTGAGCCTGATGAAGCTAGTCAAAACAAAGGTGTTTTCTGGTACAAAAATAAGCTGTAATGATTAGAGGTTATGTTATGTGTAATTGGTTGTGAAGACTTTACTTCACTTCCTAGACAGTGTAGGTTGTGCCCCTTATGTTGAATATTCTACTGTAATATTGCTTCTCTTATAATGGTAGTATATAAAACAGTTATATTGGAAATACTTTAATTCTATATTTATGCTGTATAAGATCTTGTAAAAATACAGAGCTAAGAGATGTTTGGCTCAGATTTCTGAAACAAGCAAGCTTTATTAAAAAGTAAGAGTGAAGTTGAAAGGTATAGCCCAAAGTACATTAAAATTATCGTTAAACAATGTTAGAATTTGAGATTTTCTTAAGTAACTTTAAGATAACAAATGATGTTTTCTTGAAGTCATTGGTTAGGTAAAAAGCAATCGTACTTGTTTTAGGGACATTTTTACTAGCTTTCTCTACTAATCTATAATATAATCGTGGCAACTTTTTCACTTTAACTTGTAAAATATGGTTGTTCTTTGTGTCTAGGTAATCAATAGTGCACAATAGTAGAGGATAGTAGGTTTTCCACCATTCCATGTGACATCATGATGGATAGCGATACAAATGGTCGTAATGCTCGTAGCATGTCAAATAACGGTGGAATCATGGGTCACAACCCATTACGTGTTTTGCTGCGAATGAACCCTAATTTTATTGGAAAGAGTATTTTTTGCCCTATTTTTAATATGTACTGATTTTCCTAGGGTTTTAGGAAATTTAACCTTATCCTTCTTTCCCTTCTACTTAACACGTTGAATTTCCAAGTCCGTGTGATTTTTACTCTGCTCTACCATTCTTCTTCCTTCTCTTTCTTCTTCCTAATTCCAATATACGTTGCTTGCATGTTCTTAATCACCATAGAACAAAACTGCAAGACTTCCTAATTCACAAGCATTCCCTATATTTCCTTAGCCCCTAATAATATTCCTCATCATCTATTTATTTATTCTCTTATCAAACTAACTAATCTCAATTTTGACATCATCTTTGTTTGGTTCTATTTTTTGAGATATAACTTTGTGACTCCCAACTTCAATCACCTATAGAATCGGTAATACTATTATTTTCTTTATTAATTAGGAATGTGTCTTTAATATGATCTATTTCAATATTTTTTGTATGTTATATGTGTATGCTATAAATTATTTATATATATTTTTTAGTTGTAACAACTATCCTACTACTCATATAGTATTTTTTGGTTGGTCATTTTTGGGGTTGGCTGCTACGCTCCACTTGCTATCTACAATTGGCTAGATAGGTTTGTGTGTGGTATAAGAGCACTTATTGTATGTAATGACAAGAATATTGCTTTACTTTGACGATGTTTTTGCAGTTTGGTATACCAGTTTGTGACATTTTGCTGTTTGTAGACATAGTTCCTTTCCTCTGCTATGGTTCTGCACTTCAACTATATGTTCTCTTTTTCTAACATCGTATCAAGAGACTTATAGATTTTTAAGGGGTTGCGTAAGAAAAGTCCAGTAAGAAAACACAATAAAACTAAAAATAACATGAGGGAAAAAGCAATGGCAGGAGAAAACTACCAAGTTTGGCTGCCAAAATGAAAGATTATTTTAGATGCCAAACTTTATTTTAGCTAAACCAATTTATTAATCTCATGATGTTTTAACGAATAACAAAGTATTAAATTTGGAAAGCATAAATAAAGAAGGAATCTTTATAATATGTTGTTAGAGTTTATACTTAACAGTGTCTCTTACATATAATATAAGTTATATGATATATTTGTGTTCAGCAGATTTAGTATTATATATATATATATATATGTATATATGTATATATATGTATATATATATATATATATGTATAATGTACCTACTTAAACAATTGGAATGCCTAATAGAACCCAACATGACAGAAGAAACTATGAATTTATAGCTTTCACATAATAAGAATAGTTATGGATCTTAAGAATTTATAGCTTTCATATAATAAGAATGGTTATGGATCTTAAGAATTTATAGCTTTTACATAATAAGAATGATTATGAATCTTAAGAATTTATAACTTTCACATAATAAGAATAATTGTGGATTACCTCTATTCATGTCGACATGATCATCCTTTATTGATGTGCGTTGTTCTTTGTCAATAGAAAAACTCTTCTATCTCTGTCTCTTTCTTTCTATGTTCTTTCTTTCTATGTTCTTTCTTTCTATGTTCTTTGTCAATAGAAAGTCCTTTTCTGATTAGTATAGTGCTTTCATCAAGCACTATATATAGACTTTTTCCCAAGAGTCCTACAATTTCATTCACAACTCCACATTCAAGAGTTACACCCTTTAAACCAAAACAATATAGTCATTCATGTTCATGAGCCATTTCTTACATTCTCTCACTTGGCTCATGTGACAATATAATTCATGATATGATATATATACATAGTTAGAATATGTTTTCCATATTCATTACATTACAAGTCTTGATTAAGAACAAGAATTAATAAGAGTCATGACGGTTGTATATCATTTATATGATATAGCCTCTTTCATGTATTAATATGTTAGTCTTATTCATAACATGACACATTAAATGAGAATCATATAATAATGCCATTTATAAAGAAAAATTTATTTTCAATATTATCATTCTCACATGTGTACATAAGTGTGAAAATAAATTATTAATCAGAAACATAAATATTAATGAGCTCGGAGTGTCAAACATTGAGATTTTATTAATAACGTAATGTTCAACATTCATTAACAGACATAATGTCCATAATTTTAACATGACCAGAAAATATTTTGGGCGGTAACCCTTTCGTCAGATGGTATTAGTGCTACTATACTCAATTAACACAGTCAGTTTCAGAACTTCTTCTTTATCGACAAAGTATTTCAACTCCATAAGTTTATCACCTTTAAAATACTTATTAGTTTTTAGAAAAGAAGATTGCTATGTAATTATCGCAAAAAAATTTCAACAGCTTGGCAATACGGTCGACTAACCTAAGTCCTGAAAAAAAGTTTCATAGCCACTTAACATGAACTGTGGTCTCAAAGCATGCCACAAATTCAACTTTCATAGTGGATGCAGCAAGGACAATTTGCTTCGCACTCTTCCATGAGATAGTTCCTCTAGTTAATAAATATACATAAGTAAATGTCTATGCATATGACAAAGTCTGAATTTTAATATCCAATCACTTCAAGATGATTTCATATCCTATAAATATGGATGCGATCATTTATACCTTACAACTATAGATGCATAAGAAATTTCTTCCATTTGCTTTCGTTCTAAAACATTCATTAGATATTGCATGATATTAAACTTGTCTCTTTTCTGAATTGAAATGGGAGATGCTGAACATATATTCATTCTGAATTTCTCTAAAAGGTTTGTTAATATATGCTTTGTGAGACAAGCCTAAAAATTCTTGTGATCTATAGCATAATATTTCTATTCCAATCACATAGCCTGCCTTACCCATATCTTTCATTTCAAAATTTCTAGAGAGAAACATCTTAGTCTCATTTAAAAGACCAAGATTATTAGTTGCAAGCAATATGTCATCAACATATAGAACCAACAAGTTAAACTTACTCTCACTGGCCTTTAGGTATATACATTGATCAACAATGTTTTCCTTAAACCCAAAGGATACAACAATATCATTAAACTTAAGATACCATTGCCGAGAAGCTTGTTTTAGTCCGTATATTGATTTCTTAAGTTTACACACCATGTGTTCCATTCCTTTCTCTAGGAATCCCATTGGTTGATCCATATAAACATTTTTTTGCTAAATCTTCATTTAGAAAGGAAGCTTTCACATCCATTTGGTATAACTCCATATCATAATGAGACACCAATATCATGATAATCCTAAGTGAGTCTTTCTTAGAGACTAGTGAAAATGTCTCTTTATAGTTAAGGCCATCTTTCTGTGTATAGCCTCTTGCTACAAGTCTGACCTTATAACGTTCTAAGTTACCATAAGAATCACGTTTGATTTTGAAAAATCACTTACAACCAAATGTTTTGCAATCTTATGGTAATTCAACAAGGTCCTAAACCTCATTTTATTTCATAGATTTTAACTCATCTTTCATGACATTTTACCATTTATCAGCATGATCACTATCCATGGTTTGTGAAAATGTAACTAGGTCATTTGAATTCCCATGTCACCTTCTGACTCGTGTAGTTAAACCACATAATCATTAGGAATACCAGTTCGCCTTTCTCTTTGAGATATCCGTAATGCTATCTCTTGTGGTTCTTTTACTATAGGTTCATCAACTTCATTTTGAGTAATGAGATTATTTTGTTGTTCTCCATCATTACTAGTCGGTACAATAACTTGAGGAACAACATTATTAGAGACACACGTAAATAGAACCTGTACCCTAATTTCTTGAATTTCCACTTTACATGGTGTTTCACTCACACTAACTTCATCATTCTCATTGAACCTAACATTCTCACTTTCAACAGTTCTTGTATTATGATTTGGACAATAAAATCTATACCCCTTTGAATTTTCTAGATAAGCAATGAAATAGCCACTAATTTTTTTTGCATCTAGTTTCTTTTCTATTGGATTATAAATTCTAATTTCCGCAGGGCATCCCCAAACATGTAGGTGCCTCAAACTATGTTTCCTTCTTGTCCACAGTTCAAAAGGAGTCTTCAGAACTATCTTACTAGGAATCTTATTTAATAAATACATGGCGGTCTTTACAACATAAGTCCATAATGTAATGGATAAAGATGATTTACTCAACATACTCCTAATCATATTCAACAATGTTCTATTACGCCTTTCTGATGCACCATTTTGTTGCGGTGTACCTAACATTGTGTATTGTGCACATATGCCACGACTTTCATTCGAGAGAGGCTTGGTTGACACAACGTTTTTTATTAGAAAATCAGAAAATCATGTTCTGCTTGTACAAATCTATGTAGATGACATAATATTTGGATCTACTAATGATATCTTGTGTAGAGAATTTTCTGAGATGATGCAGGGGGAGTTCGAAATGTCTATGATGGGAGAACTCACATTCTTTCTAGGATTGCAGATAAAGCAGCTAGAAAGTGGGATATTCATCCATCAGGCGAAATACTGCAAAGAGCTACTCAAGAAATTTGAAATGGACAAATGTAAGGAAGCTTCCACACCTATGGCATCTGCTTGCTACTTAGACAAAGATGAGAAAGGAAAAGCAATCGAGGTAACGAAGTATCGTGGTATGATTGGGTCTTTACTTTACTTAACTGCAAGTAGACCTGATATCATGTTCAGTGTATGCATGTGTGCGAGATATCAATCATCACCTAGAGAATCACACTATATAACTGTTAAAAGAATCATGAGATATCTAAAAGGAACTATTAACATGGGATTATGGTATCCTCGGGATGCCTCACTATCCTTGGTGGGTTATTCCGATTCTGATTTCGCTGGATGTAAGTTGGATCGGAAAAGCACTAGTGGTACTTGCCACCTATTGGGCAGTTCATTAGTAGCATGGCACAGCAAGAAGCAAGCCTGTGTTGCTTTGTCCACCGCCGAAGCGGAATACATTGCCGCTGGTGTGTGTTGCGCTCAAATCCTTTGGATGAAGCAGCAACTTAAGGACTTTGGTCTTAAACTCGAAAAGATCCCAATAAAATGCGATAATACAAGTGCCATTAACCTATCCAAGAATCCCGTTTTGCATTCTAGAACAAAGCATATAGAAATTAGACATCATTTTTTGCGTGATCATGTACAAAAAGGTGACTGCGTTCTTGAATTTGTGGAAACATCTAAACAGTTAGCAGATATTTTCACCAAGCCCCTTCCCAGGGATACTTTCTATGTTCTAAGGAGAGAACTAGGAATTCTTGATGAACAATATCTTGTTTAAAATTGTTTAGTTGTTTGCATTAATTGTCTTGCCTCTATATGCCTATGTGTTTCATGTTTAAATGATATATGTTGAAATGCAAAATTATATCTCTTGATTAACTCTTTCTGTGATTATAAATGCCTCGATTGATCCGTTGCAATGCATGTATGTATCCTAAAAAGTCGAAACCGTTCTGCTGCCTGAAAACCAATTTTTACCGTGTTTAATCGATTAAACACTTGGTGTTAATCGATTACCTGGGCATCAGTTTTTGAAAATTCAAATTTTACACTGATTTAATCGATTAAACTGCCCGTTAATCGATTAACTGGGCATCTTGTTTTTGAAAATTCAAATTTTGCACTGATTTAATCGATTAAACCGCCCGTTAATCGATTAAAACCAGTATGTTAAAGGCAGACAATGTCTCGGTTCTGCACTTTTTTCGATATT
>NC_032013.1:6383000-6383723 GCF_001865875.1 Lupinus angustifolius
TTAGACCTAGGCTATCTCACCCTTAGGTTTATTTCTTCTTATGGCACTTTCTGGATTTAGTTTTTGTTGTTGCTTTCAGGACTTATCCATGTTTTCGTTATTTGTCTTTGATTGACTTTATGGTTTGCACTATTTCCTAACTTCTTCGACTCTTTATGCTATGCTATTATTTTGTTTTTGTTTATGGTTTGTACTATTTCCTGACTTCTTCGACTCTTTATGCTATGCTATCATTTTGTTTTTGTTAATTATGTTGAATAGATTATTTGCTTTCGTGAATGGTTCTTGATCATATGAGATTTGATGTTGATAACATTGCTTATACTATTTGATTAAATCTTGTATGCCATTCTCTTCACCTATTGGCTATTTCTTTTGTCAAATCAAGCGCATTTGTTCAATTTACCGAAAAATAAAACAAGTTAATTTGTTAAAACCCAAATTAATTCATTAACAAGGGGGAGAAAGGTTGTTTTGTTGTTTCTTGATTGTGCAGGTTGATCATAATAACAACTTCCGATATATTTGCGCATCATATCAATCATGCCAACACAATCTTCAGGCTTATTCATCAAACAATTGTTATTATAATTGATGAAGTTAATGTAGTGTTTGTCATCATAAAAAAGGGGGAGATTGAAAGTGTGCATGTCAAGAGGAACACTTTGGAAAGCTCTCTTTATATGTCATGGTTTTGATGAGGACAACTTGTGCTTATAAGAG
>NC_032013.1:6383823-6386426 GCF_001865875.1 Lupinus angustifolius
CTGTTTTTAATCGATTATTTGGTATCGTGGAATTAATTGATACATTATGTACTTGTGCTATACTGAATGATACTCTGATATAATATTTGTAAGCTCTGTTATTCGTTCCATTATCGGTTAACTGTTGTGCAATTAATCATTTCTGTAATAGCTTACTGTTTCTATTTAATCGATTAAGACTGTTCTGTTAATCGATTATCCTTGTTCTATTAATCGATTAAGTTTTTTCTGTTAATCGATTATCTTCATACTGTAATCGATTAATTAGGGGTGATTCAGCATTAAGTGTTGAGTTTCGAAAAGCGGCTATTCTAACCGCTACACCTATTCAACCCTCCCTTCTAGGTGTATTGTAACCACTGATACCTAACATGTTATGATGCAAGGATAAAAATGTTTTATAAAAAAATTTAAAAGATTATCCATCATCATCAAGTTTAGATAGAGAAACTAAATTCCTAGACATATTAGGTACTTAAAGGGTTTTAAATAAACCTAAATGATTTTTATTGTCAAGGATTAAGCGATAAGTCCTAATGACTTCCAATGGAACCTTCACTTTATTTCCCTTAAAGATGAATATTTCATTTGGTCTTCTAGTTCGGGTTGTAATGAATCCTTGCAAGGATTAGAAACATGATAAGTACATCCAGAGTCAATCCACCAAGTATTATAAGGAACTTGTGCTAAGTTTGATTCAAAACATACATAAGCACTAGGCTTACATTTCTTTTCAAACCAACCTTTACGTTTTGGACAACCCGTTTGGAAATGTCCAATCTTTCTATAGAGACAACATATGTTATCATGATGTTCCTTCTTGTGGATTTGAGATGAGGGCTCCTTAATCTTTAGGAGTCCCTTCCCTTTCTTGTCATGTTTCTTACTGACTTTCTTTCTAGCTCCATAATGATTAACATAATTGATAGAATGATTTCTTTGGCTCCTCATTCTAATTTCATTTTGAACTAACATACTATGAAATTCATGCACATTCCATTTACCTTTCATGGTGTTATAGTTCATTTTGAAAGGACCATATTCAGAGGGTAATGAATTTAATATAAATTATACAAGGAAGTTTTCATCCACATCCATTCCCAATGTCTTAAATCTTGCTACAATGCTTGTCATTCTAATGACATGTTCATGCATAGTAAGAGAACCATCAAATTTCATGGTGGTCAATGTACTCATTAGTGTCTCAGCAAGTGAATTGTCAGCAGTTTGGGAGCATTCTTCCACAAACTTCATCATTTCTTTAACACTTTTAGTTTTAGGAAGAACTGACTTAATGTTACCAACAACATTCATTCCCATATACATTAGACTCAATCCGTTTGATCTTTCCCAATTCCTATAATGGACTTTATGTTCTTCAGTGCTTATATTATTAATAGAATTTGAATTATCTTCTCTAAGTGACAAATCCAAATCCATGCATCACAAGAACCCGCGTTTGGACAAGCTTATATTGATGCTATGGAACAACGTCTCAATAATAGGATGGACCTCCATTTTCAGTCTCTCAAGGATTCATATCATACGGATTTGGAACATTTTGAGGAACGTCAGAATGCATACATTGACAACCATTACCAATTCTTGCGGAACCATATTTAGTCTGCTACTGAGTCTCATAATAAAAGAATGATTGTTGAGTTCAACAAGATGAGTGTCTTCATCAAGGGTGGTTGTAGCTCGTCAACTCCTGACAACCAGAATCCTCCATCTCATCCTTAGATAGGAACCCTTAGAGCCTTAGTTTAGTCCTCCTAGCTATTGGACTTTGCTGATCTTGTTTCCTCTTGATATCTTATGTTTTGTGGTGCTTTACTGTTTTATTTGGATTGTAATAACTCATAACTACTGCTGATCTACTGTTTTGCTTTAGAAGAATATGATTTCGAATTATCGCGTTTTATACTTACTTGATTAATTATGTCGCATATAGCTCTTCACTTTGTTTGCAATAAATCTTGATCATGAGTGGTGTATGTAATTATGTTGACTGATTATGCCTATTGTAAACTGATTAAATATATCAAATGCGTAATCATTCCATGCTTGATTTGCTTATGCATAACCCCACTTGTCATTCAAACTGTTCTATGGCTATCTGCTGTCATTTTAATTGATTAACAAGATACTCTTAATCGATTAAATGATGTAAAAATTGTGAATTTGTTCAAGCTTCTTAACAGCTGATTAATTGGTTCAAAACCCAAGGTTAATTGATTAATTTCAGTCTGTCTTAACCATAATAACTCTCCTAACTTTTGACTAGAATTGAATACGTTTATCTTTTTGATAATGTCAAAAGGGGGAGAAAGATTGCTTGTTGTGTTATATATTTTGCAGATTTTGTACAGTAGTTTTGCGGGTGGTTATATCAAGCTTCCGACAATACATTTCAAATGCGCTTTAACTGCTTTAACTCTAAAAGTCAATCTCACTGCAAAATCATCATAGAAAAATCATCATCAAGCTTATCCATCAACAATTGAAGAATTTTGATGAAGTGTTTGTCATCATCAAAAAGGGGGAGATTGAAAGTGCAAAGTGTCAAGGATAGCATTAGCATGTCTTTGCCTATGTTTTGA
>NC_032013.1:6386526-6396540 GCF_001865875.1 Lupinus angustifolius
GATATAAATTGAGTCTATAATCTAAGTAGTCTGGGATGTGTGCCGTAGTAATTGAGTATAGGTTAGGTAAACCTAGATGCTAGTCTCTTAAGCCATCCTAATTGAACTATCATATTCATGAGATACATCATCTAGTTAGTTGTATGTTCATGCATCTATCATACATGTTATATGTGCAAATTAGGCATAATATAATTGGTAAAGCATGTATGTTTATTGTGCATAACATATGAGAAGTTTGCCATTTGAAACATAGGCATAAATGTTCCAGTTAATCGATTAACGTGGTAACTTAATCGATTAACTTAACTGATTTTCTGTTGAATATGTGTTTTCTATTTTAACTGATTTCTGTGTCATTCTGTTGGCCCGTTAATCGATTAAATGGAAGTCTTAATCGATTAATTAGTCTGTTATGTATTGTAACTGACATATGTTTTTGCTGTTGTAACTACTTAACTATTTAACTATTTTTCCAACGGATGAAACCACTTATTCTCCATTCTATAAATATGAGGTTTCACTCAGAAACCCATAGTATTGCATTCTATTGTATAGAGCTATTTAGAGAGCATTTTGCATACATATTTTACTATTTTTTCTGCAAGAGAGTTGCATGTGTGAGAAGAGAAATTATGTTGTTTCTGCTATAACATGCTTTTTATTTTTGCATAGTTTCATATCCATTTTTATATTGCTCACATGATCATGGATTAGATTTTGATAGAAAGAAATCATCTGTATATTGATATTGATTAACCCTTCACTCTTATATTGATGGCTTAAGTGATTAGAATAATGGTTAATCTTTGAGTCTTTATCTTGTAATATTTTAAGCATTTCTTTGCTTAGTATACCTTGCTGTTTAACATGTTTTTGTGTTGTCTGGATTTGTCTCTTGGTGTGAGATCACCATAGAGATTGAAGTTCTTCACCAAGGTAGGGAGGTCTTGATTTGAGGATAAGATTCTTGGCTGGGGCTAGTTCGCGAGAAAGGTTTTCTTAAGAGGCGGAAGGGTAGAGTCAAACCCGGTTTTAGAGATCCTAGATTTCAAGAAGGGAGCGTCCTATGTGCTTGTAATTGAATTGGTATTTGTATCCTTAATTCAATATTGTGAAGAAAGAAAATCTCCCTGATCCAGAAGGGGAGGCTTGGATGTAGTTTGTAGTGGACCACAAACGAACCAGGATAAAAATCTTTTTTGCACTGTTCTTTCTCTCTTTATCTTTCTTATGTTTCTTGCCATGATAAATTGAATCTGTAATTGAAAAGTTAGATATTTGTTTACTGCCATATAATTAATATTTGTGCATAAAAATATCTGAAATATACCTGTTCAATTGTGTTTTAATCACTGTGCAATTTGCCTATTTAGTCATTCTATTCTGTACAATAGTTAATCGATTAAACCCTGCTGTTAATCGATTAACTATACTGTTTTTCCAGCAGTTGGGTTTTTGATCAAGAAGCGGTAATTGTTAACCGCTACACCTATTCAACCCCCCTTCTAGGTGTTCCTAGACCACTGATACCTAACAACTTAGACTTAAAATCGAAAGACATAAAGAAAGTAAGTTTTATAGCAAAAGTAAGAAAGTTAATGGAGTCTAAACAAGAAGAAAAATATAAATGTGTAGTAATACAGAAAAACACTCAATAGAGGCAACAATAACAGAAGGAACATTAAGGATCCTGTAAATAAGCAAAGCACTAATAGAAGCTGAAATTCAGAAAATACCTTTTAAAGATGAAGTATCAAAGATATATTTCCAAGGAGTAAAATTATTAATAGAAACATTACCACGAAGGAATAGATACACCCTTAGAATTACTAATAATAGACAGAAGAATTATCAACGATGTTAAAAATAGTGTTTTAGGATTCTTAAATGGAAATTTAATGTAACAAAATCTAAAATTTATGATAAATACTAATTTTGCTATATCTATGACATAAGGGAATATGGACTAGACACTTATAATATACTACAAAATAAGAGGAATAAGGATGCCACCTAATATTAGGGTTTTAAGTATATAAGCTATGGTTGGATTGGTATTTAAAAACCAACATAATATATATATTAGATGGCATCAGGGTGAATAACTATAGATAAGAATTTTATGTCAGAACTAGAAGAGATAGCTTTAGATCCTACAAATATTGTCATACCTAGGCAATTAGAATTAGACAATACTAAATTCTATTATGATAAAGAGTTACAAAGGTTCCCGTATACATATAGGATAAGACAAAGATCATTGAAGATAAATACCCCAAATGTAAGTATTTCCATAAACCAACCAAGAAGAAGTGTGGATAGTTATAGAAATGAACCAAGACTAATAAAAACATTTAGCCAGAGAAGAAGTGTAGAATTAGAAAGGTGTAGGTTAGTTGAACTACCAATAACAACAAACTTAGCTTAGTTAGACATAAAACCTGTAACACCAGAAATAGATTTGACTAATGAGGAAGAAAATTATATTTTAATATAGGGCAAGTATAGGGCTAGAAAGTATAACATCTTAGTAGACACTAGAGCAAATATAACAATGACTAAATGCAATGTTTTGCCACCAGAATTATGGAAAAAACTAAAAACCCCATTAAGGAATAGTACAACCGGACAAGAAATACATATTATGGAATTAGGAACTATAGATAAGAATATGAGTTAAAGATGAATATGTTATACCAATTTAATGAATATACATGTTACATATTATTAGGATTAGATTTCTTGCAAAATTACCTGTGGTTAGAAATAAATACTAAAGTATTAACATTAACCACACCATGTAAACATAAGGCTTTTGTCATAAGAATAATTACACCTTATAGAAAAGAGGTTCAGTTTTTACCAAACAATAAGCCTATAGAGATAAAACAACACCTAACAACTATATCTACCATGGGAACCCAAAATACAATATAATAGAGATTAGAAGACAACTTGTAAAAACCCATTAGTCCATTGGGAAAAATCTAAGCCTATAGGAAAAATAGAATTAAATGATTATAGCAAAGAAATAAATTGTAAGCCTTATCCTTGGATAGAGAGACAAACAACAATTCATAATGCACATAAATGAAATGAAAAAATATGGGCTAATAACAGAAAGTAGATCAAAATATTCGTCCCCAACAATGATAGTAATAAAACACAGTTAAGAAAAAAGAGGGAAGTCATGGTTAATTATAAATTATACAAAGTTAAATAAGTTAGCCGTTAGAAATAGGTATCCCATACCCAAGATTGAATTATTGTTCAATGTAATAAGAGGGAAAATGATATTTAGTAAATTTGATTGCAAATCAGGATTTTTCCAAGTAAAGTTAGAAGAAGAAAGTAAGAAATATACTACTTTTAGTACATCTGAAGGTCTATATGAGTGGAACATAATACCAATGAGATTCCATAATAGTCCAAGTATATTCCAAGAATACGTTTCAAAGTTATTATTACCATAAAGAGAATTATCAGTAATCTATATTGATGATATCTTAATATTTTCAGATAACCAAAAGGTTCATGAAATCCATCTAAAAATGTTTATGGATCTGGTAGAACAAAAGGGCTAGATATATCACCCCAAAAGGCAAAATTAAGAAAAACTAGGATAGTATTTTTAGGACAAATTATATCAGAAGATGGGATATAGTTACAAGAACACATACGCAAAAAAGTGAAAGATTTTCCTATAATTACAAATAAGAAAGAATTACAATCATTTTTAGGATTACTAAACTAGACAAAGAATTACATTCCAAATTTATCAAAATTTACACCCAAAATATCTAAGTTAGCTAGGAAAAAAGAAGATGGATAATGGATGATAATATAGAGAATATAATAAGTCAAATAAAAAAATTGTCTCAAGAGTTGCCTAAATTATTTATACGAATTGATGCTAATATAAGATGGATTATCTATGTAGATGCATCAGAGAAATATTGGGGAGCAGCATTGTACCATGAGAATGAAAGGAAAGAAGAAGTGATAACATGATATTATAGTGGAAATTTTAATGATAGTCAAAGCAAATACCACTCCAATTGGAAGCAGTTTTTAGAAAAATTAAAGGTTATAGAAAAATTAGACTTTTTTATAGTAAATACAAATTTTTTAATCATGACATACAATACTCAAGTAGAGCACTAGTTGGATAAAGTAATAAAAATAGTAGATTGACGAATAAAATGTTGATTAAATAGAAAAGTTATTTGGCTCACTATGAATATGAAATTGAATACATAAAAGGAAGAAATAATTTAGTAGCATATTATTTGAGTAAAATAGGAGAAATTTACTAACATTTTGTTACAAATGGCAGAAGATCTTAATATGGAGAATCCAACTATGCATAATACAAATTCCACTATGTAGAATACAAATACCCAAGGAACATAAATGTCCCTCAACGACCAAGTAGATAGAAGACTTTGCAACATAGAAATAAATCTCCAATTAGTCCATGCCTAGTTGACTACAACTATTGAAAAATTAACAGCCTCAGTTAATGAGAGTATCCAAAATACTACACTATCTCTATCAACTGCCAAGCCGAAACAAAACCAAAGAAGTAGCTACCTAGACTGATTTTAAGGAGCCTACATCACCACAACAATTATTAACTCCCATCTAAATAATGCCATTAGCAAAAATAGTAAGAACCCAATAAAAAGAAAAAGAAATAATATTCATCTCAAGCAGTTCTAGTAATGTTAGACGCCTAACCAAAACCCAAAAATACCATCTTGTACCTCTTTTAACACCAAGGAATAATACGACTATTTGAGACTATTATTAAGAAAGTTAAAGTGTCTCGGATTTCGAACACCAATTATTAAATATATCTCCCACTACACATTTAACAAATAAAATATTTATCCTGGAATAAGTCTGGAATTAGTAAAAACATTATTCAGTTATGGATTAATACAAACTATCTATCCCTCAACCATTATGTATGAATTATCACTATTGCCAATGTCAGTCCAAGAAGCAGCAAACCATTATTTCAATATTGTGACTCAGAATAAAGTATACATCAGATGTTATTCTAGTAAAGCAGTATTAACCCCAAATGAATTTTATCCCCCAATAAATCTAATTTTATTTGGGACTAAAATTGCCCCGTTCGAATATGAGCAAGAAGAAAAGTTATTAATTGAAAACCATGAGGATTTTGAATACAAGCTCCATACCATCAGATCCCATGAATTGGAAATATTTTTCAATAAAATACCAAGAACTTTGAAAGACAACAAAGAATAGCAATGGGTCTATTTCACAGGACCAACTATGTGTATATACTCAGTAGGAAGAAGATCTAGAGGAGCCCAAGAATTCAACAACTGGTATAATGAAATTCAAACAAATATGATGGATTTACCACCGAGGACAAAAAAGTTAGCATGCCAATTATTGTCTGAATATCCAGAGCATATGTGCCCAATATGTGAGGAAAGAGAAAACATTATTGACTATAAAGAACCATCCCCCAATATTAACATTCTCAAGTAAAGCATCTTCTGGTAGAAATAATTATGGATCATGACAAAGAACTATGACTAGGATTCTAAAAAGGCACATGAGGGCCTGGAGGAGTGAATATTAAACTATGAAAAGGAAAGTAATAGTCTAAAGATTCCCACTATGAATGACACACAACATGTGACACCACATGCATGGTGACTTGAAGGGAGCTAATTAGGTTGAAGAAATGAAAACTAGGTGTAGGTTTTTCATCCCCTATATAAACATGTATTACTCTCATTGTAAGACACATCTATCTAAATTAAAGAAATATTTCTTAGTAATACTGAGTGCTTTCTCTCATTTCTTACTATTTTGTTAAGTGATCCATTTAGTTTTCTGTCTTATACACACGCAAAAAACATGTAGAGTGTTTCATATATCTTCTTTCACATCCACCACCACCAACTAGCGGATTGCGATTAAGGTATGATGAACTAAACCATTATGGGGATTTAAAATGGTAGTATTATTTAAATCCTCATTGTGATGATCTCGTTATTGTGTTTAACTAGTAACTAAACTAATATGCCCAAAGATATAAATAAAACATATATATTACATAAGGACGTCGAGTTACATCTCTAGTAGGAAGCAAAGGAAGGTTGTGTTGTAATAGACTGGAGGAAGAATGTATGTGCACCATTTTACGGGCTATACACTAGAAAAAGACCTCTGCATGAAAGATGGCAGAGTTCCTTCTAGGACCCTGTCTGTATAAGGTCTACACCTCGACTTATGTAAGATATATTATTTATTCATGATCCCAAAAATATTGCATGTCATTTAGAAACCAGTTCTTCCCAATTATGGTGAAATAAATAATAAAAATCATGACTAATAAAACATAAAGAAATGTAACATAATATGAAAGTTGAAATTTTTAGGGAAAAGAAACAACCGGAAAAACTTTTTCTCATTCTTCATCATCTTCCTTTTCTTCCTATTCACTTGTGTCTTGGGACCTCCCGTCAGGCCAGTTAGTCATTGCTACGAATTCTTCATAGGATCCTCTCTTGAAATTACGTTTCTTCCCAAAAATACTATGCAAACTTTTGTAGATGCATTTAAGCCCACTGTAGATTGCCTTTTGTTGTGAATTTTGCATTTGTTGTTCCTTCATTATGGCATCTACCTTAGACCTCATGGTCCTCCCATATTTACTTGGTTACATTGGGTTTAGGTCACCAAATTTATTTTTAAGCTCGGTTTGAGCTTGGGAAAAGAAAGGGATTTTTCTTTGCAATTTTTGATGACATAAGCATGGTTGATTTTGGATTTGAGGGCCATCATTTCGTTGTAGGGTTCAGGCACATTTTGAAATTTGCATAAATGAGTGATAAAAGATGGAATAATAATTGAAGGGATACCTTTGTTGATGCAATCCCAAATAGCATTTGAGATTACTGCAGCAATATGAATGGCGTCTTCATCATAGATGGAGCTAATTAGCTTTGCTTTAGGAAGAAGGATGTCCGACATATCTGAAACATGTAAGGAAGGCCATATGTTGGAGAGTATGAAGCTTGCCCATATTTGGGTTTGTTGAGTCATACAAAATTTGTAAATGGGCCCAAACATGTTGAGCTCCAAGTCCTCCAAACATAGACTTTTCCTAACATATTCTTCTTCATGACTTTCTTCTTCACCCAAGGAGGATGCGTTGAGCTTCATTTGAAAGTCGCACAAGTCATGATCGTCATTTGTTGGATTCCATGGGTTACCCAAGTATTCATTGATTGCTTGCTTGGGTTTAGAAAACTTGAGTTCCATTTACCCAAGTATAACGATTTCTCCTTGCCTCACTTGATGTGATTGAGTTGGAAAAAAAAATGTTTGACCACTTCCAAAGAAAACATTTTCTTTGGTTGAGCAATTTTTTGCCATCCATACTTTTCTATGATGAAAAGAAAACCTCCAAAGTCATCATCACTCAAGTTGACAATTTTTTCTAAAGTTATAACATTCTTGAGTGTGATTTCCTTGAATTTTTCCTTAGCATCATTGGAGAAAAAATTGGAGTTGTTGCTCTCCCTTGAGACTTCCTTTCCTCTCCTTGATGAACTTCAGAAATTCATGATGAAAGTGAAGAGAAAATTTGAAATTTTGAGAGAAAGAGTTTTTTTTTGAGTAAAAAAGAGAATTTTTGCTTGATGCTTTTGTTTCAAGAATGGGTGTTTATATAGGAGTTGGAAATCCTTGGTCAAGAAATTCGGTCAAAAATTTAAGAAAAACTCCTCTTTTGAGGACTTTTTTGGTTCCAAGGTACTGGGCTGGTCAGACCTGCGCTGAGCGCATTGTTAGTGGTCCAGGCTTGACCGAGTAATGAGCTTTGACCAAGACTTTGACTATATTTTGGGCCCCTTTTTGATTTCTGAATTTTGCACATTTGGCCCAATAACGCATTTTTGAAAATAAAATTTTTCTCTTGCTCAAAAGATTATTTTCCAAAGTTTGATCCCTAAAAAAAATTATGATTTTACTTTTAAACACAAAATTTAGAAAAAGGATAAAATATAGAAAAGGGATTTATTATAATATATTATATCAAAAATATATTGGGTTGCCTCCCAGTAAGTGCTTCTTTAATTTCATTTAGCTTGACATCGATCAACACTTTTTATTACTTCTACTGCCCTGATGGTCCGGATTCACTTCTCAGGACTACATGGCTATGCTCTCTAGGGTTTATTTCTGTGTTAGCTGAAAATGTTGATTTTTCATTTTCAGCTATTTGCTTGGCCAACTGGCCAATTTGTATTTCCATATTCCTAAGAGAAGCATCAGTGTTTTTCTGATTAGCCATGGTCATCTGCATAAACTGGTTCAGAGTATCCTCCAGTTTGATACTTTTGTCCTGAGTTGGATGCTGATATTGATTATTTCGAGGGTAGCAGTTTTGTCTTTGAGGAGGATCTTGCTTCCAAGGTTGATTCCTTTGAAATTGATTATTACCTCCTTGAGGGTAATTACCTTGGAAATTTTGCCTTGGAGGATTCCCAATAAAATCTACCTCCTCATTTTGGCAGACATTGGCATCATGGTCCTCATTACAGTTGTCACATCTAAAAATCTACTTCTTTGAGTTTTCCCGCAATTGTTTTGGTAAATCATTAAGCTTTTGGGTCACCTCTTCTAACTATTGTTGAAGCAATTTGTATTGGGCCAAAACAACATCAGTTGGGTTTAGTTCAAGCATTCCACCTTGTCCGGGTGGTGGCTTTTACAGATGTTGACTTTTCTGATCATTTAAAGCCATGGATTCGATAATATTTATGGCTTCTTGTAGAGGTTTGGTCATCAGTTGTCCGCCTGCAGTAGTATTTAGTATCCATTTATGTTGATGCTGAAGTCCATTAATAAAAATATGAATCTGAGTTTGCACATCAAATCCATGGTTTGGGCACTTCCTGAGCATAGATTTAAATTGATCCCGTGCTTCGCATTGGCTTTCCCCAAAAGTTTGGATAAAGGTGGAGATTGCAGTTTTTAAATCCATAAATTTTCCTTGCGGAAAATATCTCGACGTAAATATTTCTTCCACTATATTCTAGTTATTTTGCATATGCAGCGGGAGGTCAAGGAACCATTCATTGGCTTTTCCGATTAATGTTAACGGAAAAAGTCTTAGAAAGATGGTCTCCTCTTCAGACTCGGAAATCCCAGTAGTACCAACCAACTCATAAAATTTAGCGAGATGGTTGTACGGATCTTCGTGGTCTAATCCAGCGAAAGGGTTGGTGTACATGAGTTGGACCAACCATGTTTTCATTTCAACCGGCCTTTGAGAACCGGAAGGTCTCCCGATTCTTATCATATTTCTGGGATTGAAACTGACAAATCCTCCTATGCTACTTTGGTTTTCTGCCCTGGACTCATTATTGTCTCCCATCTCTGTTCTTTTCTCTTGGAAAGTAGATTTTGCTTTGTGCGCCTTCTTTCGTGCTCTTTTTTGCTTCTTGAGGGTTTTCTCTATTTCAGGGTCAAGAGAAAATTCAAGTTGTTTATTCCTGTTCATGCACAAAGAAAAAGTTCTTCTCTTTATTTTCCAAGAAGAATTTTAGTGAATCAATAATATACATATTTAATAATCCAAATTTTTGTACAAAATGTTTATTCCTGTTCATGCACAAAGAAAAAGTTCTTCTCTTTATTTTCCAAGAAGAATTTTAGTGAATCAATAATATACATATTTAATAATCCAAATTTTTGTACAAAATAAAAAAGAAATAATTTGTACAAAAGAAAAAATAAGTTTATGCACAATTATTTGAATAATGATACATAAATATGAAATATTTTATTAATAAAGCAATTCCCCGACAATGGCGCCAATTTGTTGAAAGCGTATCTCAGTGTATTTTATTGGGAGTTTTCTCCTCTCAACAAATCGTCCTGACAACAGGGTCAATTTGTTGAAAGATTAATACTCTCATTTTCGTTATGTTCCTTTTGTAAGTAAGAGAACTC
>NC_032013.1:6396640-6430290 GCF_001865875.1 Lupinus angustifolius
TCTTTGCCTCATCTCGGCTTTGTTAGAATAAATTCTAACGCTGGTACAATGGATCAAAGTAATCCCCTATTACATAATTATTAAGTACCTTTGAATACCATCTCGATTTTGTGGAATAAATTCCAACATCGGTTTAATGGTATTCTAATATATTAAAGTGATGAATAGTTAGTTGTTAGATACAAATAAATAAATAAATAAAGAACAAAAGAATAATAAATTTAGTGACCTTTTATTTATTTACTCCCTTTCGGGTTCATTTTATTAACAAACCAAACTTCTTCCTTAAGGAAGGTTGGTATTAAAGAATAAAATGCGGAAAGTAAATAACAATAAATAAAAGTTAGTAAGTTAGTTTCATCACTTTTGTATATTAAAAGGTGTTTTCAACAAATAAATTTATTGATAACACTTTACTATTTTACAATTTACACCTCTTTCAAGATTCAATTGTAGTATAGTATAGGGTTATGTCGAACCACAAGGAATTGCCTAATAAAATAAATCATGTAAACATATCAAAGCACAAATATTGGTTTAAACATATTTTGATGGTTTTTCGGTTTGATTGGCACATAAATCAACAAGAAAAATAAACTAAGTATTCACAAATTCTTGAGGAGACAAGATCATTTTGAATAAGGAAAGTATATTTCTCAACTTCTAGGGAGTTTGAACTAATTAGACTATGGTGGGCTACTGGAGGTGAGGTCATGGATGACTTCATGGTTTGCTTGATGGTTAAGTCAAGTCTGATGCACACCGCTCAGCGCACCTACTTCACCGCTAAGCTGCTTGTTTAAGCTGCTTATTCAGCAGCTTCTGACCGTGTTGACTAGGACGTGGCTTGGTGCTTGCTGATCTGGTCAGGAGTCTGGTTCTCCGCTGAGCTGCTTGGTTGGACCGTTGAGCAGCTTGTTCAGCAGTTTGGTCTTTTACCAAGCTCGTGTTTGACCGTGTCAAGCAGATTTCTGACCATGCCAGGTCTAGTCTAGTGCTAGGCTGAGGGGCTAAGTAGGTTCGCTCAGCTGTCTGGTTTAGCAGTTTGGTCCAGGTCAGGCTGGTGTCCAGGTGAGCTCAGCGGGCTTGTTCCACGCTCAGCTGCATGGTTGAGCACCTTGGTTTCTTGACTTTTTTGCTTTATTGACCATGAATCTTTTTTCTTCTTTTCTTCATTTTAATTCCTACAAAATACATAAAAAGGAAATACAAACACAAATATACTAAATTGTGATATTTTATACAAAAAGTATTGTTTTAAGTTGGTTTTTCTCAATTATGCTTAAGATGAGTGCCATAAAAGTGTATGGATTTTAGGTATATTTGGCACTTATCAATGTGTTGCTTTGTCCACCGTCGAAGCAAAATACATTGTCACTGGTGTGTGTTGCGCTCAAATCCTTTGGATGAAGCAACAACTTAAGGACTTTAGACTTAATCTAGAAACTATTCCTATAAAATGTGATAATACAAGTGCCATAAACCTATGCAAGAATCCCGTTTTTCATTCCAGAACCAAGCATATGGAAATTAGACATCATTTCTTGTGTGATCATGTACAAAAAGGCGATTGTGTGCTTGAATTTGTTGAAATATCTAAGCAATTGGTTGATATTTTCACCAAGCCTCTCTCATGAGATACCTTCTATGTTCATCGAAGAAAACTTGGAATTATTGATGAAAATTATCTTGATTAAAATCATCTAAAAATGTTATTATATGCTTCGCATGATTAATGTCTTCTATGCTTCAAAATGTATACTTGTTATGAATGCATTATATTCCTATTATGACTCATGATCTTGTGTGACAAGCTGAAAATGTATATGTGATTGAGTAAAAACTACTTGATAAATGTTAGAAATCTTTGTATGCTTTTAATACCCAAAAACCTATTGATTATGGAAATCTGATGCTAGTTAATCGATTAACTATCCTCCTTAATCGATTAAAATGAGTTCCATTAGAAAAAATTTCAATTTTCACTAAATTTAATCGATTAAGATTTATTTTAATCGATTACCTAGGCTCATTTTTCTGAAAACCTGGAATTTTAATACTGCTTAATCGATTAAATGTAGCACTTTATCAATTAACGACATCAGATATATTAGAATCAGAAGCGCTTTTGTCACTTTTTCAAACCCTTTCTTCCTTCTTTTCTCTGAAAATCTCAAATGCGAACAACAAATTCGAAATCATAGCTGAATAGAAGTATTAAACCTGACCTTTACCCATTTGTGCACCTCAATTCATCCAATTCGTTTCTCTATTTCCCAAGAAATTCCATTACCATTTCCAAAACCCTAAGCTCTAGGTTCCCTCCCTTATCATCCTTCTCCTCTCATTACTCACAGTTTTAATCATCCATTGAAAGAGAACGTTCGAAGAGGTTCAAGACAATTACTCAATGCACTCATAGGCCTCCTAATGCTCCATCTTCAAATCCAAACGTGAGGCACGACCGTGGAGATCCCTACTATTCACTCATACTTTAGGAGACTCGGTTGTCCAAATTTTCGGAAAGGAAATCCACCTACATAAGGTATGTTGATCTTACCTGGATGGCAGAACAGAATTTCGAATTTCTGCAAGTTATACAAGCTTAGGGAGCTGTAATGTTTTTGGAATTAACGGGTAATCTGTACCCCGCTTTGATTAGGGAATTTTACGCTAACTTCCGTTATAAGGATTGTAGATAATGGTCTATGATTTCGGGAAATATGTTTGAGATGGATAGTAGTGTTTTTATGAATGTGGGTGGCTTATCCACTACTGGTGTTAGCCTAGGTGATTGTGAATGGCATGCTGATTGCGATGCTGCTGAGGTATATAAATCATGTCTAAGAGGTCCCATCTGTATGTCCAGGGAGAACTGACAAAAGATGGCTCTTTATCGATAGAGAATAGATTGCTTCACTATTTGATTGCGGACATCTTGATTCAGAGGAACACTAATCACGCACAACCTACTGTTAATGATCTGAAATTTCTGATTGTTGTGAAGGAGAATATAATGGTTAATTGGCTTGAAGAAATTCTGAAGTTCATGTATAATGTCTCTACATCGCAATCCAAATTGCTTCCCTACAGTATCTTTATATCCAGAATTATTGACTATCTGCATATGGACGTATCTACCATCGTTGTCACATAGACTTCTGACAAAGATTGTTGGTGAATGCCTTATCCACAAAATGGGTATCTACAAGTATGGAACTACAGTGGATTTGGAGCTATCTAATGATGAGGACTAGGCTGGAACAGATCAGCCAAATGTAGAAACTCAGGAGGGGCCATCTAGAACTGCGCCGCAAGAATCATCCTTTGGATTAGCTCAGTTGGATATCATGGAGCAAAGGCTGAACAACATGATGGATTTACACTTTCAGTCTTTGAAGGACTCCTACCATACTGATTTGGAACAATTTGAGGAGTGTCAGGTTGCTTACATCGATAACCACTATCAGGCTATGAGGAGCTTTGTCCAAAACATTGCTGAGGCATAGAATGCGAGGTTTTGTATAGAGTTTGAGAAGCTGAGATTCCTCATCCAGGGTGATAGTAGTCTGACTGTACCTGATGATAGTAATCCTCCTCTGCATCCCTAGATTAGAAGGCCTTAGATCTTAGATTGCCCTAGGTTTAGTCCTTCTATATGGCTAATGTTTTTAGGATTTATACTGCTTTGTAATTTCGAGACATATTTTCTCTTTGTTTTCTGGATTGTAACTCTAACTATCTACTATTGCTACAACTTTATGACTTGATATGCATGCCATTTGAACTTAACTCGTTCCTATTGTGGTTTCATTTTTCTTATATATGTCAAATATAGCATGATTGTATGTTTAGTGGATCTTGATCATGTTTGGTTATATCTATATCTTATGTTTGATTGAGCCTACTGTTTGAATGCTATAATGTAAATGCTTGATCATTCCATGCTTGATTGGTTCATGTATAACCCTCCATGCCATTAAATCTGTCATATTGATGTATTATGTTGGTTTAATCGATTAACTTGCTATTTTAATCGATTAAATACTGGTAAATTTGTGCACTTGTTCAATTCTTTCATCAACTGGTTAATTAATTACATTCTCAACATTAATTGATTATTTACAGTTTGAGTTCACTTCATATCTCTTCTTACTTTTGACCAAAATTTCATTTAGTTTATTTTTTTATAATGTCAAAAGGGGGAGAAAGGTTGTTTTTTTGTTTAATGTGTGCATGTTGTAAATAATACTAAGCTTTCGTTGACTAGCTATACGCTTTAACTTTGAAATCAGCAACCATGCATTCTGTGATCATCTTCAAGCTATGCATCTATCAAGAGAGCACTTAAGCTTGCCTATGTTTTGATGAAGACAAAGTACTTAGTGAAAGCTTAAAGACAACTCAACAAATGAACATGCCAAAGATTCAAGAGCTTCATGTCTAGACTAGAGTCGTAGATGTGTCTTAGTTATTGAGTCTAGGTTAGGTAAACCTGGATGCAAATCTCACAAAGTCTAAAAACTATCATATCATTTACATGAGACATGCCATCTAGTTTATTATATGTTCATTCATTAATCATACATGTTATTTGTGCATTTTAGGAATAACATAAAGGTAAAATATGTATAGTTGATAACCATAACAAATAGGTAGTTTACAAATTAACATCTTAACTGAAAATATGCTAGTTAATCAATTAATTGAAGCTTTAATCGATTAACGTGAAAACAGTTTTTAACAGTTTCAACAGATAACTGAAAAATAGATTCCAGTTACTCTCTAACAGCGCGTTAATTGATTAATAGGCAACATAATCGGTTAACTAGGTGCAAAACAACTTTTCTATATAAACTGTATTTTCAACATATTTCATATACGATTTAATACATTCATTCATTCATATTAGAATTGCTAAGTTGTGTATTTTCATGTTCAATGTATGTCATATAGGCAGAGAGAATTGCATGTAAGATTAGAGTGAGATAGTATTATGCTTAGGGATAACATGTCATCCATTGCATATTATCAAATGTGTTCATCATCCTATCTTGTTCTTGCATGATTCTTTCATTATTGTTTAGAGATTTCTTAAGGGTAGAAATTACATGTTCTTCATGATTATGATCTTATACATATTCCTAGTAATTGTGAGATTTGTATAAGGTTTATAGCTTGTTCTTTCTTGTAATATTTGAGCTATTTTGTGCTTCACATTACTCTATTTTTTGTGTTGTTTGTGTAACAAGGAAATTCGTCTCTTAGTGTCGTACCACCAAAGAGATCAGAGAGTCTTCACCAAGACTTGGAGATCTTGAGTTTAGAACATACTCTTGGCTGGGGCTAGATCGTAGGAAAGGTTTTCCTAGGCGATTGGGTAAGGTCAAACCAAGGTAGAGGTTCTGGGAACTCAAGAAGGTAGTGTTCAAGGTCTTGTAATTGGAAGTGTGTATGTAGGACACAGTGGCTTCAATTTTAGTGAAGAAAATCTCCTAGATCAGATGGGAGGACTGGATGTAGTTTTGCAGTGGACTGCAAAACGAACCATTATAAAAACATTGTTGCAGGTTGTTTCTTTCCCTTATCTCTTTATTGTTTTAAGTAGCCTTTAATTGCCTATTGTAGCTGATATTTTGAATATAGTATTACTGCCAAATAAAGATCATTTGTGTTCAAATATATATGATATATCATTTCTGTATAATCTATAATTGGCTGTGTAATTGAGCCATTCAGCAACTGCTAATTCTGTGCGACTTAATCGATTAAGTCAAAGCTTTAACCGATTAACTAGGTAATTTTCCAGAATAGGGCTTTGGTGCAAATAGCGGTAAGTGGGAATCACGACACCTATTCAACCCCCCCTTCTAGGTGTATTCTGTCACCGATACCTAACAGTTTTCACAAAGTAAACAAAAAAATGTGATGCCTCATTCAAAAGAGCACAAGTTTTAAAAAAGTAGTCAAGTTTGACTACTCAATGATGTTTCCATTGTTGCTGATTTTTGAACAAGTTTCATGCCAATTTTCATCTATAGCATTCGGCCAACATAAGAATTCAAAGTTTTTATTTTTGAAATTTTTTGCAAACAAGTTCATGACTTTGAATTTTTGCTCATCTTTCCAAAATATCTCATACTTTTTGGTGAACCATTTTGATAATGTTTCCACTTAACTAAAGCAGCTCCCCTTTTCACACAATATTTTTTTTTTAAAGTTTTGAAAGGCATGTTGGTCTAAAGATATGTGTTTCAACCGAAAACACTACGATAGAAAGTTTCAAAATTGTTTTCAAGTTTTTCATGATCTAGATTTCTATCATTTGAAGGTGTGAGCATGAGATGTCTCAAGGAATTTTTCTTTTCTTTTAATCATGAACAAACACATCTAATCAAGTTCAAACATAATCAACAACCATATACACATCTCAACAAAATGGTGACTTTTTGAAACTTTTTGTGTTGGGTTTTCTCAAAAACTATTTTCAGTTGTTCATAAAAGCATATTCCCAAACAAGGCGCTTCAAAAAAGAAGAAACAAGTATGAAAAAGTAAATGGAAATGAGATACTTACATGATGGTGAAGAACTTGAGAGTTTTTAGGAAAAATGAAATGTTTGTGATTTTGAAATTTTTTGAAAATGACTCGGTGCGTTCAAAATCAGAACATTGAGGGTTTTAAAAAAAGTGGGAATCCTTGGTCAAAAGTTTGATTTATTCAAGAGATATGAGGATAAGGGAAATCCTCTTTTGAGGGGATTTTTCTCCCCTTGGCCACATGGCCTACGTCAGACATGCGTTGAGCTTCAGGTCATCCATGCTGGGCGGTGGGTCTTTGGACAAAGCTTGACCGAATTAGTTAAGTCATAGCCATGACTTAGCCTTCATTTAAGCCCTTTTTTGAGTTTATGTAATACTTTGACTTGGCCCAATAACCCATTCTTTTTGAAGATTTTCTGATTTATTTCCTAAAACTCAAAAAAAAAATTATTTTCAACGAAAAAGTTAAGCTTTACTTTTATTATAAAAATTGTTCTTCTTTTTGTTATAAAAATAAAATAATATATATAAGAAAAAAGATGAAGGGAAAAACATAGTATATATATTCAAAATGTATTGGGTTGCCTCCTAGAAAGCGCTCTTTTAACGTCAATAGCTTGATGCATGTTACCTACATAACCAGAATTCACCATCTTCTTTCTACTGCTCAGATGAGCTTGGTTCACCCCTTAGGACAACATTATAGTGCTATCTTGGATTGACTTCTGTATTAGCTGAAAATGTTGATTTCTGATTTTCAACTATTTGTTTGGCCAGCTGCCCGATTTGAATTTCCAACTTAGCGTTCTTAAATTTTTAAGAACTTCAGGCATATATTTGCACTAATAAAACATGATTATCTGATTTTTGGATAAAGAGCGTTGTGTGAACCTTGCCTCATATGAACCCTCTTTCTAAAAAAAACGTACCCAGTCTATCATACCAAGCTCGAGGAGCTTGTTTCAAGCTATAAAGTGCCTTTTGAGTTTATAAACATGGCTCGGGAATTTATAGTTTTCAAAATTGAGCGGTTGCTCAACATAGACCTCTTCTTGAATGAATCCATTTAAGAAGGCGCTCTTGACATCCATTTGGAACAATTTAAAGTTCATGATCGATGCAATTGCCAAGAGCATCCTAATGGCCTCTAACCTCGCAATAGGGGCGTAGGTCTCATCGTAATTGATACCTTCCTCCTGGTTGTATCCCTAGGCCACTAGGCGTGCTTTCTTCCGTATTATTAAGTCAGATTCATCGTGTTTGTTTCTGAAGACCCTTTTGGTGCTAATTATCATATGATCTTTTGGTTTGGGGACCAAATCCCATACATTATTCCGTTCAAACTGGTTTAGCTCTTCTTGTATAGCCATACCACAATGCTCATCCTCTATGGCCTTGTCTACGATCTTAGGCTCTATTTGCGATACGAAAGCTACGAATTTACAAAAATTGTGCAAAGAATTACGAGTTACCACCAACGTAGAAATATCACCTATCATTTTATCAAGTGGATGGTCCTTCTTAGTTTTCCAAACCCTCGAAAAGTCCTGATGATCCTCACTGACTTCTTGGTCATCCTGAGCCTCTTTGTCTTTTTCCAAGTCCTTAGTATATGCTTCTTCCAAAGCACCTGCAACATCATCAGACAATACCTTCATCTTCTCTTTTGGACAAGATTCGTCAAAATGAACGTGGATCGACTCGTCTACATGCATGGTGTATTTGTTAAAAACTATATATGCCTTATTTTGCAACGAATATCCTAGAAATATACCCTCATCCGCATTTGAATCAAACTTTCCTAAAGCATGTTTTCCGTTGTTTAAAATAAAACATTTGCGTCCAAAAGTGTAAAGATGAGATATATTAGGTTTTCGGTCTTTCAAAAGTTCATAAGGAGTTTTTAAAAGTTTATGCCTAAGGAGTACTCGATTTATAACATAGCAAGCCATATGCACTGCATTGGCCCAAAAATATTTAGGCACTTTGGTTTCAGTAAGCATGGTCCTAGCCAACTCCTCTAATACACGATTTTTCCTATCAAGAACTCCATTTTGTTGAGTAGTTCGAGGAGAAGAGTATTAGTACTTGGATGTAATCGATTAAGCATTGCTTGGATTTAATCGATTATGCTTGGGGATAATCGATTATCCTAAATCTTGCACTTCTTGATTTCAAGATTTCTTGCACAGCAAGTTACCCATTACCAATCTCTATACTATCAATTGATTAAAGAAGTTATAGAATGATAACAATATAGATTATAACAGGAAACTCTAAATTAATCAATTAACAACAAAGTAAGATCGAAAGTAAAGGAGATAAGGGATAGAAAATTGAGGACAAGAAATTTTATCCTGGTTCGTTTGTAGTCCATTGCAAACTACATACAGGCCTCCCCTTCTGTTCTTGGGATATTTTTCTTCACTATTGACATTGGTGTTTGCATACAAGCACACTCCCAATTACAATTAAACTAAGCCAGTTCTTTCTTGGCACCTATGAGCTTTATAACCTTGGTTTGACCTATCTAATTCGCCTACTTGGATCTCCTCTCCTTTCGGGATTCGGCCCCAGCCTAGGTACCATTCGAACGAAGACCTCCTAGTCTTTGCAAAGATTGTCAAGATCTCCCTGGAAGTGATACTACTCACCAAGAGATCAACTTCCTTGTTCGTCACTCTCAGACTAGGTATCGCTCGAACGAAGACCTCCAAGTCTTTGTGAAGATTGTCAAGATCTCTCTTGAAGTGATACTACTCACCAAGAGATCAACTTCCTTGTTCGTCACTATTTTGCAAAGCAACAGAACTGTCCTTAATCGATTAATGTCCAGAACTGTCCAGAACTGTCATCACTATTTTGCAAAGCAAGAAAACAGATTTTCAAAGAGTAACAACCAGTATAATCGATTAACGTATTGATTATAATCGATTAACAGAACTGTCCTTAATCGATTAACCTTGTTGGTAATTGATTAACTGCAACAACTTTATATTCTATGCAAATATCGGAAAAGCGGGATTAGTGATTCACTACACCAATTCACCCCCTCTCTAGGTGTAATCTTATCTCACTAGTACCCAACAAGTGGTATCAGAGCTAGTACGAAGGTAATAGCTTGCCCGCTAAATTCGTTGATCCAAGGGATTAATCACTATGGGTTCCACTAACCCTTTCGGTAGTGATGGTATATCCATCAATCGCCCTTCGATCTTTAGTGGCGAGGGGTACGCATATTAGAAGGTGCGCATGCGAATATTTATAGAGGCTATAGACACAGAGATTTGGGACTCTGTTGTCAACGGGCCTTTCACTCCACTTCACTTAGTGGATGGTGAACTCAAAGGAAAACCAAAGCGATTGTGGACTGATGAAGAAAGACGTAAAGTACAATCTCAAGGCAAAGAATATTATAACCTTTGCCTTATCATACAATGAATTCTTTCGTGTGTCATAGTGCCTAAAGGCAAAAGAAATATGGGATACTTTGCAAGTAACCCATGAAGGCACAAGTCATGTTAAGCGCGCAAGATTGAATGGGTTAACATATGAATATGAGTTGTTTCGTATGTTTCCAAATGAATCAATTAATAAAATGTAGAAACGATTCACCCATATTGTTAATCATCATTTAATTGCATTATAATAGAGTTTTTCTATTAGTGAACTTACTAACAAAGTGTTGTGTTGTCTTGATAGGAAATGGTAGGCCAAGGTAATCGCAATTATGGAGTCGAAAGACTTAGACACAATGCCGCTATAAACTCTCTTTGGAAAATTCCAGGAACATGAAATGGAGTTAGGACACATAACAATGCATGAAGATTTAGACCAAAAGAAAAAGGGGATCTCTCTGAAACCTACATCTTCGCAGTCACAAGAAGACATAGACGATGATGATTGAGGGTCTGAACTAGATGTTGAAACCTCAACCCTCGTGGTTAGAAAGTTTGGTAAGTTTATCAAGAAGAAAGGAGGGTTTAAGCGCTTTCAAAAGAAAGAGACAACTGATTCAACTAGACGAGGCAAAGCTCCCAAAGATCGCCTCATTTGCCATGAGTATGGCAAGCCGAGCTATATGAAATACCAATGCCTGACCCACCTCAAGAAGGTTGAACATGATAAAAGCAACCCTCGAGACTTTAAATCCAAGAAGGCCTACATAGTATGGGATGTTCCGGAGGATGAGACAACAAGTAGCACATCCGATAAAGAGGAGACAACCAAGTTGTGCTTAATGGCAAACACTAAAGAAATTGGTAGAAAAAGCGATCTAGATGACACGAGTGAGGTACATTTTTCTGATTCTTCTTCGTGTTCCGATGAGTCTGCTACTTACAATGAATTATATAGTGCATTTATTGAGTTGCATGAGGAACTTAAGAAACTAGCGAAAGTAAATGTAGATAGAAGACGATTCATTGTGTTGCATGAAAGTAAGATAACTAAAATGCAAGAGGAGTTAGATGAATTGAAACTGGAAAATGAGACTCTAGATCTTATATGTGATTAATGCGATATATTAAATGCTGAAATTTCTGATTTAAAGGATAAATTTGCAAAGTTCACATATAGTAGTTATAACCTGAACAACTTGCTTGCTACATCTAGAAATGTAGGTATTCATAGAGGCATTGGCTATAGATCAAAGTGAAAGTGTGCATGTCAAGAGGAACACTTTGAAAAGCTCTCCTTGAATGTCATGGTTTTGATGAGGACAACTTGTGCCTAAAAGAGCTTGAAGATCACCAACAAATCAACGTGCTTAAGTCTTTATTTGGTACTAGGCTTAGACTAGATTCTAGTTTAAGTTGAGTCGAAGGCTTAGGGCACCTAATACATGTCTCATATGCATATATCTTTTAAATCATTTCATCCATGAGATATGTCATTCATAATATGTTCATGCATTACATAAATACATGTATATGTGCATTCTAGGCATAAACTAAGTGTTAAACATGTATCATCTAAGTGCATAACGTATTTGATGTTTTGTATTTAAAAATACACATTTTAATTGTTGTTAATCGATTAACCAATCCTTTAATCGATTAACCCAACTGCTGTGAAAAGTGGTTGCTACTGGAACACGTTTTTAAAATGCTGTTAATCGATTAAGGCATTACGTTAATCGATTAACCTAACTGTTTGTTAAGTTGTTGGAACTGAAAAACTGAAAAACAGAATCAGTTATGATTTTGAATCACGTTAATCGATTAAGATGGCATTTAATCGATTATCTGGGGTTCTGGACTGATTCTTTATAAACTGCGTTTTCAGAATTAATCTCATAAGTTGCATGTTGCATTTATTAGAGAGTTAGAGCATTTTACGTGTTAATTGTTGCATCTATTTGTTAAGTGCATTTGTGAGTTTAGAAATGAGAGATTCTATGCTTTAGGATTGAGTGCATTTCATGTTATAATTTCTCATGTTTTCCCTCACATGTTCATGCATATTTTGATGCTTTTTCATGAAGTTTTATGATTCTGTAACTTCTGTTTTCATAACTAATACTTGTCATTTCACATGAGTTTGTGTTAGATGTGCATTAGAGTAAAGTCTTCTTGTTATATTTGAGCTTAGAAATAGCTTTATTTTACTCTTGTAATTGTTGTATAATTGTTGTAAAGGGAATCTCTTGGTGTTTTATCACTGTTAGAGATTGAGTGTTTCTTCATTTCTTAGAGTGTAAGAAAAGGAAAGAACGAGAGATTCTTTGGCTGGGGCTACGCCGAAAGAAACGTTTTCTTTGTCGGTAGGAAGGGAGTCAAACCATTGAATGGTTTCTTTGTTTTCTTGTAATTTGCTAAGTGTTGTAATTGAATAATGTGTATGTAATTACATTGATTCGGTTATAGTGAAGGAAATCTCCCAAGTCAGCCGGGAGGCCTGGATGTAGTTTGCAGTGGACAGCAAACGAACCAGGATAAAAATTCGCGTTGCAGGATTTGTTTTCTCTCTCTCTCTTTTTACTGTTTTCAATCGATTAATTGGTATATTGGATTCAATTGATACATTCTGTTCATTTGCTGTACTGGATGCTATTCTGATATACAATCTATAAGCTCTGTATTCATTCCGTTATCGGTTAACTGTTCTGCAATTAATCATTTTCTGTAATAGCTTACTGTTTGTGTTTAATCGATTAAAATTGTATTGTTAATCAATTATTCTGTTGTGTTAATCGATTAAAACTGTTTCTGTTAATTGATTAGAACTATTTCTTGTTAATCGATTAAGATTGTTCAATTAATCGATTATCTTCCTACTTTAATCGATTAAATAGGGGTGATTCAGCATTAAGTGTTGAATTTTGAAAAGCGGCAGTTCTAACCGCGACACCTATTCAACCCCCCCCCCTTCTAGGTGTATTATAACCACTGATACCTAACACAAAGAAAAATATAAGACCATATAGGAGGCAAGTAGACTACATGCATAATAGGAATAATCATAAATTGCCTACTTGTTTTTATTGTGGTAAACATGGTCATACATTTATGTCGTGCTACATTAGGAAATATGGTGTACCTTGTGGTAAATATGTTTGGATGCAAAAAGGACAAGAATCTTTGATTGCTAACAAGAAAGGACCGAATATAACTTGGGTACCTAAACAATGCAAGTAAAATTGTTTTGCAGGTATACCTTCGGACTCATGGACAATACTGGTACTTGGACAGTGGATGTTCGAGGCCTATGACAGGTGATAGACCAAAGTTCCTGGATCTCTCACTAATGTTAAAGGTTATGTCACCTATGGAGATAACAATAGATGGAAGATACTAGGTGTTGGAAGAATTGGAAATGCTTCACAAGTCGTAATAGAATACGTGCTATATGTCAAAGGACTAGAGCACAACCTACTAAGCATTAGCAAGCTGTGTGACAAAGGTAATAAGGTATCTTTTGACTCAAACTGTTGCATCATTCGTGATGGGGTAAATAATAATGTTAAGTTTATAGGATAGTGAATAAATAACATTTATATGATCGATTTGGATGATGTCACAACTCTATTTTCTAAATGTTTTATCACTAAAGAGAATGACATTTGGTTGTGGCATAGACGAGTAGCACACATCCATTCGAAACATCTAGCTAAGTTGTCATCACATGATTTAGTAGTAGGATTACCTAAGCTTGATTTCAAATCAAAAGACTCTTATGACACTTGTCAAAAGTGTAAACAAATGAAGAGTTCATTTTCAACTAAGAACGTGATATCCACAACAAAGCCTTTGGAATTACTCCATATGGATTTGTTTAGACCATCAGAAATTATGAGCTTTGGTGGTAGCTAATATGCGCTAGTAATTGTTTGTGATTTCTCTAGATATACGTGGACTTTGTTCCTCGGTCTAAAAAGCGATGCTTTCACATATTATAAAAATCTGGCCAAACAACTTCAAAACCAATTTGATCATAAGATAGTGTATATTCGCAGCGATCATGGTGGAGAATTTGAAAATCACCTATTTGATAAGTTTTGCGAAAAGCCTGGGATCCTACATTAGTAATCGACTCCTCGAACACCTCAACAAAATGGAGTTATTGAGAGGAAAAATCAAGTACTAGAGGAGCTAGCTAGGACAATGCTAAATGAAAGCAAGGTCCCTAAGTATTTTTGGGTCAATGTGGTGCGTACTGCTTGCTATGTAATTAATCGAGTACTACTTAGGCCTACACTCTTAAAAATGCCATATGAATTGCTTAAAGGTCGAAAACCTAATATTTCACACTTGTATGCTTTTGGATGTAAATGCTTCATATTGAATAATGGTAAAAGATTACTAGGAAAATTTGATTCGAAAGCTGACGAGGGAATATTTTTGGGGTACTCTGTTCATAGTAAAGCATATCGAGTCTTTAATAAATATACTATGAATGTTGAAGAGTCTGTCCATGTAAATTTTGATGAATCTTCTCCGAAAGCAAAGAGGAAGGTTGTGTGTGATGATGTTTTAGGTGCGCTGGAAAATATATACACAAAAAAATATGGATATTGAGAACGAGGTTCAGGATTATCAAGAGCTAAATGAAGATAATCAAGAAATGCCTATAGTGTGGAAGACAAAGAAAGATCATCCACTCGATAAGGTTATAGGTTATCTCCACGGGAGTGGTAGCCCAAAACTCTCTGCGAAACGTTTTTAATTTTATAGCATTTGTGTCTCAAGTCGAGCCTAAGACTATAGACGAGGCCTTAGAGGGTGAACATTGGGGTATAGCTATACAAGAAGAGCTATACCAGTTTGAGTGTAATAACATATGGGCCTTGGTCCCTAATCCTAAAGATCATCCTGTAATAGGCACAAAATGGGTCTTTAAAAAAAATTGGATAAATCTGGTTTGATTATACGAAATAAGGCACGCGTAGTTCCCAAAGGGTATAATCAAGAAGAGGGCATCGACTATGATGAAACCTACGCCCATGTCGCGAGGTTGGAGGCTATTCGAATGTTACTAGCCTTTGCATCGATTATGAACTTCACACTCTTTCGAATGGATGTAAAGAGTGCCTTCTTGAATGGATATATTCAAGAAGAGGTATACGTAAATCAAACGCCCGGTTTTGAAAATCATAAATTCCTTAATCATGTGTATAAACTCAAAAAAGCTTTATATGGTTTAAAGCAAGCTCCTAGAGCTTGGTATGATAGATTGAGTAGTTTCTTATTAGAAAAGGGATTTGAAAGGAGCAAAGTTGACACAACTCTTTTTATACAAAAATCAGAAAATAATGTGTTACTAGTACATATTCATGTAGATGATATAATATTTGGTGCTACTAACAATTTGCTTTGTAAGGACTTTTCTGAACTTATGAAAGGGGAGTTTGAAATGTCGATGATGGGCGAGCTGACATTATTTCTAGGACTACAAATAAAAGATATAAGCAGCGGGATATTCATTCACCAAACAAAATGTTACAAGGAACTTCTGCAAAGATTCGAGATGGATAAATGTAAAGAAGCAACAACACCTATGACATCATCGTGCTATCTTGAAAAATACGAAAAAAGTAAAGCAATTGAGGTAACAAAATATCGTGGGATAATTGGTTCTTTATTGTATCTAACTGCTAGTCGCATCGATATAATGTTTAGTGTATGTATGCGTGCAAGATATCAAGCCTCACCCAAGGAATCTCATTTTAGTGCTGTAAAACATGTTATGAAATATGTTAAAGGAAAAATATCTATGGGTTTATGGTATCCTAGGGATGCTTCTTTATCCCTAATAGGATATTCCGATTCTAACTTTGTGGGATGCAAGTTAGACAGGAAGAGTACTAGCGAGACTTGCCACCTTTTGGGAAGCTCCCTAGTATCATGGCATAGTAAGAAGCAAGTTTGTGTTGCTTTGTCTACCGTTGAAGCGGAAAATATTGCTGCAGGCATGTGTCGCGCTCAGATTCTATGGATGAAGTAGGAACTATCAGACTTTGGCTTAAAACTAGTAAAAATTCCTAGAAAATGCGATAATACAAGTGCCATCAATCTATAGAAGAAACCTATTCAGTATTCTAGAACTAAGCATATAGAGATTAGATATCACTTCTTAAGAGATCATGTACAAAAAGGTGACTGCATACTTGAGTTTGTGGAAACCTCGAAGCATTTAGCAGCTATTTTTGACAAGCCCCTTCCATGGGATACATTCTTTGTGTTACGCAGAGAACTTGGCGTACTTGATGAAAAATATTTAAACTAATTTGCTTAGGGTAATTATTTGTCTTTTCTTGATCTTTATTATATGCTTATGAATGATATATGTTATGAATGCAGGCTTCCTTCTTTAGATTATCTTAATGAATGTTTTTATGCTCTCCTAGGGTGTCAAAATCCTTTAGGTTTGTGTCTTAGCAGAAGAACTATATTCATACTCTACAAATCTACAAAATGTACTGAAATTTGTGATAAGTGTTGTCAATAATTGATTATTTTGTGCCTTAATCGATTAATTTGATTTACAATAGCCAAAAGAAATTTTCATCTTGCGAAGTAATCAATTAACATCTATTTTAATCGATTACCTGGGCTCAATTATTTGAAAATATGAAAATTATCTTTTGATTAATCGATTAACATCTAAACTCAATCGATTACATGGGCTCCAAAATTTCATATTTTGAAAAACTTTAAGTTGGTTAATCAATTAAGCTACTGCAGATAATCAATTAATGAGAGTGCTATATCATATTCAAGTGACATTTATGGGTCATTCTTCATTTAGAACCCTAATACTCTTTGCTTCCCCCTTCTGGATTTATTCCCAAAATTGAGTGTTCCTAAAGAGATCGTTAGCAATTTCGGTTCCTACCTCATAGTTCCATCTCTCTACCAAATTCATATCTTCACCGTATTTCCCTCTTTAGAAACCCTAAACCCCAAATTCGAAAATGTAGATCTCACAATCAATTCTATCATAATATGTTTTTATTCATACATAATCGAATAACTCCATTTCATAATCGATTAATGGAAAATTTTGTGCACTTGTTCAATTTTTTTACTGCTTAATCGATTATCCTTGATTAATTAATCGATTAAGACCAGTAAAGTGTGTATATCTTTCCTTACTTTTGGTTTTTAATATCATAATCTGGCATAGCTTTTTTATCATGCCAAAAGGGGGAGAAAGGTGTTGTTTGAGCTGTTTTCCTGGTTGAAATGAGCTTCCGCAAAGTAATCATGGTTGCTACCCTAGCATTACCTCTTACATGGTTTGAGGGGGAGAATAAAGTCAGAGGGAGCAGCGCATTCTGATTCAACCCTATGTAAACATATTATGTCCAGCTTCAAGTCATCAAACAAAGGAATTGTTTCAGTATTTGTCATCATCAAAAATGGGGAGATTGAAATGGCAAATAGACAAAGGATGCCATTATAACTGATCTAGGATTGATTTTTACATTCTAGAGTCCTAAGATGATTGCCTAGTATTGAGTCTTAGGGTAGGTAAACCCAAGATGGAAGTGTCTCACAAAGAGTATAAAATAAAAATCACATAAAATGAGGCATAACATCTACATATAAATATATGATAATTAACACTCATGCATTTGCATTTAGCATACATGACTTTATGCATAAAGGTTTAATCATTTCTAAAATCATGATTGCATGATCATTCATCATATTGGGTGTTTACCATTTAAATTAGAAAAACCATTTTTAATGAATTTAGTCGATAACGCAGTTTGTAATCGATTAAGTCCTAGTAAAATCCTTAATTGATTAAGGAAAGTCATAATCGATTAAATGGAGTTACAGAAGCTAACCCCCTAGGATTTCTGATTATTAATCGATTAAGTAAGCTTTTAATCGATTAATCTATAACTGAAAATTTGTTTTCAAGAAACTCGTTAATCGATTAACATGGAAATTTAATCGATTAATATTAGTTGTGTCAGTTATGAACTGATTATGTTATTTTGCAACAGAATTAAATCAGTTTTAAAACAATGCTTTTGACACTTTCATTGAGTGTCGAAAATTACAGAGAGAAAATAAAAACAAAGATTCATGGTGCTAAAGTTTTCAAAGATAGTGTGTTGATTCTTTGAAGTTTTTTCTTGCAAACTTTTTCATGAGTGAAAAGAGAGAAAAGAAAGAGAGTTTCCAATGTGCCAACATTTTTCATTCAATTGAAATACCTTGCATGATTTCTACACTTAGTTCTTAGGGTTGTTTGTGAGATCATTCTGTCAAGGGTTATAGTAGAGCCGATTTAATTGTTGTTATCCGCACAATCATGTGTGCAAAGTAACTCGGAAAAATTCAGTAAGGTTGAGGATAATTCTCGTGGTGTGTGGCAACACCAGAAGTTAAGAATTAGGGATCTTCATAGGACAAGGAGTCTTGATTCGAGCAAAGATTTTCAGTTGGGGTCAGATTGCGCAAACGGTATGGTATCCAAGTACACGTAGATAGAGGTCAAACCAAGCTGGGTGGCTCAATGGTTTCAAGATGGAAGTTTTTGTCTAGGAATATTGGAAGTGTTTGTAACTGAATTATATTTCTAATAGTGAAGAGAAATATCTCAGATCAATCGGGAGTCCTAGATGTAGTTTGCCAGTGGACCCGCAAACGAACTAGGATAAAATCCTCGAGCAAAATTTTCTCTTTCCCTATCTCTTTAAGATTCCATCTTTATTGCTTTCTGTGATTAATTGTTAAGTGTTGTTAATCTGCTGATAATCATGAATCAATATTGAGTTCGTAAAGATCTTGGTTCATCGCTGTTTGGCGAAGCAAGAAAACTGTTTTTCAAAGAGTAACAACTAGTATAATCGATTAACATACTAGTTATAATCAATTAACAGAACTGTCCTTAATTGATTAACCCTGTTGATAATCGATTAACTGTAGCAGATTTGTATTATATGCAAATATCAGAAAAGTGGGATTAGTGGTCCGCCCCCCCCCCCATGTAGGTGTAATCTTACCTCACTTGTACCCAATAAAGAGAAGGATTGTTCCTAACTCCTACCAAAGAGATATTCATAACAACCATCAAAGACTCACACAAGGGTCTAAGAGTATAGATGAGTATTTCAAGGAAATGGAATTAGCTTTTCTAAGGTCTAATTTTCAAGAGGGCCGAGAAGCCACTATGGCTAGGTTCTTGAGGATAAGAAGATCTTTTAAAATAGAGATGGATAGAAAAGAAAATGACAGAAAAACAAAAGAGAGTGAGACAAAAAAAACAAAAAAAGAGAGAGGGGGAGGGAGAACCACTTCACCTCATGAAAAAAGTGGAAGAAAAGAGTTTCGTTCTTATAAAACAACCATCAACACCTCTATTTTGTTTCACAACTAACATTGTTTTGCCAAATTTTATCTCTAAAAAATTTCAGGAACATGGAGTTGTTAAGAGGGTTATTGACCCTTTGTAGGCCAAAATCGTGATTAATTGTATTGAAATGGGATTAATGGATGGCATGGTTAACCAAGTTGTGTTACCAAGGAACATGATCAACCTAAGATCTATGAACATGCTTACAACCTTAAGCTTCAGGGTAAGTATACTCCTAAGATGATTCAATCAATGTGCTTGATATGTTTCCTTTGGATATAGGTGATTGTGAACCAATTTCGAGGTCAAAATCTTTTCAAGAATGATGGGGTGATGCAATAACCAAGAAGACCAAGTTTGACTATGATGGAATTTAAGGCATGAGCGGCCCTATGACTAGGGACGAGAAAAAAAGGCTCAAAATGCCCTTGGACAACTCATAGGGTTGATCCATGATGGTGAGCCAAAGTTAGCCCAAGGGGGTGTAAAGATGCTCAATTGCATCAAGGTCCATGGTTCTGACCGAGCCAAGAATGTACCAGACCATGCACATGAGACACGCCAAGGCGCTAAATCTGACTGTGGCATAGGGTTGGGTGCATCAGGCACCTAGCCTGACTAAGGCATAGGGCTATGCACATCAGGCGAATCTGACCGAGACAAGGAACCTGGCGCACCAAGTGTTGAGCCAGGTGTTGGGCCAACCTGGCCCGAATAGGATTTCTGACTGTGGCGCATGCACCTAGCGTGCTAAGCCTAGCACAGGGCGTAGCCTGATCGAGTTAGGCCCATCCAACACATTTAGTGTGGAACATAATTATTTTAATAATAATTGTGTGGGCCAAGTTCCGACCAATACTTAACATATTTAATTTTAGAGTTTATTTAATAAATTTGACCAGAAATAATGAATATTTAGAAAAGTAGCTCATGGGACTTAAAAGAAGCCTAATAGTGTAACCATGTAGCCATTGAATGATCAAGTCTAGCCGTCGAGTATATTTGGGAAATGATGTGAACCCAATTAAGCCCAAGCTAGATAATGATGAACTAAAAGGCAGTGGTGGACCTATGACAAGGGCAAGGACCAAACGGGTACAAAATGCCCTAGGATTACTCATGCAAGGCATCAAGGAGAGTGCTCCAAGATCATACCAAGGGAGTTCTCACTTCATTCAATGTGTAACTTTGAATATTGACCAAAATGATGAAAATGCTGGACATGGCCGAGCCCTAGGACACGGCCAGGCCGTGTACAACTCTGTCCGGAATTCCCAAAATTTTTATTTGGGACACGGCCGTGTCCCAAGGCATGGCTAGGTCGTTCCCCCAAAAAAATGCGGGAGAACTCGTGGCGTGCCAATTTTAATTTTTCCTATTTAATGGTGCTAATTTCTAACTTGTTCTTGTTCATTTGAATTCAGAATAAAGGAATCCTTGAAGAGTGAGTACTTGCATTAATTACTGTCAACACCATTAAAGCTAGAGAGAGACTACACTTATGGCATCAGATTGGGAACTCAAGAATGATAAATGGGAGTGTGATTTTCGTGCAAGTCTCCTCTCAATTAATTAATATGAATAGGGAACTCAAACTTGATAAATATGGGTGTAAGTTTCGTGCAAAGCATCCAACCAAGTTAAATGCCCAATTCAAAATTGCCTCCTTAACTTGTGGGACCATATGCTTTAAATGATGGCCGAATTCTCAAGGAGTCCTAGACTAAAGTGCATCACTTATTCATGGAAATTTGAAGTACCTTACATTTTGTAATTGAATTACTTAGGAATTCCCATGTGGGATATTTACTTACATTATTTCGTGTTGAACATGTTTGGAAGGAATCCAATGTAATCAGCCATGTATTAGGATTAATCTAGTTCAAAAATAAGCATTGATTCATGGTAGAGTCACGTAGGGAACCATCATGGTTTACCTATAAGTGTACTTCTAATTTGCTTAATGAAATTAAGTTTTTGTTTGAGTTAGAAATTAAGGAGTATTTCCTTGTGTGAGAGCTTTATCTTCTCCAAACTTCTCCAAAGACTCACTCAAGGGTCTAAGAGTGTTGATGAATTCTTCAAGGAGATGGAATTGGCTTTGCTAAGGTCCAATTTTGAGGAGGATAGGGAGGCTACTATGGCTAGGTTTTTACATGGACTAAACCAAGATATCCAAGATGTTGTTGAATTCCAACATTATGTTGAATTGGATGATTTGGTTCAACAAGCCATGAAAGTAGAACAACAATTGAGGAGGAAGAAGTCAAAATTTTCCTCAAGTTCTAGTTCCAAATTTCAAGCTTCAAAGTGGATGGACAAATCCAAGAAGGAGGAAGGACCATTCAAAAATGGTACACCTAGTACCAAGGAGGTCATGGCCATAATCCAAGGCAAGCAACCAATGGAGTCCAACCAAAGGAGCCGAGATGTTAAATGTTTCAAGTGCTTAGGCCTTGGACACATTGCTTCTCAATGTCCAACTAGAAGAACCATGATTTTGAAGAATGGAGAAGTGGAGTCTCAATCTGAGGCTTCTAGTGATGAAGAGGATGATCATGGAGAGGAGGAGGATACCATTCTCGATGGAGATTTGTTCATGGTAAGGAGACTCTTAGGAAGCCAAATCAAAGAACATGATGCAAGTCAAAGGGAAAAAATCTTTCACAAAAGATGTTTCGTGGATGGTAAGCTATGTTCTTTAATAATTGATAGTGGAAGTTGTGCTAATGTGGTTAGTGCAAGATTGGTGTCAAAACTTAATCTTGTGACTAAGTCACATCCCACTCCTTATAGGTTACAATGGTTAAGTGAGGTTGGGAAATGCTTGTTAACAAGCAAGCTGAAATTCTATTTTCAATTGGAAAGTATGAGGATTCTGTTTTATGTGATGTTGTTGACATGGAGGCTAGCCATTTACTCTTGGGTCGTCCATGGCAATATGATAAGGGAACCACTGATGATGGACATTTCAATAAGTTCTCTTTTCAGCACCAAAATCGTAAGGTTCTGCTATCTCCATTGTCACCTAGACAAGTTGGTGAGGATCAAAAGAAATTGAGAGAAAAGATTGAGATGGAGAGAAAAGAAAGTGAAAATGAGTGGAAAAAAGGATATACACAAAGACAACCCTTCTAAAGAAGGAGAATTGCCTATGTTTGTTGAGAATTTATTGCAGGAATTTGGTGATGTATTCCCAAAGGAGGTACCTCATGGTTTACCACCTATAAGGGGCATTGAGCATCAAATTGACTCATACCCAATGCATCTCTACCTAATAGGCCAGCCTATAGGTGCAACCCCACTGAAACAAAGGAGATTCAAAACCAAATTGAAGAATTGATGCAAAAAGGATGGGTTCAGGAGAGCCTAAGCATGTGTGTTGTTCCAATCATCTTGGTGCTCAAAAAGGATGGCACATGGAGGATGTGTACTGATTGTGGAGCACCGTGAACAACATAATGGTAAAGTATAGGTATCCAATCCCAAGGTTAGATGACATGTTGGACGAATTATATGGTGCCACCACCTTTTAAAAAATTGACTTAAAAAGTGGCTACCATCAAATTCGGATCCGAGAAGGTGATGAATGGAAAACCGCCTTTAAGACCACTTATGGTTTATATGAATGGCTTGTCATGACATTTGGGCTAACCAATGCCCCAAGCACTTTTATGCGTTTAATGAACCATGTCTTAAGGGAATTTTTGGGTAAAACTGTTGTTGTCTACTTTGATGATATTTTGATTTACTCTAAAACCTTATATGAGCATCATGAACATCTAAGAGAGGTTTTGCTTGTTTTGAGAAAAGAAAAGTTATATGCTAATGTGTAAAAATGCACTTTTTGTGTTGATCATGTGATTTTTCTTGGATTCATGATAAATGCCAATGGGGTCCATGCGGACCAAGAAAAGATAAAGGCCATCCAGGATTGGCCTACTCCAAAAACCGTGACCGAGGTAAGAAGTTTCCATGGATTAGAAAGGTTCTATAGGAGGTTTGTTAAGGATTTTAGTACCTTTGCATCACCCCTTAATGAGCTTGTAAAGAAAATTTTTGTCTTTCGTTGGTGTGAGAGACAAGAAGAGGCCTTTAACAAGCTTAAGGCCAAACTTACTATTGCACCTGTTTTATTGCTTCCAAATTTTGCTAAATCATTTGAATTAGAGTGTGATGCTTCTAACATTGCCATTGGAGTTGTTTTGATGCAGGATGGACATCCGATTTCTTATGTTAGTGAGAAGTTAAGTGGAGCAACCCTTAATTACTCTACTTATGATAAGGAGTTGTATGCTTTAGTAAGGGCGCTACAAACTTGGCAACAATACCTTCTTTCAAAGGAATTCATGATTCATAGTAATCATGAGTCCCTTAAATATCTTAAGGGCCAAGGTAAATTGAACAAAAGGCATGCAAGATGAGTTGAGTTCTTGAAACAATTCCTATATGTGGTAAAGCATAAGAAAGGCAAGACCAATGTGGTGGCCGATGCTCATTCAAGGAGACACACATTGCTCTCCACTTTGGAAACCAAATTGTTTGGTATGGAATGCATCGAGGAACAATATGAGCATGACAAAGATTTTTCATAAGTCTATGTTGCTTGTATGCATTTGGCATATAATGGGTATTTAAGGCACAATGACTTTTTATTTAAAGAAAAACAATTGTGTGCCTAAAAGCTCCATTAGGGAAGTGTTGGTAAAAGAATCTCATGAGGGGGGTTTAATGGGGCACTTCGGTGTTCAAAAGACTTTAGACGTGTTGAAAGAACATTTTTATTGGCCACGTATGAAACAAGACGTGCAAAACTTTTCTGAAAGGTGTATAATATGTAAAAAGTCCAAATCAAGGGTCATGCCATATGGCCTTTACACCCCATTAACTGTACTCTTTCCACCCTCCTAAGGATCGTGATAAAAAAGAATATAAGGTCATGAGAGGAATGTTTACCCCATGTTGAGTTTGCCTACAATAGAGCGACTCATAGCACTACTGGTTTCTCACCTTTTGAAGTTGTATATGGGTTTAACCCATTAACACCTCTTGATTTGTTATCAATTCCTAATGATTCTATTTTGAAGCATTGGGATGGATGGGCTAAAGCGGAGTATGTTCAAAAATTATGTGAGCAAGTCAAGGCTCAAATTGAGAAAAGGAATGCAAGTTATTCAAAGCAAGCTAACAAGGGGCGAAAACAAGTGATATTTGAACCCATAGATTGGGTTTGGGTACACATGAGGAAAGAAAGGTTTCCTAAAGAAAGGAAATCCAAACTCCTTCCTAGAGGAGATGGCCTATTTCGTATGGTGAACAAAGTCAATGATAATGCCTACAAACTTGAAATTCCAAGTGAGTATTGTAACATAAGTGCCACTTTCAATGTTTCTGATTTAACTCATTTTGATACAAGTGATGGCGAACTCATTTCGAGGTCGAAATCCTTTCAAGAAGGAGGGGTGATATGAACTCAATTGAGCCCAAGCTAGATAATGATGAACTAAAAGGCATTGATGGTCCTATGACAAGGGCAAGGACCAAAAGGGTACAAAATGCCCTAGGAATACTCATGCAAGGCATCAAGGAGAGTGCTCCAAGATCATACCAAGGGAGTTCTCACTTCATTCATTGTTTAACTTTGAATATTGGCCAAAATGATGAGAATGTTGGACATGGTCATGCCCTAGGACACGGCCAGGCCATGTACGCCTCTGTCCGGAATTCCCAAAATTTTTAATTGGGACACGCCGTGTCCTAAGGCATGGCTAGGTCGTGCCCCCAAAAAAATGCGGGAAAACTCGTGGGGTGTCAATTTTAACGTTTCCTATTTAATGGTGTTAATTTCTAACTTGGTCTTGTTCATTTGAATTCAGAATAAAGGAATCCTTGAAGAGTGAGTACTTGCATTAATTACTGTCAACACCGTTAAAGCTAGAGAGACTACACTTATGGCATCAGATTGGGAACTCAAGAATGATAAATGGGGGTGTGATTTTCGTGCAAGTCTCCTCTCAATTAATTCATATGAATGGGGAACTCAAGTTCGATAAATATGGGTGTAAGTTTCGTGCTAAGCATCCAAACAAGTTAAATGCACAATCCAAAATTGCCTCCTTAACTCGTGGGGACCATATGCTTTCAATGATGGCCGAATTCTCAAGGAGTCCTAGACTGAAGTGCATCACATGTTCATGGAAATTCAAAGTACCTTACATTTTGTAATTTAATTACTTAGGAATTCCCATGTGGGTTATTTACTTACATTATTTCGTGTTGAACATGGTTGGAAGGAATCCAATGTAACCAGCCATGTATTAGGATTAATCTAGTCTGAAAATAAGCCTTGATTCATGGTAGAGTCATGTCGGGAACCATCATGGTTTACCTATAAGTGTACTTCTAATTTGCTGAATGAAATCAAGTTTTTGTTTGAGTTAAAAATTAAGGAGTATTTCCTTGTGTGCGAGCTTTGTCTTCTCCAAACTTCTTGGCTGAACCAAGATTAAAAGTTCTTATCAAGAATCAAGTTCTTGTGGCGAACACACCTGGCTTATGAACACTCAAGTGTTGTGGCGCCTACCACCCCATATCTTACCCATCTTCTTTTATCCTACAATATCATTCCGCTGCCAAAATTCACCATCAAAATAGCCCATAAAAACGTTGGCAAAGTGCAACACCAATCAAGATAGATCAATATCAAGAACTTCCAAAAGAGGTTCACATCAGAAAAGGAATCCTATGCCATCTACATTAATTCTTTAATCGTGGGGCTTTAACTTGAAGTTAAGACAAAAATGTCACCATGTGATTCATGTCTTAAACCAAGACATCAATGAGGCAAGGGGTCCTAGGCTAATCACTTCACGAAGTCGTGGGCTCACAAGCATCAACAAGAATCCTATGCTTTCTTCCTTAATGTTTAATGTCTTTAATTATAGTCTTGATTGTATTTAGGCACATGTTACCTGAATTAAGCATGTGTAGGAACAACCTTTGTGTCAAATGGTATCCTATGTTGGATCACCATGAATTAGGCCTTTAATGCCTTGTCTTTTCACAACTGTGGACACCAAGTTTGGCTTGACTATATATGTATGCTTTTCACTATGAAATAAATAATTTAAGTTGAGTATAATTCATATTGAATAAAGGATTAATTCTTTGTGAGAGCATTTTGGATTCTCTAAACCTTCTGGCTGAATCAAGATTAGAAATTCTTATCAAGAACCAAGTTCTAGTGGTGAGCATCACCTTGGCTAATCAACACCTCAAGGGTTGTGGCACCTATCACCTCAAGTCTAATCCATCTTCTTTTATCTTACTTATTCAATTACGTTGCTTACTCATTCATAAAAGGCTCAATTCAACCGTGAGCTTGACCAAAACTAACCAAGATAGATCGTGCATAAGAACCTTCTAAAAAGTATTCACATCAGTAAGGATAGAGAATTTGACTTGCCACATGTCATGTGCTTTGAAAAGTTGCTATCAAGATACCACATTTCGCTCACGGCCTGCAAGCACTCCTAAAAAACAAATTAGTTTTTTTAGGTACCCAATATGATTTGGGTCCTACAGGGTTAGCACTTTTCTCAATCCAAACATATTAGCCACTTGGATTACCAACTACTATAATACCAAATGTTAGGTGTATGACCTATGTTGTTATCGTAAAAACATGTGGGTTGTTTTTTATGTGTCTTCTGTTTAGATTTGAAGAAAGGATTTTTATTAAGACTTTCTTTCTTAAAATTGTGCATGCTAAAATTATTAGTTTTTATAAAGACTTTTTCATCTTAGCATTTGATTGTCAGAAATTTGTGTAACCTAGAGCTCTTCAGTTATTTGTCTTTGATTGTTTAAAATATTGTCCAACTTGTGATTTCTCTTCTTGAACCCTTTAAAATATTGTTCAACTTGTGATTTCTCTTCTTGAACCCATTAAGTTCTTAATTTAATGAAAGAAATTTAGTTTCAAGAGTGTCACACTTTGAACATTTTGAGCATTTTATAGATTTTGCCTTTAAGAGATCCATATCCTTCTTGAAATTGTGATTCTGAATTTCCAGAATGTCTATGACATTTTTTGTTTCAAATAACGTTTGAAAAGCCTCATGGATTCATTATAAATTTCGTTAATTGCATTATGCAATTTATCATAAATATGTCTATCAAAAGGTTCAGAATTGTTAAACTCATCATCGGACTGGTGATAAGTCATTAGTGATAGATGCAATTATTCTTTAATTTCATGTTCTTGTTAAGTATCAGTGACAGAATACACCTAGAAGGGGGGGTTGAACAGGTGTTGCGGTTCCCAAATACCGCTATTCACACCAAAGCCCTATTCTGGAAAATCACTCAGTTAATCGATTAAAGGACTGCCTTAATCGATTAAGTCGTGCATAATAAACAATTGCTGAATGGCTCGATTGCACAACCACTCACAGATTATACAGAAATAATACAACAAATATATTTGAATACAATTGATCTTTATATGGCAGAATTATAATATTCAAATTATCAGCTAAAATAGGCAATTAAAAACAACTTTAAAAGATAAAGAGATAAGGGTAAGAAACAGTCTGCAACAAGATTTTTATACAGGTTCATTTTGCGATCCACTGCAAAACTACATCCAGTCCTCCTCTTCCAATCTCAGGAGATTTTCTTCACTAAAACTGAAACCAATGTATATTACATACACACTTCCAATTAGAAGACCTTGGATGCTACCTTCTTGAATTCCCAAAACCCCTACTTTGGTTTGACCACACTTATTGCCTAGGAAAACATTTCCTACGATCCAGCCACAGCCAAGAGTATATTCTAGACTCAAGACCTCCAAGTCTTGATGAAGACTCTTTGTATCTCGTTGGTGGTACGATACCAAGAGGCGAGCACAAAATGGCTCAAATGTTACAATTAAGAACAAACTATAAACCCTATACAAATCTCACAAACTATCAAGAATATGTATAAGATCAGAAACATGAAGAACATGTAATTGCTACCCTAAGAAATATCTAAAAGAAATGAAAGAATCATGCAAGAAAAGATAGAATGATGAACACATTTAATCACATACAATGGATGACATTTTAATCCTTAAGCATGATACTATCTCTCAATATTCTCACATGCAATTCTCTCTGCCTATATGACATACAATGAGCACGAAAATATGCAACTTAGAAATTCTAAAAATTAATGAATGAAATGTATGAAGCATAGTGTAAAATCACAATTTATATAGAAAAACTGTGTTACCCCTAGTTAATCGATTAAGTTCCCTTTTAATCGATTAACGGGTTGTTGAGAATAACTGGATTCTGTTTTTCAGTTATCTGTTGAAACTGATTAAAAATGATTTCACTTTAATCGATTAAGCTTTGCTTAATCGATTAACTGGCATATTTTTAGCTAAGAGATTAAATAGTAAACTACTTATATGTTATGCTTATCAATTATACATGTTTTACCATTATGTTATACTTAAGATGCATAAATAACATATATGATTAATGCATGAACATATAATAATCTAGATGGCATGTCTCATGTAAATGATATGATAGTTTTTAGAACTTGTGAGATTTGCATCTAGGTTTACCTAACCTAGACTCAATAACTAAGACACATATCTAAGACTCTAGTTTAGACATGAAGCCCTTGAATCTTTGGCATGTTTATTTGTTGAGTTATCTTTAAGCTTACACTAAATCCTTTGTCTTCATCAAAACATAGGCAAGCTAAGTCCTATCTTGACACTTTGCACTTTCAATCTCCCTGTTTTTGATGATGACAAACTCAACCCCAAATTTTGTTTTGATGCATAGCTTGAAGATGGTCATAGGATGCATGGTTGTTGATTTCAAAGTTAAAGAGCATAGCTAGACAACAGAAGCTGAATTTTATTTACAACCTGCACACATCAAACAATAAAGTAACCTTTCTCCCCCTTTTGACATTATCAAAAAGATTAACTAAATGAATTTTGTTCAAAAGTAAAAAGAGATATGTAGTGAACTCAAACTGTAATTAATCAATTAATATTGGGAATGTAATTAATCAACCAGTTGATGGAAAAATTGAACATGTTCGCATATTGATTAGCATTTAATCCATTAAAACAATTGGTTAATCGATTAAAACAACAGAATACAGTAATTGGACAGATTTAATGGCATGGAAGGTTATACAAGAACTAATCAAGCATGGAATGATCAAGCATTTATATAATATCATTGAAATAGCAGGCTCAATCAAACATAGGAGATACATATAACCAAACGTGATCAATAACCATTAAACATGTATTCATACTATATTTGACATAGATAGGAATGTGACGTAAGAAAATTAAAACCAAAATAGTAACGATTTAAGTTCAAATGGCATGCATATCAAGTCATAGTAGTGCAGCAAAAGTAGATAGCTAGAGTTATAACCTAAAAAGCATAAGAGAAAATATGTCTCAAAAGTACAAAGCAGCATAAATCCTGAAGATAAGCCATATAGAAGAACTAACCCTAAGGCAACCTAGGGTCTAAGGACTTCTAATCTAGGGATACAGAGGAGGATCTCTGTCATCAGGAACAGTCAGACTACTATCACCCTGGATGAGGAATCTCAACTTCCAAATTCTGCACAAAATCTCTCATTATGTGCCTCAGCTGTGTTCTGAGCAAAGCTCCTCATAGCCTGATAGTGGTTATCTATATAGGCAACCTGACGTTTCTCAAATTGTTCCAAATCTGTATGGTAGAAGTTCTTCAGAGACTGAAAATGTAGATTCATTTTGTTATTCAGCCTTTGCTCCATGGCATCTAACTGAGCTAATCCAAAGGATGGTTCATGCGGCGCATTTCCAGTTGGCTCCCCCTGAGTTCCTGCATTAGGCTGATATGTTCCCGCCTAATCCTCATCACCAGATAGATCCAAATCTACGGTAGTGCAATCCTCTTGGTATTGCCAAGTATTTCCATACTTGTAGATACCCATCTTGTGGATTAGGCTTTCATCAACAAGATTATCTTTATCAGAATTCACTGTGATGATGGTGTCAGATACGTCAATGATTCTCTATATGAATATACTATAGGGCAGAAACTTGGATTGTGAGGTAGAGACATTATACATGACCTTCAGGATCTCCTCAGGCCATTTAATCATGATATTTTCCTTAACAACATACATGAATTTCAGATCATTAACAATAGTTTGTGCATGATTGGTGTTTATCTAAACTAAAATATAAGTAATTAGATAGTGAAGCAATCTATTCTCTACAGATAATGAACCAATTTTTGTTAGTTCTCCCTGGACATACAGATGGGGACCTCTCAAAAGCTAAGATTTGAATTTTTGTTGTTGCTTTTGAGATTAAGAGAGAAAAGGGGGAAGAGAGGGTTTGAAAAAATGGCAAAACGCTATTGTTTGTAATTTATCTGCTAGCGTTAATCGATTAAGAGTAGTATTTAATCGATTAATCATAGTTAAAATTCCAGATTTTCAGGGGGGGGGGGAAATGAGCCCAGGTAATCGATTAAAATAGAACGTTAATCGATTAAATTTAGTGAAAAATGAAATGTTTACTACTGGAACTCATTTTAATCGATTAAGAAACACGAGGTTTTTGGGTTTTAAAAGCATGCATATATTTCTAACATATAGCAAGCAATTTTTAATCAATCACACACAGCTTATCATACAAGATCAGGAGTCATAATAGGAATATAAGGCATTCACAACAAATATACATTTTGAAGCATATAGGTCATTAATCATGCGAAGCACATAATAAAGTTTTAGACGATTTTAATTAAGATAATTTTCATCAAGCATTCCAAGTTCTCTTCGAAGAACATAGAAAGTATCTCGTGAGAGGGGCTTGGTGAAAATATCAGCCAATTGCTTAGTAGTTTCAACAAATTCAAGCACACACTCGCCTTTTTATATATGGTCACGCAAGAAATGATGTCTAATTTCTATATGCTTGGTTCTAGAATGCAAAATGAGATAGGTTTATGGCACTTATATTATCACATTTTATAGGAATTTTTTCTAGGTTAAGACCAAAGTCCTTAAGTTATTGCTTCATCCATAGAATTTGAGCACAACACACACCGGCGACAATTATTCCGCTTCAGCGGTGGATAAAACAACACACGCTTGCTTTTTACTGTGTCATGCAACTAAGGAACTGCCTAGTAAGTGACAAGTCCCACTAGTGCTCTTCCGATCCAACTTACATCCCACAAAATCGGAATCGAAATATCCTACCAAGGATAATGAGGCATCCCTAGGATACCATAATCTCATATTATTTGTTCCTTTTAAATATCTCATGATGCGTTTAACAACAGTATAATGTGAATCTTTAGGCAAAGCTTGAAATCTAGCACACATACAAACACTAAACATAATATCGGGGTGACTCGCAATTAAGTATAATAATGAGCCGATAATCCCTCGATACTTGGTTACCTCGATTGCTTTTCCCTTTTCATCTTTGTCTAGATAGCAAGCGGACGCCATAGGTGTTGAAGCTTCTTTACACTTTTCCATGTTGAACTTCTTCAGTAACTCCTTGTAGTATTTCAATTGATGAATGAAGATACCACTTTCCATTTGTTTGATTCGTAGCCCAAGAAAGAAGGTCAGCTCATCCATCATCAACATCTCAAATTCACCCTGCATCATCTCATAAAATTCTTTACAAAGAATGTCATTAGTAAATCCGAAGATTATATCATCAACATATATTTCAACTAATAATACATGATTATCTAATCTATGGATAAAGAGGTTAGTATCAACCATACCCCTCACGAACCCTTTTTCCATAAGGAAAGAGCTCAATCTATCATACCAAGCTCTGAGAGCTTGTTTTAGGCCATAAAGGGCCTTTTTGAGCTTATAAACATGGTTCGGATATTTAAAATTTTCAAAGCCGGGAGGTTGATCTACATATACCTCCTCTTGAATGTAGCCATTCAAGAAAGCGCTCTTGACATCCATTTGAAAGAGCTTAAAGTTCATAATCGATGCAAAGGATAAAAGCATCCTAATGGCCTCTAATCTGGCTACAGGAGTGTAGGTCTCATCATAATCAATGTCTTCCTCCTGGTTGTAGCCTTTGGCCACTAAGCGTGCTTTATTTCTTATGATCAAGCCAGATTCATCTAATTTGTTATGAAAGACTCATCTAGTGAAAATCACTGGATGTTCTTTAGGCTTAGGGACCAAGTCCCATACATTATTACGCTCGAACTGGTTTAGCTCTTCTTGCATAGCTATACCCCAGTTCACATCCTGAATGGCTTCATCGATGGTCTTTGGCTCGATTTGAGATACAAAAGCAACGAAGTAACAAAAATTACGTAAAGAGCTATGGGTTACCACCCCCGTAGTTATATCACCTATAACTTTGTCGAGTAGATGATCCTTCTTGATTTTCCACGCGATTGGCAGGTCCTAATGCTCATCTTAGACAATTTGCTATGCTTCTTCTTTGTCCTGGTCCATGTCCTTAGAGTATGCTTCTTGTAAAGCACCTGCAACATCATCAGAAAATACCTACCTCTTCTTTTTTGGAGAAGATTCGTCAAAATGGACATGCACGGACTCTTCTACTTGCATTGAATATTTATTAAAGACTCGATAAGCTTTACTATGCAATAAATACCCTAAAAAAATACCCTTATCAACTTTTGAATCAAATTTACCTAAAGCTCTCTTTCCATTATTTAATATAAAACATTTACAACCAAAAGCATGAAAATGAGCAAAAATTAGGTTTTCGGCATTTTAAAAGTTCATAAGGAGTTTTTGAGAAAGTAGGCCTCAAGAGCATACGATTTATCACATAATAAGCTATATGCGCTGCATCAGCCTAAAAATGATTAGGAATCTTGCTTTCTTTTAGCATGGTTCTAGCAAGCTCCTCTAAGACTCGATTCTTTCTCTCAACAACTCCATTTTTTTAGGGGTATGAGGGGCTGAGAATTGATGCATAATACCATATTTATCACAAAATTTATCAAATTGATGATTTTCAAATTCACCATCATGATCGGATTGAATATATACTATCATATGGTTAAACTGATTTTGGATTTGTTTGGCAAGGTTTTTGAAAGACTTGAATGCATCACTCTTGGACGATAGAAATAGTGTCCATGTGAATTTAGAGAAATCGTCAACAATTACTAAAGCATAAAAACTACTACCAAAACTCATAACCTGTGATGGTCCAAACAAGTCCATATCGAGAAGCTCCAA
>NC_032013.1:6430390-6498857 GCF_001865875.1 Lupinus angustifolius
CCTATGCCAAAGCCAGATGTCATCCTCTTTAGATATAAAACATTTTGAAAATAGAGTAGTGGCATCCTCCAGATTAACCATATATATATTATTTATACGATATCCGACAAACTTAACTTTATTAGATATATTGTCACGAATTATACAACACTCAGAGTCAAAAGATACACGATTACCTTTATCGTATAGTTGGATGATACTTAAGAGATTATGTTTCAGGCCTTCAACATATAGCACATTCTCGACCACTGCCTGATTTGAGTTGTCAATCGTTCCAGTGCCAAGTATTATTCCTTTGTTGTTGTCTCCATACGTGACAAACCATTTTTCTTTCAAGAATAGATATAGGAATTTTGATCTATCACCCATCATGTGTCTCGAGCATCCACTATCACGATACCAATAATGTCCATATGCTCGTAGACATACCTGCAAAATAGACCACTAGGTATATTATACATCTAAAATATAATACACCAACGCTAAGATTTTTTTATGATTTACTTAAATCATATATATAATTTATTAGGCTTAGAAATATATAACTTTTCTATTTAAATAATATCTATATCTATAATATATTGATAAAAATATATTTGAAGCTTTCTATTAAGATAAAAATTATGTATGAGTGAGAGACTGGAGTGATTATTTAGATTAAATTGGACCTCAAGACTTATAGATTAATTATAAATAAACTTAAATATTATAGGTACTCATGTCAACAAGAATATTAAATTCATCCTTCTTAAATGAGTCATCCCTAGATCCACTTTAATAATAAGTTTTAAATCCAAAGTTTTAATAAAAAATAAATTTTATAACAAATACTCACTTTTATCTTTATAAAGTTTTATATATTGATACCTAAAAAGATACAAATTCATGCTATTACTTAAATATTAAAAATATGAATTAAAATAATCCAAAATTTTGATCATCAAAATACTAAAAAAAACTAATTTTACCCACATAATATTTTTGGAAACTATCTTGAATTTTCTAATTTTTTAAGTGCCAAATTGATATACAGAATTTTAAAGAACTAAAATAAGTCTTTATTTTAAATTTTATGTTTTACATTATGAAGGAAGAAATTACATATCCTTTACCAAAAGCTAAGCCAAATATTTAAAAGATCTGATTGCCTTTCTTATAAGATAATCTCTTAACAAGAAAGGTTAGTTTGTTATTGTACTTTGTTATTTATTTAAAAAAGTAATGTAAAAATGATAGTCTCGACACAATGGTAAATTTACTAATCTTGTAACTAAGACAGTGATTCCAAAATCTAGAAAAGTATTCACTTTATAGAATAAAATTATATACATCTATCATCTCTGAATCTCATTAAAAGAATATTCGTAAACTGGCCCTTTTTATTTCCTACTCAAAAGAAATCTTTTATACTGGACAAATTTCATTACAACATACAAGAAAACCGTCTAGGAAAAGACAACTCTAGAACGTTATTTATCATTGAAAAGATTACATCAACTCGTTGTCATATAGCAGTACTACAAAAAAAGGTGAGTCTTTATGCATTCAATACCTATCATTCACTATTTTGTTGAGGACGCTTTATTTTGAGAAGATGGGAGAGTCCTGCTATAACATGTAAACGACTATTTGGAACACCTGTCTTTGCAAGGGCTCTTCCTTTCTTGTCAAGAAGCACAAAGCAGGGAACATACTTAACATCATAATGAAGGAGCTGCAATAGGAAGATTTAAATATCAATCGGCAAGCCATAATGAGAAGTCTTATTTGGAATCTAAGGTTTCATTTGGTTGCACGTTAGAAAATAAAAAGAGAGAAAGAAATGAGGAAGAAAGGGGAGAGAAAGAGAAAAAAGAAAAAATAGAGTTGATTTTTATAATGGTATAAAAGAAGAAGAAAATAAAAGGAATAGGACCAGATACTCTCCTTCCACTTTGTTTGGTTGAACAGAAAGTTAGAAGAGAAAAACAATATTATGCTTTAAGAACAATGATATCCCTAAAATAAAGAAAAGAGATAAAAAATTAATTTTATTATTAATTAAAAATAAAGGTTTTAGTTTTAGATTATTATTTTTATTATAAATTAATATTATTTTTATATACAAAATAGACTTATGTATGTTAATAGTATTAAAAAAGTTAAGAAAATAAAAAAACATTGACATTTTATGCAAAATCACTATTATCTCCCCACTTTCTCATTAATCTTGAGGAGAGAGAATTTATTGCATGTCCCACACAATTTTAATTTCTTCCTTTCTTTCTCTTTTCACAACCAAAAAGGATAAAGTCTGTTTTTCTCTTCAAACTCTCACTATTTTCTCTCCATTCTAATTCTACTCTGCCAAATGGAGGCTAAATGTCGTTTTGTGAGTTGGACTTTGGAAGGAAATGAAAGGAAAAATAAGGTTTCAAAACCACCTCACAGGTATATTTCATGACCACGAACCATTCATTTTCTTTCACTTCCCTCCAAAACTAACATGCAAACGAACCCACATACTTTATTTGGTTGATAAGAGAAAATAAGAAGATAGAAAGAGGTAAGAATGAAAGAGGTGAGAAAGAGAAAGAAAAGAAATATAATAGATTTTTATGATGTTTGGTACAAGAGAAGAATGAGAGAATATAAATAGAAATATATATTTTCTTCTCTTTCTCTTTTGTTTGGTTGGGTAGAAAATGATAAGATAGAAATAATATTATGACCCAAATGACGAAAATATCCCTAAAAGTAAGAGAAAAGAGAGAAAATTATTGTTTTATTATTAATTAAAAATAACTGTTATAATTTTAAATTACATATGTATATATTTTATTATAATATCAATTAACTTTTTTTAATTGATATTTTTATATTAAAAAAGACCTATGTATTATTTAAAACTAATAAATAGAGAAAATAAACAAAATTGAAAGACATTTTTGAGATTTCAACAAAAAAATTCATTCTCTCTTCCCTTCCTTTGCAAAGTAGGACATAATGCATTTATGGTGGATCCCACCCACTTTTTCTTCTCTTCCCTCTTTCTTTCTTCGCATCCAAAGGAGAGAAATATTCATTTTCTCTTCATTCTCTCTCTCTCACCCTTTTCTCTTCATTCTATTTCACCTCAAACAAAGAGAGACTAAGAGTTTATTTGCAAATTGAGTTTTATAAGGAAAAAAAGGAAAATGAAAGACTTCATGCAGATACCCTAAACAAATAAACAATGTATGCTCCAATATTTATAAACAACATCAACCTCTATCTAGTCAAAGATAGCAGAGAGAATAATGGAAGGGTAGCAGAAGAATATGAAGACATAAAAGCATGAAACAATTTTATCAAAAACTATTAATTCTATCAACTAGCAAGGAAGTTTTCCATGTTACCGCAAACTTTTCAACGTTGTGCTAAACGGTGTGTATTCCAAGTTTCAACATGATCACTAAAAATAACAAGCTAAAGTAGTCACAGAAAGACGAAAACTTATGGTAGTTTTACTAAAAATGCAAATTTGATGTTCCTGCAACAAAAACAAAAGGATAATGCTCCTTTGCTATAAACGTCATATGTCAAGTTTCACATAAGACATAAAAATTGGAGTCTCAGAAAAACTAGATGCCACACATATATCAAAAACTTTTAAGTTGTGTAAACCTATAGGGTGTGGGTCTCTGGTGGAAGATGAAAATCTAGATGTATGCAATTAAAAAGAATTGAACTCATCCCCTTACAGCAGAGGAGAAGAAATTCCTCATTTAACTAGAATTGAGCAGTAGAAAACAGTAAACCACCAAGAACTATGTTGAAACCAGACAGTAAAATGAAAAGCAAGAAATCGATAAAAAAAATAGGAATAGTCACTATGGTGAAGGGATGGTGCTCACCCTCTTCCTGGCAAAGGGCACCTTCACTCACCACAATTTCCAGTTACCTCTCTCCCAACTCTACTCCCCCTAAATCACCTTCCAATCTCCCACCCTCTCTATTTAACCCTTCCCCTATTGCCCTTAACCTTCCATCATTAACTAATCACATTCAAGCTGTATTCCAGAGTGATAACCAGCACGTTAGTTTATTTCAAAAAATTACTAGATTAGGCATATAATGTTGAACATAAAACTTCACCCACCATTGAGCTAAAAAAAAGATTACCTGCTATGGTAGTGCATGACAAATGGAGTCAAATAGTTGATTATAAATCACTTTGGTAAAATTAAAGGGTTTAACCGTTTAAGTATAAAAGGAGAATAGGGAATGCTCAAAAAACTAAAATTGTATTGATACTATTGTAAATGATGGTATGATATAAAAAATATAACACTAACCCATATTTATATTAATATTAGACTCCTAATTTAATAATGAAACAAACCATAAAAGAGAAAGTAATATCAATTTTAAGATACTCTAACCAAATTTAAGATATCATCATGATAATATGGGATGGGATCCTTTTCATTACTAAAGAGTCTAGTACTGAATGGAGATTGTGACACCTGGCAAAAGAAATATTTAACAGCTATGATATTAATTTATTTTTTAATAAAAAAATTAAGATATTCTCTGGAAAGGAGTTGTATTCGATAATATGATATATTCTCTTGATATCTAAATATCTTTTAGATATTCTCTATAAGATAAATTAAGATATTGAGATACTTTCATATATGCTAACATTCCTCTCAAGTTAGTTTCTTACAAATAATTCATTTAAAAACTAAAATTAGCCAAAATAAGTATTTGAACTCCCCAATCATCCCTAGAAATATGTTGTAAATTGTGAAATTTACAATGAAAATGACGATAGCTACAATGAAGGTCATCTTAAGTAGCTGGAACAAATGCTCTAAACCATTTACAATCGCAATCTTCAAATGCCACAATTCAACAAAGCTTAACCATTCACGGCAAGAGCTATATCCAAGCTTAACCATCTTATACAGAGACTAACATCATACTTAAGCCATCATCAGAATGATCGCTAATAGAAAAGACACCATTGGGGTTGTGGATTCGCAGATATAGGCATAGGAAACGAGATGTTGGTAGTAGCTACAAACAAAAAAACGAAGTGCTAAAAAGGGAGGCTAGAAGGATGATACAACAATAGTTGAAACGACAGACCTTGAAAGTGGGATGACAACAATTGACATTATAGGATTTGGGTATAGAAGACGAAAAATGAATGCTTAAATCAAAATAATAAAATTGTATTGATAATATTGCGAAGGACAATCTAATAAAAAAGACATAACATTAACCATATTTATAATAATATTATACTTTTAATTAAATAAGAAAACAAATCATAAAAGATAAGATAAATTAGTATCAATCCTAAGAGATTTACTATTATACTCTAAACAAATATAAGATATAGTCATGATCTCTGAAGCACGGATTCGTCGAACACCTTCGCATGTCGGTGTCTGACAGGTATCCGATACAGATAAGCTCGGATTCGAGAAGGATACATATTCATAGAGTATCCAAAAAATAAAAAAAATAAAAGAACTAAATATCAAGACATGTATTAGATTCGTTTTCAATAAAATAGGATAAGATAAATTTATTTTCAATAAACACAAACTTATTTAAAGGCCACAAAGACTCGTACCAACATATCGGCACACCGCATTAACCCTCCGATAACCAGTCCACCATACTGACTCTCCGATCAACAACATCGCCGTCAATAAGCAATTTTATGAATGATTCAACTACATTTTCTAGTTTTAGTACTTGGAATTTTGGAGGACAATGATTTTCAATTTCCATTATACTTTTTACTTTGGATATTTTTTTGGATATTTTGATTTACACTTATAATTTTATTATATTTTATGTGTTTTTATTATTTTATATACGTATCCTTGAAACATTTTGTATCCTATATTTTAGAAAAAATGCGTGTCGACGTATTAGATACATATCAGTTCCGACACACGTATCTGTATCTGTGCTTCATAGGTCATGATAATATGATATATTCCCCATCATGAAAGATATTCTCTATAAAATAATTTAAGATATTAGGAGATACTTTCATAATATTCCAATTAGGGGCGATCCCCAATCACTCAAGTCTACAATTGAAAACTTTGGAAGAATACACCACCCAGACAACCCCTGGTTCATGAAAAGATGCCACCCAAACAAGGTATGATTCATGAACAGATGCAGAAGGCAACAGATGCAACCATTCAAACAGCCCCAAGTTCAAGAACAGATGCAACCTAAACAGAGTTTGATTCATGAATATTTGTAGAAGGGAACAACCACATCCATTTTGAACGATGGTATCACTTACGAACAGGTGTGGGATCCATTATAAATAAAAGTAAATCTCATTGCTTGGGGCATTCATAAAATTGTGAGGGATTTGTAATTGAGGAGAGACAAGCTCTTGAAAACCATAACATAACTAGAGAACTTATCTCTCTTCTTCTTTAAGTAATAATATTTCTATTTCTTTTCCATCCTTATCAATTTAATTCTATTTCCTTTCCATCCTTATTAATAAACTTACAATTGCTCTAAATGAATTGGCTGACTTAAGAGAGCATGAACTAAAATCACAGGATATCATGCACACAAATGCCAACAAACACTGAAAGAATATAGAATATGCTGCAGAAGATTTAGGAGAGTTCTTAGCTAAAAGGATTAATGAAAAACTCTCCCATAGGTTTTATGTTCCATTTCAGGTACTAAACATAGTGGGTTTTGTTGCTTACAAATTGGATCTTCCATCTCACCGCAAAACTCATCCAGTATCCCAGGTATCACTCCTAAAGAAGGCTATTGGTAATTCCTTCCATTCTCAACCTTTGCCTTCTATGTTATCTGAGGATCAAGAATTGCAAGTTTATCCACATTCTGTTTCAGATATCCATGAATTGCACACAACGGATGTGGAATATCTAATCCAATGGCAAAATCTTCCTACAAGTGAAAATAGTTTGGAATCAGTCACCAAATGCAAGAGGCCTTTCCTGACTATCACCTTGAGTACAAGGTGAATCTTCTAGGGCATGGTATTGATAATGGGCGATCCCCAATCACCAAGTCAACAACCAAAAACGTTGGAAGAATGCACCAACCAGACAACCCCTTGTTCACAAACAGATACAACCCATACAAAGCCTAATTCATGAACATATGTAGAAGGCAACAGATACAACCATCCAAACATCCCCTACTTCAAGAACAAATGCAACCCATACAGAGTTTGATTCATGAATAGATGCATAAGGGAACAACCACATCCATTTTGAATGGTGGTATCACTTAGAAACTGATGTGGGATCCATTATAAATAGGAAGTAAATCTTATTGCTTGGAGCATTGAGAAAATTGTGAGGAATTTGTAATTGAGGAGAGGTAGGCTGTCGAAAACCTCAACCTTGTAGCATAACTAGAGAAATTATCTCTCTTCTTTTTTAAGTAATAGCATTCCAATCTCCTTTCCATCCTTATCATATTCTAATACACTTGTTCCGCTGTGGTTTGGGCTTATTGTAGGTGACCACCTATAAAGCATTAATACTTCAATAACCTTCACATATTTGTATCGGATTATGATATTCTCCATACTTCATCGATACATACTCATAGAGTATTGAAATTACTTTTTAAAAAAATAAATAATTTATAAATCTGATACTTTCCGAATACTCTTCGATACCCTAAAAATGTTTTCTCAATACCTCATACACATCCAAATTACCATACAATAACATTTTAAGAGAGAGAAAAGCATCAACACAATTAACTAAGCACATGAGAGAAACATAATATTAATATACCAGTAGCAGAGATAAAAGACAAAACATGTGTTTTGCATAAAGAATGAATAGGAAATGCATATGCATAATATCGATCATCAATTAAACGAGATTGATACTATTTCTATTTGTCAGCACTAAGCAATGATTTCTTATGACAATAACATTTTCATTTTGTAGTTAGTGATGCCGAAGAAATGTACTTTATTTGAAAATTAATAACAATAATTATGTTTTTATTATGTTTTATGGATCTTATGTGCATATTTTATATGTGTATCTCAAACGTACTGTATCTTGCATTATCAACAATATAGTATTGACGTATCTTATACATATTGTATCTGATACTTGTATCGGTATCAATGCTTCATAGGTGACCACTACTAATGATATTGTAGCATAGGTAGCATAGATTGTAGCTAAGGTTGGACTTCATGTGGGTGTGGAAGTAACAACGAGAAAGCACAATCCTAAGGACATTCTTGAAGGTTTCCTTAGATGAGTTAAATAACTTCTTTTTTTCCTTCAACTAATATAGGCAGGCTGTAATCACTGAGTCGCAATCAATCTACAAGGAGATAATTGCCAATTGGAATTCTCCAACAATCAATGATGTCTATCCAGATAATAATAGTATACTCAAGAAGATAGGAAGAGTTGAAATCAATCAGTAACAAGAAACCATAGATTTTCAAGTTGATCCTGCTCAAAAATCCAATAAAAGTGTCCTCAAAAATCCAGTCAAGAAATTCCCAATTGCTGGGAATTGTAATATTGGATCAAGTGAAAATTCCTGATATTTCAAAAGCCCAATTGCTGGGAATTGTAGGATTTCATCTGTTGCATTCAGATTTTAATTAAAATTAAATTGGAACAGAAAACCACCTATAAGAATATCAAGATGGAGAACAGGTTCAAGCTGAATTTCAAGATGTTCACACATTTAAAATATCTTTGTATATGGAGCAAAAGAGTTGAAGGTCAATCCAAATACAAGAGATTTTTTCAAATGACTATGAATTGATGCAAGACAAAGTAGGTAAATTATAGGTTAATTTACTCTGTTGGTCCCTAGAAATTTATATAGGTCCCTTAACTAAAAGAGTATGTCACTGGATCCCTGAATGCATAAGAAATTTGTAATCGTAACCTATGCACTTTTCCACTAAAGATCCCAACAAGTATAGAGACGTATATGAATTTTCCCAACAAATTGTACCTATTTAATTTTTCCAAGACGTCCAAGGGACACAAATGATGAGTTGATGATTGTGAAATAGATATAGGAAACATAGTTGAACCCCAATGGAAAGTTTATGACTAGAGGTGGAAACAGGTCAGATCACCTATCAGGTTTTTATTACCTTGGCATGTAACAGGTCAAACCAGACTTTTTTTCATAAACAAGTTAGGTTCAGGCTTTTTAAAAAACATATTTAGCTTAACAGGCTAGACTTTATGTCATCTACAAGGCCTACTAAGCATAACAAGTCCTTATGTTTAATTATATCATATAATATATATATATTTTACTATTTTAATGACACTTGTGCGGTAAAACTTCCCCTTAAGCTAGAATGACACATTTTTATCACATGATACTTGAAACACTTCCCCATTTCAGTGATTTCACCCACCCCGCTTGAATCCTATGTTTACATCTATGTCAATTTCTCGATCGTGTTGTATGATTGACCCAAAATACTTAAATTTGGTGACTTGTGATATGGTATGATCTCCAATTTTTACCTTTACGGCTTTGTTCGCCTTTTGCCAAACATACATTCTATATACTTCATGTTACATCGACTTCTACGAAAGTCATGTACTACCTAAAGTTTGTCTATGTGTGCTTGAGGATATTTTATACATAGTCGTTCTTAAGTCGAAGCCTGGATAAAAGGTGAAGGTTGTGTTAGGTAGTTGACAATCAACGTAAAACTCTATTGAATCTTTATGATATAAATCATAAACAAACTCAAGCACCCTACACCATTGAAAATTCAGCACCATTGAAACTACTAAAATAAAATAAAAACAATTAAACTATAAAACACACCTTACACCATTGAAAATTCAGCATACCTTGCTTCTTAGAAACTAATATATTTGGTGAATGTTATAGAAGAAGCAACTAATCCAAACCCAGTCTTGAGCTCTTAGTGATGATGATAAAATTGTTATATGTGATACACAAACAATAAATGTAAACTGAACTTGGTTGCGCAATGTGCAACTGCATACTGTATTAGGAACTCGAAAAACTAAAATAATGGATGTTAAAATAAGCATATGCATTCCGTATCAAAATATTTTGTGAAAAATAAGATACCTCTGGCAGCCACTGCTCATTCTCAGCATCAGCCATCACGATGTTGACCCATTCAGATTTCCTCATCTCTACCTCTGAGACAAAATTCAGCAAGGAATTACAAAGACTGCATTTGGGTGAGTAGAACTCAATCACTGTGGCCTCCTTCCCGCTTGCAAGAGCTGAGGCAAAGGCTGTCTGCTCTGCCTCTGCTTGCTCGGCAGGAGTCATTTTCCTCTTCCTCAATGCCAAATTCTTGTTGTGACTAACCCTCTCATCCAAATGCAACGAACTGGGAGGAGAACTGATCTGAGGACCTAAAGATTTTGAAACTGAGCTGACAAAATTGATAGCAAACAATCCAACATTTTGGAGAGATTTGAATAACCAAGGACCCTCAAAGTTGCAGGGGCTAGGACTTTTGGTACTTGGGTTTGCAATTGCATCATCCCATGGCCATTTTAGGCAAAACAGTGGTTGCTTAGAATTAGGAGTCAAGCCCATTTCCTTCTTAGCATCAGGGACAATACAAAATGATTGAATATATATATAAGCAGAGCTGACAAAGTGACACACACTTTAAGAAAGCACTGCACTGCATAACAATAATAGGAGTACCATATTAGCTACTTGTCATTCAGACTATAATTTTGCTATGAACTACTTCCAACTATTAAACCCTTCAAAAAATTCTGAAACTCATTATCATGGAAAGTAAAGTCCAACAAAACAATAATAAAGTAGCATGCTAGACAAAATTAGAAAATAATTATAAAAAAAAGTTGTATACTTGTATTCCATTGTTAATAGAGAAATGAATATAAATATCAGAAAAGAGATAGAGTATCCTCGAGAAAACAAAACAATTGATCAAATGGAAATTGAATCATGAACTTTTTTCTTAATTGATATTATAGTATATAAAAAAGGGCGACCCAGTATACGAGGCTCTCGCACTTAGTGGGATCTGTGGAAAGTAGATGAACACGACCATATCCCTGCAAGTACATAGACTCTTTCCATAACTGCTAAACAATTTCTTGGTCACTAAGGTTGTGTACTTATGAAGCAATTTCATCGTCACTAAGCAATTTCTACATATAGCATCAAGCACACATAGGTAGGGAGTTGCACAATTCTCAAATCAGGACCTTCCCCAAGTCTCACTTAGGAAAAGTTCTTATATACTCTGAGAATAACACTAAAAGACGGCCAAGTCAAATATAATACAGAAAAATTGGTAGTCGCACGCACTATTGAAGAACAAACCAGTCAGATACTCATCCAGGTTTCAATCATGACACGGGATTAAAATGTGCGTCAAATTATGAAGAGACAGCTTCCTCCAAATTGATTGATAACTCAAATGGGACTATCACAAAGACCTTAACTTGGAGCTTTGTCTACGGAATTCGATTAACATAAAGTTCAACGAAATTTATCTCTTCTTATAGGCTACTTTTATCTCATTGACTTTAACATTCTCATTTCAACATTACATCAAAACCTCTGTTTGGATGCTGAGAATTCATATTGAAAATTTGTCACTGATTTGTATTAAGAAGTTTGAATTTTAGCAGCCAAACAAGGAACAATGAACACAGGATCGTCCAACAAACAGTCAATTTCAAATTCCGAACAATTCCAAAAGACAGGACATTAATGAAGGGAAATATAGATTAAACCCTGACACTCTGTTTGGATGCTGAGAACAAAGGAAATAAAAAAAAACAGGAGAGAAAAGTAAATGGGACTTACATAAACAAACGGCAGAGAAGGATAGCAGCAGCCAAGCAGGTCTTTGAAGAATGAGAAGGAAGACGTGGCGATGGAATTTTGTTTGTAGGGTATGATGACTGTCTTGAATAGAATAGAGTTATCGTAAAACCTGACAAAATGTATTAAACGGTTTGTGGTTTATATTTTTATTATATATAATTTTTATATATTTTATTTTATAGAATTAAATTTTATTTTTGTGTTTATTTACTTTATAATATAATTTTTATTAATATTTTATTAAATGTGAGAGATGTGGTTAATTAATGTATTGGTTATGGTTACGTAAGATTTATATAATTTTTTTGTAAAAAAATTAATAATTGTTAAGACAAAATAGGAAAGTAGAAATTATATCATGTTTTGCCTTTATATATAAGAGAGAATGCATCTAAGTGGATTTAGAGGAGATACTTTATTTTCTTTAAAAAAAAAACATTCAATTGTTTAAAAATATTATTGAAAGAAAAATTGATATATGCACTGACGGTAAATAATATTTTATACTATTATTATATCATTCATCATTTATTTTTTACAATTATTAACTCTTAAAGGAGACAAGACATTGGTGGTAATCTCTTTAGCGACTACATATTTTTTATCTAAACTTAGACTATATAGTCTGATTGGGCTACAATAAATTTGGGCTTGGGCTAAGCCACAATAAATTCGGGCTCAGGCCAAGCCACAATAAATTCAGGTTTGGATCTGGGTAACCCCATTCAGATTAGCCATTATAAAATTTTTGGTAAGTAGATAACAATTTGGATATCTTTTTCTTATTGGTCAAACATATATTTTCATATTTATTAATCATTAATTACCTGAATCTTTGACTTTCCCCTTCCCTTCTCACTCAAGCACTCAACATTGATGTTGTGGACTTGTGGTATGTTTCTCTTCTATTCACTAATTTGTTGGATCCCACATGACTCTGTCACTCACCTAGAGGGGGTGAATAGATGATATGGTACACGATTATCGTTGCTCGATAAACAAAGAGAAAATACAAAATTATACACTATTTAATCGATTACAACAAATTTAATCGATTAACTCGATCTGCTATTAATTGATTAACTAAACAACTTAATCGATTATTCAGCTCAGTTTCAATGAAAATAGTTTTCTTCTGATCTCCAAGATTCTAATAAACTTATATGCACTTATTACAGACAATTAAGAACAGTAAATGTACAATATAGAATATGAAATTAACATAGAATTATATGCACGTCAAGTTAAGTAAAACAAGTAATGCGGAAATGTAAAAGATAAGAGAAAAGAAGAATGAGCCACGGCTTTTATCGTGATCGTTTGCGGGTCCAATTGCAAACTACATCCAAGCCCCCCTTATTATCTTGGGAGATTTTTCTTCACTATGGAAATTCAATATTCTTTACAAATACACTTCCAATACAAGACGCAAGATGCTACTTTCTTGGAACCGTTAAGCCCCCACTTCGGTTTGACTACTAAGCTCACCTACTAGGATACCACATCGTTCGGGACTCTAGCCCTAGCCAAGTATCGCTCAATACCAAGACATCTTGCTTCTCATGAAGACACACCTAACAATAGCTAGGATTTTTCCAAAACCTATTCTCCTTCTATGGTGATACAACACACCAAGAGAATGTGTTAATGCCTTAGTCTAACAATTTTCTTCAAGTTATATGTGCACCTCAATGTTCAGATTTTACACTCTTCTCACAATCTAAGAACCCTTCTAAAATATCTCACATTTACATAACCAGAATGCGTGAGATGCAAGGTTTATTTTTCAACAAAAGATTTGACAATAATGCATCTTGCGTCTTGTAAAGATTCACCCTTTTCTTTTCTCAAAAGAACACTTTGAAATCTCTCTAAAGATATGAAGGTTAGAGCTTTAGATTTCCTGAACAATATGTGTAAAACTCTTTGTTTCATAAACGTGTGCTAACTCTATGAAAAAAATTTCTCCGTCATTATTATTCTTGAAGCAATATGAAAAACATGGGTTAAAATACTATTTTGTTTTAAACTGTAGTTAATCGATTATACTTAATCTTAATCGATTAACGGGTTCTTGAAAATAACATAAAACATAAATAGTAACAACCCTTAATCGATTAACCCCTTATTTAATCGATTGACGAATTCCCAAGAAATCAATGATTAATCGATTAACATATCTGTTAATTGATCAATGGTTTTCTAAAAATATATTTCAATTATGAAAGAACCTCCTACATGATTTATAAACTAATGATGCATGCCTTTGAATGATGTATGATTTAAAAAACTTTTTAAATGCATTTAAAACATATGATCATGTATATATGTATGTATGTATGTACATGTAAATCATATATGTATGCATGTAAGTCTCATTTTAGATATGATTGATTTTAGCTTGTGATATTTTCATTGGGGTTCCTAGCCTAGATTCTTACTAATCAAGAATCTTAAGACCTAATAAAGATATAAAAATACTTGACCCCTAGATCCTCTTTTGAATGATTTATCTTGTATGAACTTGAGTCTTGACTTTATAGTTGATACTCATTGTTTGTTGATTTGTTCATCCTCTCAAGCTTTTCCTTGAACATTTAATCATGCTTCCGATCCTTGTCTTTATCAATCTTTTGTCTTCATCAAAATATATATGTCATTTGTCTTCATCAAAACATATATGATGCATGCTTGCATCTTCAATCTCCCCATTTTTTATGATGACAAACACTTGTTGACACTTGTTAACAACTTGTTGGACCTAACAATTCTTTGTTGGATTTGCTTGATGCCAATCAACTATGTTTTGCTATGTTCTTGTAAGTTGATGCGCATTTTCCCTCTTACTCCCCTCAATTTGAGCATTGAGTGATTTATACTTTTTCATTGTGGAAGCCTCAACTTATCTTCTCTTTAAAGTCATGCATAACATAAACAACAACTTTTCTCCCCCTTTTGGCATGATCAAAAAGCAAAGTGATATATGTAAGTATATTGCCAAAAGAAAGAAAAACACAATGCAATTTCTACTGATGTTAATTGATTAAAATAGTGTTTAATCGATTATGTGTGATTCAATTTTTCCCAGAATTGCATTTTAGGTGATGGTCAATCGATTATGGCCTGTGGTTAATCAATTAAACCTACTATTATGACAGATTACAATGCAGGCCACATGCTATAGCAGAAATTTTTACACTTTGATATCACTGGTTTCATACACTTGTTTTATACCAATTATGTACATTACATGAAATCATTTGTTTATGATACCATTTGTTTATGCCTTTTCTATTAATATACCAGCACTTGTTTGTTGAAAGTTAAGCAGAATTAGATCAATGCAATAGATTTGAAAATCCGTAAGCATTCATTCATCCATTGATCAAATGATTACAGAAATTATATAAACAGTACGTAATTCAATTTGAAAGCACAAAACAAATTCATTCATAGCATGTTATGTCAATACATTTCAAGTTAAAGAACAAAGACAAACTAACAAGTTTGGAAAATTACAATGCAATAGCCAAAAGATTACGAAAACCACAAAACTCCTAAAAACAACACCTAACTAGGACACACTAGACATCCTAAGCTAGCTAGGAGGCGGTTGCGGAAATCCACCGAAGGAACTAAAAAAAAGTGAAGCTACTTGAATTGACTCTGATTCTCTTCATCTTGTCTTTGAAACTCCGCCTTGAGTCAATACACTCATTTAGGCGTTGTTCCATGGCATCCAGATGAGCCAAACCAAATGATGGTCCTTGAGGCATATCAGACACCTCGTCATTTTGTTGCCCTTGGTTTTGCTCACCTTGCTCACCACCTTCTTCTTCCGACATTTCTAAATCCATAGTGGTCTTGTAGTCTTCTTGATACATCCATTCACCTTCATATTTATAGATACTCATGTTGTGAATGATGTTCTCATGGACCATGTGCTCTCTAGAATTTACAACAATTATCTCCATACCACATGTGTCGATCTCTAAATGATCGATGACACGGGAGATAAAAATTCCATAAACCCACAATCTTGAAGAAGATGATGAAATACCATACATCACTTTTAGAATCTCATTAGGCAAGCTAATCAATATTTCGTCTTTAACAACAAACATAAGCTTCAAATCATTTACTATTGATTGCGCATGATTTTTGTTGCACTGAACCAATATGTATGCTATTAAGTAGTATAAAAGCCTATTTTCTACGGTTAACGAATCTACTTTTGTGAGCTCACCTCGGACAAAGTAATGAGGTCCCCTTAAGCATGACTTATACAACTTTGTAGAGTCTTACTTGCTCCATTTGTCATCGTTGCAATCTCCAAGGGATCCACCATCACAAGATAAACCTCCCACATCCATAAACAACACATCATTCATTAAAATCAGCTTCCCTTGCACCATACTCCTATATCTACCATCCTTATACAAAAAGTTAGCATAAAACTCCCGAACTAGAGAGGGGTAAATGTTACCACTTAATTCCAGAAAACATATGACCCCTTGTACCTCCAATTCATACGGGAATTGAAATTCTTGCTCCACCATCCATGCCATGTCGGCATATCGGATATATGTAGGTTTTCAGCTTACAAACTGAGCCAACCTCTCTGCTTGAAGAGCAAGAGTATAAAATGGGTCTAAACCTAGTGGAGGATTCTGCCTTGATGAAGAGGACCCTTCAGCGTTGAGATTACTCGCACGTCTAGGCTGACATAGAGAACTGTCTAAACCATTAGTATGTTTCACTCTCTTGGGTCTCTCATTACTCATGTTTGTAGAATTATTGGATGGATAATCGATTATGGGTGAAATACAAAGTTAGTGATTGAAAGGGGGTAAGCTTAGGTTTTTCAATTACAACCGAATTGATGGGTTGGATGCTTAGAGGAGGAAAGAAAAAGGGAATGGGTAGCTCTAATATGAGTTTGGATGAATTGTGGGATCAATTTTAGACAAGAGGACAGACTTCACGAGGTTAGGGTTTGAGCAAAACGTAATCCAAAACTGAGATTGAATTTGTTTTATGATTGCACTTAATCGATTAACCACTTTGTTAATCGATTAACGGGATTTAAATTTTAACACAATCAATCCATTATGTTCCAGCTTAATCGATTAAATTTCTTAAAACATTTTTAACCCAACTAATCGACTAAAGGAACATATAATCGATTAAGACAATTTGAAAAAGCTCAGGTAATCGATTAAAACACAAAACAATCAATTAAATAAGTCACAAAAACATATTTTGGCATAGTTTAAATTAGTTTAGAGGTTTGCTAAGACTCTAAGATAAAGAGTTATCCTAAATACCTAAGGTACACTTAACACTGAGCCAAAAGAGCATGAAAGCATATTCAATCAAGAATGCATTTTACAATTAAGAATACATGTATATAATGGCGAAAAGTGAACTTATTTAGGATTATCTAGGTGTCTAGCATGGATAAAACGCTTGGATATTATATCAGACAGAAATTGTGATTAGATATTATAGAGCATAATTTATTAAGATATTTGGTTACTCACATGATTTTCTTATCAAGATGTTTGAAGTTTGCCATATTTGATGTTTTCTTTGGCCTTTCTTCAATTCTTGATTCTTGTCCTTTTCTTGCATAATATATCAGTTCTTGAAGTGTTTATCCTCATGAGTACCTATAAAACAGTAAGCATACATTTCCTCTCCTCTTTTGGAGATGGCTTAATCAAACATTAAATTCACATAGGCTTTCCAAAAGCATGTTTTTGGTTAAATTGCATTAATATGATATTTAACTTGTTGTGCTTCAACATTATTAGAAAATCTTATATAGTATTTCTACATTCACTTATTAATCAAAACATGGTTGAAGGATTCTTATACTTGTTCAATAATATCATGTTTGCATTTAAGAGTATGTAAATGTAAAACACAAAGCATTAGGCCTAAAAGTGATTTATGGGGGAATTTATGATTCTTGATTTTATGGTCTTGCTAAGATTTCATTATAGAATATATTTATGACACTTAAAGTATGTAATACTTGTAGTTAAGAAAGATACCTTGTTTTACCTTTGTTGCACAATACTTCCTAACTTCAAGCATTTGTGATGACAAGTTGCTCATAAGAGTCATAGTCTCTTTTCCTTTGGTGACAAGTCAAAGAAGTTTGAACTTCTCACCTTCCATGTGCCTAGAACATTTGCTGCCCATATGAAAGGTGAAGTTCATATGTCCTCAGGCACACCTACAAAACACAATTACTTGCTTTTCTTGGGTACCCAACTAACCTTGTGTCCCTTGATGTTAGTAGCTTGGAGATTTTGTTTCTAAGTAATCCACATACAATTTCCATTTGGAACATCATGCATTCTAACATTACATGCATTCAAGGTATGACCATAAAATCCACAATAAAAGCAAGTAGGGGATTCAAGATATGAAATTTTCAGAACATCTACTCGTTTCTTGTGAAGTGTTTTGTTTGAAATGTGATTACTAGATGTGAAATTAGCAAATTTATCATTTAGGACATTATTTTCATTTTCCATGCAAATGAAATTTTCACAAATAGATGTCACATTTAAATTAGTACTACAATCACATGAAGGGTTAGCAAGTTTAGCATCTAAGGTTTCATCTTCAATTTTCAGCACATCAATGAAATTTTGTAATTCACATATCTTCTTTTCAAGATCTAAAATTAACCTTTTTTCCTTCTATATTCTTTTTAGAAAATACTTTAAGTTCTTCATGCATTTCAATATAAGCATCATAAATCATGTCATACGTGGGAAGTATATTGGAATTTGAGATAGAATCAGATGAGTATACTATACTAGGCTCATCTTGCTCACTTACTTTGTAAGATTTTAGATTTTGAGCCATTAGACAAATCTTATGTGATTCTTCATCTTCCGAGATGCTTGTTGACGAATCAAACTCTTTGGGTTCATCCCAAACTGTATATGCCTTCTTAGATTTGATATCCCGAGAGTCTTTCTTATCATGTTCAATCTTCTTGGAAGAGGTAGAGCATGTGTACCTCATGTGTCCTACTTTCCTACTCTTGTGGCAAGATGCATTTTCTTTGGGATACTTGCTCATTTTGATTGAACTTTCTTCATCTTCCTTATGAAACTTCTTGGTTCCTCCCATCTTTCTTATGTACTTTTTGAATTTGTTGATAAGGAGGGACATGGCTTCATTATTCGTGTCAGAATTGGACTCATCATCATCATATGTCTCCTTTTGACTACTTGAGTGTGATCTTGTTACCTTGAAGGAGGTTTCTTTGATGTTCTCGTCTATTTGTTCATTGAGTGTCAAACTTCTTAGTTCCAACTCATGTCCTTGAAATTTGCCAAATAAAGTTGCGAGCGTCATTTATTCCTAGTCCTTTGACTCCATGATGACAGTCACCTTGGGTTGCCATTTCTTGTTCAGAAATCTCAACACTTTAACAGTTAGTTCATGTTTGGAAAATGACTTATCTAATGCAATGAGATGATTAATAATGTGAGTAAATCATTTTTTCAAATCAGAAATAAATTCATGTGGAAACATACGAAATAACTCATACTCATGCATAAATGTATTTAATCTAGATCATTTGACCTCACTAGTGCCTTCGTGGGTTACTTGTAAAGTGTCTCACATATTCTTGGCACTATCGTACTAAGAAACTCTACAAAACCCACTGTAGGAGAGTGTAAAGGTTATAATGTTTTTCACTTTCAAATGAAGTTGCACTCTTATCTTTTCCTCGTTGGTCAAGAGACTTCTATGTTTCTCCATTCACTATGTGCAGTGGAACGAAAGGTTAATATTCTATGGAATCCCAAATTTTCGTTTAAATGGCCTCAATAAAAATCCTCATTCAGATTTTCTAGTAGGTGTACCCTATGCCACTGAAAATCGGAGGGCAGTCGATGGATGCGCCATTGTTGCTAAACGGGTTAGAAAGCCCATGGTAAAAGTGCCTAAGATCAACGATGTAAGCGGCTAAGCTAGTACGGTCGTACTAGCTCTAATAGCAGTTGTTGGGTCCTATAGGGCTCTATCACTCACTTAGAGGGGTGAATAGGTGATACGGTACAAGATCACTGTTGTTCGATAAACAAAGAGAAAACACAAAATTATACACTCTTTAATCGATTATACACAGATTTAATCGATTAACTCGATCTGCTATTAATCGATTAACTCGATCTGCTATTAATGATTAACTAAACAACTTAATAGATTTTTCATTTCAGTTTCAGTGAAAACTGTTTTCTTTCGATCTCCAAGATTACCAAGATTCTACTAAACTTATATGCACTTATTATAGACAGTTAATAACAGTAAATGCACAATATAGAATATGCAATTAACACAGAATTATATGCATGTCAAGTTAAGTAAAACAAGTAATGCGGAAATGTAAAAGATAAGGGAAAGAAGATTGAAACACGACTTTTATCCTGCTTCGTTTGCGAGTCCACTTGCAAACTACATCCAAGCATCCCCTTCTGATCTTTGGAGATTTTTATTCATTATGGAAATTCAATATTCTTTACAAACACACTTCCAATACAAAATGTAAGACGCTACTTTCTTGGAACCGTTAAGCCCCCATTTCAAATTGACTACTAAGCTCGCCTACTAGGATACCACATCGTTTGTGACTCTAACCCCAGCCTAAGTATCACTCAATACTAAGACATCTTGCTTCTCGTAAAGACACACCTAACAACAATATTCAGATTTTACACTCTTCTCACAATCTAAGAACCCTTCTAAAATATCTCACATTTACAGAAACAGAAAGCGTGAGATGCAAGATTTCTTTTTCAAAAAAAGATTTGACAATAAAGCCCAGCGGGTATCTTGTAAAGATTCACCATTTTCTTTTCTCAAAATAACACTTTGAAATCTCTCTAAAGATATGAAAGTTAGAGCTTTAGATTTCCTGAACAATATGTGTAAAACTCTTTGTTTCGTAAACATGTTCTAACTCTATGAAAAGTTTTTCTCCCTCATTATTATTGTTGAAGCAATATGAAAAACTAGGGTTAAAATACTATTTTATGTTAATCTGCAATTAATCGATTATACTTAATCTTAATGGATTAACGGGTTCTTGAAAATAACAGAAAAAAGAAATAATAACAACCCTTATAAACATATTTGTTAATTGATTAATGGTTTTCTAAAAATATATTTCAATTAGGAATGACCTCCTACATGATTTATAAACTAATGATGCATGCCTTTGAATGATGTATAATTTAAAACACTTTTTAAATGCATTCAAAACATACGAGTATGTATATATGTATGTTTATCTAAATCATGTATGTATGCATGTAAGTCTCATTTTAGATATGATGGATTTTAGCATGTGAGACTTTCATTAGGGTTTATCCTAGCCTAGACTCTTACTAAGCAAGCATCTTAAGACCTAATAAAGATATAAAAATACTTGACACCTCGATCCTCTTTTGAATGCTTTGCCTTGTATGAACTTGAGTCTTGACTTTATAGTTGATACTTGTTTTTGTTGATTTGCTCATCCTCTCAAGCTTGTGCTTGAACATATAATCATGTTGTCGATCCTTGTCTTTATCAATCTTTTGTCTTCATCAAACTATATGTGTCCTTTGTTTTCATCAAAACATATGTGATGCATTTTGCATCTTCATAATTTATGTACTTATTGCGTTATTTATTCAATAATTTATTTACATCTCTTCTATTCACTAATTCAATTTGTGTTAAATGGGGTTGCTTCATTTTACATTCTTACTTTTGAAGTGATGTACATGTTTATGGTGCTTAGGATTATATTTCATTTTTGACATTGCCTGTGAACTTATTAAATAAAGCAAAATGGTATTGTAAAGAATAAAAGACATCTATTGTGTCTATGTGCAATGGTGCGCTCAACTTTACTTTACCCATCTCTCTTCTTAACTATCAATTGATGAACTTTACCAATCTACTGTGTCGTGAACTTTTCGCACCTAATTATTTGTGATGTCAAAAAATATTATTGCTTCTGCCCATGAATGTGTGTAACACCTTGACTCAATGGAACTTACATAAATAAATGAATTTAGGAAAAGATTTGTGGTAAAAGTAAACTCGTGCTGAAAATGTGAAGTAACAAATTTCTGTAGAGTTTTCATAATAGGATTAAACTTCAATTTCAAAAACTAATAGAAGGTATTATAATAAACATTCAAAACAATATACTTTGCGATATAAAACTATCAACTTTTAGAGGACACAAAAATAAAACATAAACTCATCCTACAATTGAGTGACACACTATTTAGTCATAAAAAATGTCTTTCTTTTCCTTTGAATGAATACACAATCATTCTCCTTGAACTCATGTACTCCCTAAAAATATATTAGAAGAGTATGTACTTCCACATATGGTGTTGGGTATCAGCAGGTTAGAACACACCTAGAAGGGGGGTTGAATAGGTGTAACAATTACTTTTTCCGCTTTTCTGATAAATTGCGCTGAAATGAAAACTATTGCCCTTAATCAATTAAGCTTGGTTTTAATCGATTAATCAGTACTTGGACTTAATCGATTATGCTTGTGGTTAATCGAGTATCCTGAATTTTGCACTCCTTGATTTTATGGTTTCTTGCATAGCAAGTTACCGATTACCAATTCTATACCCAACCAATTGATTAATGAAGTTACAGAATGACAGCTAAACAGATTCTAACAGACAACTCATATTAAATCAATTTACAAGAATGTAAAGGACAAAAGTAAAGGAGATAAGGGATAGAAAATTATGCACAATGAATTTTTATCCTAGTTCGTTTGCGGTCTACTACAAACTACAGCTATGCCTCCCGTTCTGATCTTGAGAGATTTTTCTTCACTATTGCAATTGTATATTTACACGCACACTTCCAATTACAAAAACAGAAAACTAAGCCGCTTCTTTCTTGGCACCTATGAGCTTAACAACCTAGGTTTGACCTATCTAACTCGCCTTCTTGGATCTCCTATCCTTTCGAGATTCGGCCCCTGCCTCGGTATCGCTTGAACAAAGACCTCCTATTCTGTGTGAATATTATCAAGATCTCTTGAGGTAAAACTACTCACCAAGAGATCAACTTCCTTGTTAGTTAATGTTTTTGATGAGATGTCTTGAGTACTTAATACTTGGATTCAACAATTAAACTCGATCTAAACTCTAAGCAGAAAATCCGCAAGAACCTAATCTAAATGAGATTTAAATGCCTAAGGTTTACCTAAAATTGATTTGCACACTTTTCAGAAAAAGATTTGTCTCACTTCACTCTAAAAGAAATCAAGAAAGTATGCAAGAATGCAATGCATTGAAACCTAGAGATAAAATGCAATGATTTTATTTTCTAAGCCCTATTCAGAATGCTCTCATTCTCTAAGCTTTCCCAATGCACTTTCTCACTCTAATGCAGTGTATGAAAATGTATGCTCTAAACTATTTTCGAAATTATGCAAGTTCAGCCATATGGGCTAGAATTACAACATTTATAGAAACCACACATATATTGTCATTATTCGATTATACAGTGACTTAATTGATTAACAAGCTATTAAAAACTTATTTTCTGTTACGTCTTAATAGAGTAACCAACAACTTAATCGATTAACACATCATTGGTTTCATATTGGTTCGCTACTGTAATCTTGATAATCGATTAACATTATACATAATCGATTATACTATATAAACATTATTATCTTGATGAATGGTAAACTATCTATATGACATGTGATCATGCAATACATGTTTTTCAAAGATGTTTACCTTTAATGCAGAAAACCATGTATGTAGATGCATGAGCTTACTTATCATATAATTGCTAGATGATATGTCTCAATTTTAGTCTTGTTCATTTTTAGTTCTGGTGAGACTCCCACCTAGGTTTACCTAACCTAGACTCGATCTAAGGAAATCGTCTTAAGACTTCTAGTAAATTAAAGCTACAAAGCCCTAAGTCTATAGATATCACCCTTGAGTCTTCGGCTTGTTGTTTGTTGCAAGATCTTCAAGCTTTCTATGTACGTCCACTGTCTTCATCAAAACCAAGGTCAACTTCAAATATGCAAGTCTTGACTCTTTGCACTTTCAATCTCCTCCTTTATGATTATGACAAACTCTACACCAAATCCTTGTTTGATGAGTTTGATGATGATCAACAAGTGTTTGTAAAAGGTTGGTTAATATCAAAGTTGCGCTGCTCCCCCTCACTTTGTTCTCCCCCTCAACCAAGCAACAAGGTGAAAATATTTAAGTAAGTGTAGGTAACATATTCACGGAAGCATAACAACCTAAAAGACACTTCAAACAACAAAACAACCTTTCTCCCACTTTTGATATTATCAAAAAGCATAGGCATTAAAATGATAATAACTTATCAAAAGAAAGAAGAGATATAAAAGTTTGTGATAAGAAACTGATTTTAATTGATTAAGAATATGCTATAATCGATTAAACAGTTTGAAGAAGCTTAAACAAGTGCACAAATTTATGCATTTAATCGAGTAACATCTTCCTATAATCGATTAAACTGACTTAGAACATAATATGGACAAGATTTATATGATATACCCATCATGTAAATAAGCAATCAAGCATGGAATGATTAATATTACAAACTTATTCAATTAAGGCATGTATTAATCAAACCTATATGATATACACACAAGATAAGATCAAGATTCTCATGGTAACCATTATCCATAAACCATCGACATAACTAATGAAGCGTAGATCAACAAGATATGAAATATCAAATTGCAACAAGTACATAGCAAGAGTTTTAAAGAAATATATTATAAACATAAAATACAATGCCCAAATGAAAGATAAAGTAAATGACCCAAAAATAGAAACTAAACAACAAAACATAATATCCTAAGACTTAGACAATCCTAAACTGCTCCTAAGGTGGTGAAGGAGATTTTCTGGCTTGCAAATGCATAATGTCATTACTAGTCCTGATGAGGAAATCTATGCAGTTAATCTCTTCATTGAACCTTTTATTTTGTCTCTCAAACCCCGATTGGATCAAGTTCCTTAGAGACTCATAGTGTGCATCAATACAAGCATTTAGCCTCTGTTTCATAACATCCAAATGAGCTATCCCAAAAAGCAGTCCTTGAGGCATAGTAGCAGCCTCCTTCTGATTCTCAGGAATGTGCTCATCCATATGAACATCTTCATCTGATAAATCCAAATCCACAGTCGTGTTGTGATCTTCCTGGTACTGCCAGGCATTATCATACTTATAAATTCTCATCTTGTGGATTAGATTGTCACCAATCAAGTGCTCACGAGAATTTGTAGAAATAATCACTGTATCCAAAGCATCTATTTCTAGATAATCAATGATGTGAGATATGAAAATACCATAAGCAAGAAACATGGATTGAGAGTTTGAGATACCATACATTACGTTAAGAATTTCCTGAGGCTAGTTTATCAGAACTTTTTCTCGAATAACAAACATAAATTCCCGGTCATTAATAGTTGGTTGGACATGGTTTGTGTTTCTCTATACTAGTATATATGCCACTATGTAGTGAAGGAGTCGGTTTTCCACTGATAACGATCCAACTTTTGTTACTTCTCCTTGCACAAATAAGTGTGGTCCTCTAAGATAGAATTTGTACATTTCCGTTGCATCAAATGAGTTCCATAGTGCATTTGAGCAATCCCCTAGGTCGAGACCATCAATAGACAATCCACCCACATTCAAAAATAAATTTTTATTCAGCTCAAATAGTTTTCTCGAAACCATCGACCAATAACTCCCATCCTTATAATGAAAGTTTGCATAAAATTCCCTAATGAGAGTAGGGTATACCTTTTCATTAAGCTCAAGAAACTGATTTACTCCCTATATTTCCAATCCATGAGGAAACTCGAAGCCTTGCTCTACCATCCAAGCCATATCCATGTAGCGAATGTAAGTTGGCTTTCTCCCTTGGAATTTGGCTAAGCGAGTTTCTTGAAGGATTAGTGAATAGTAGGGGTCACTATAATCCCTTCTATCACCTTGTCCAAACGAAGAGCCAATTTCAGTTCTTCTTGAATGGTTTGTCATGGATTTGACTCTCTTTTTCTTCCATTTTCCATATTTCTGGGATTGGAGTTGTTTAATTGATTATATAATCGATTTAATGTGTTTCTGGGCTAGGGTTTGGAATTGGGGAAATCTAGGTTTTCATATTTCTGTTGATTTATGTGTTAATTGATGTCTAATTAGGCTTATTTGGGATCAGTTTAGGTTGCTATATGATTAGGATAGACCAATTTCACTAATTGATTGAAAAAGGGCAGGAATTTTGAGATTAGGGTTTGAGAAAATCTTTCTCAAACGAGTACAGAATCTGATATAGTTATTGCCTTTAATCGATTAAGACGCATTAAAGTCTTACAATTTTGAAAAGTTGAGCCCAAGTAATCGATTAAATAAAGGCTTAATTGATTAAGTGTTAGAGAACAAAAATGCTTAAGCTACTAGAACTCAACTTAAATTATTTTTACATAGGTTAATCGATTATTATCATTAAAAGCACAAATTTGAGTACGTTCTTGAGATTATTATCATTCTTAGACATTTAACCTAACAAGAAATTCTAGATAGAATTAAACACTTCTAGAACATAACCACATAATCATGAATACAATTTATAAGTACAAATGAATCATGCATTCAACAAATATTAAATAGATAAGCATATTTATCATGCAAATGCACACAATACCAACAACCACACTAGTTGAGATATTTTCATCAAGAATTCCAATTTCTCTTCTAAGAACAAATAAAGTGTCTCATGAAAGGGGCTTGGTGAAAATATCTGCCAGTTGTTTAGTGGTTTCAACAAATTCAAGCACCCAATCACCTTTTTGAACATGATCATGCAAGAAATGATGCCTTATTTCTATATTCTTGGTTCTAGAATTCAAGATGGGATTCTTGGATAGGTTTATGACACTTGTATTATCACATTTAATTGGTATCTTTTCTAGCTTGAGAACGAAATCCATAAGTTATTGCTTCATCCAAAAGATTTGTGTGCAACACACACCGACGGGAATGTACTCCGCTTCGGATGTGAATAAAGCAACATAAGCTTGCTTTTTGTTGTGCCCTGACACTAAGGAGCTTCCTAAGAGGTAGCAAGTTCCACTAGTACTTTTCTGATCCAACTTACAATTAGTGAAATCAGAATCGGAATATCCTACCAAGGATAGAGAGGCATCCCTACGATACCATAATCCCATATTTTGGGTTCCCATAAGATATCTCATGATTCGTTTAACAGAATTAAAATGTGATTATTGAGGCATAGATTGATATATCGCATACATGCAAACACAAAACATTATATTAGGGCGACTCGTAGTTAAGTTTAGTAATGAGCCTATCATGCTGCAATATTTAGTTACCTTTACCACTTTTTCTTTTTCATCTTTGTCTAAGTCACACGAGGATGCCATCAGTGTCGATGCTTCTTTGCACTTTTCCATCTCAAACTTACAAAGTATCTCTTTGCAATATTTCGACTGGTGGACGAATATTCCACTTTTCATTTGCTTAATTTGTAGTCGAAGGAAGAATGTAAGCTCCGACATCATTGACATATCAAATTCACCCTACATCAAATCAGAAAAATCCTTGCAAAGGAGGTCGTTAGTAGCTCCAAAGATAATATCATCAACATATATTTGCACTAATAAAACACGATTATATGATTTTTGGATAAAGAGCGTTGTGTCGGCTTTTCCCTAAGAACCCTTTTTCTAAACGAAGAGTACCCAATCTATCATACCAAGCTCGAGGAGCTTGTTTCTGGCCATAAAGTGCCTTTTTGAGTTTATAGACATGGTTTAGACATTTACAGTTTTCAAAATCGGGCGGTTGCTCAACATAAATGTAACATCCCTCCTTTCAGCACCTTGCTTAGATAGACATAGGACTATATATATATGTGTGCTTATGTATGTGACTATATTATCTTGATAATAGAATGATATATGTTTAATAGTTGCCTTGAAAATGAGAGTTATTATAATAAGAACTAACTTACTTGGATAACAAGTAATTACTTGTAAAGTTTTGTTAAGAAGTATTAATTTGAGAGTTTCTTTACGTAGATAAATATCGTAGTTCTTAATATATAATTAAGATTAGAATTGGGTTAGAATGAGAAAAATAAGTTAGTTTCGTTTAATAGTCAAAGATGTCCAAGTTTTGAAGTTTAATCGTTTTTGGGTTAATGTCTAATCTTAGAATTGTGATAGAATTAGTCTAAAGTGACCACCTGACCTATGATATTTTTATAATAGGTTTTTAATATTAAGAGTGTTTACTATGATAAATAACTTAGATAAAAAGTTACTAGAGAAAGTGTTAGTTTTAATGTACCTTTGAACTAGATTGCCCAAAAGTACCTATAATTTTTTCTGTCAGTTCTTTGAGTGCTTGAACTATCATCACTACTCAGTTAGACATTGTTTAAGATTGTATTAAGTTGTCTTAAATCACAAGAAAACACATACATGCATTATACCAAATTCCCAAAACGAATTCAACAAAAAGTACCATGCCATGTGTTTAGTTCTTATCAAGCCACCTAATCAATGAGTTGGTTGCATGATGATCTCAATTAAAAATATGCTAATCCACTAACTCCAGCCCTCGTCATCTATAAATAGCCCATAGGGGCAGAAACTCCCCTCATTTCATTCCACCCATCTCACAAACTCAAAGAAAAAATCATCTCCTCCATTGCCTTCTCTTGTGCATCGGCTTTGAAGCCATAGGAAGGAGGTCCATTTTTCTCTTCTCAATCTTGCATGAAAGATACTCCACTTCTCCTCTAAGTTATCTACATCATATCTATGGGTTCTATCTTCCAATTCTTAGGATTTGTTAGTTGTATTCTCTATTAGGAGTCATGAACTCAAATGGTGCAACAATGGGTTTTAGTGTAGATTTTGCTTGGAATTCCTTCTAGCTTTTCTCCAAGGACCCTAATATACTAATTTGAGGTATGGATAACTCAAATTGTATCTTTGGTTTACAAAATAATGACATGCAAATGCTGTTCTTGCTGTTTTAAAATTATGCCTAAGTGTGGTTAGGGAAATCATGAATGATTGTTGTTGTTGTTGAGTTGTAAGCTTATGGTTGTGTTAGAAATGATCATGGCTATGCTTATAAATCCTTGCATTCTGGAAATATTCTGTGTGCAGGTCTCTATGTCTCAAAAATTCGTGGTCTAAGTGTCTCTAAACTCAACCACCTTCTTGTGTTGTTGTTACACCAAAAAGGATGCTCTAAGTGACATCTCTTGTCCTAGAATTGCTTGGGATTGAAGTTAAAACCCTTGTATGAGCTCTAGATTGTTTAGAATTATGTATCTATGTTAGTGAACTTCTCTCAAGGACTGAAAATAAAAAATTTGGAAGGCTTGAAAGCCATACAATTGATCCTAAGTGTTTAAGGGTTAAGGAAACTCTAGAACCTTAATTCTTTGTTAACTTGAGTTCCTAAAGTCCAAATTTGACATAAGACCTCTGCATGTATTCATATTTTAATTATATAGCCTATTAAGATATTATTTAGGTACAAGGATTAGGGTTCCTCACTGAATGGGGGTAAATATGAAAAACAGTTCCCAAGTTACAATCAAAACTATCCAATTTTTAACTATGTGTTAGCCTATGTTTCAAAGTATCTTATGGTCTATAAATTCTTAGTTTTTTTGATCCCAAACATGTCAAGCTCAGTTCTTTCCTATGAAGTTTAAAATGTGTCTCAATTTAAATATTTTTCTAAAATTATTCTGAAGTTAATCCGAGCCTCATAAGTCGAATTCTGAGTTTTAAACCTACCGTGTCCCTGAAATCTTTTCGTACTTGACCAAGATCATATATGTATCCAAATGAAATATTTGGGTATGTTATAATGTCTAGAGCCTCATTAAGGTGTTTTCCTGTATGATTTGAATAATCTAGTGATATTGAAGTTAACCATTTAAGATATAATCAGCTACTCGACATTCGGGCAATCGACAACAAATGAAATATTAAGTTCAGAAAGGGTAAAGGTATGGAGAGAAGTGTCTTTATATAGGAGCTTAGAAATAATGCCAAAGATATTCGTGCATCTCTAAGCTAGGCTATATACGAATATAGTCGAATACTATTTCTGTGGCCGTGAACAATTGAAGGAGGATTTAATCCGGAAGGTGCTTATCGGTGGCTCCACGATATAGAGAAAATATTTAGGATCATGCAGTACACTGAAGCACAAAAGATAATCTTAGCCCCTCATATGTTGATTGGAGAGGCTGAACACTAGTGGAATTATGTCAAATCTCAAATTGAAGATGAACAAGGAGAAATTACTTGAGTGAAATTTCGGAAGAAATTTCTCGAGAAGTTGTTTCCTAAAGATATCCATTAGAAGAATGAGATTGAATTCTAGAGCTCAAACAGGGAAATATGTCTGTTGGCAAATAAGCTGCAAATTTTGAAGAACTATCAAGATTTTCAAGGTATTTCCCATAAGAGTAGAATGAAAGAGCTAAGTGCATTCAGTTTGGGAATGGACTTAGACCCGAGTTAAAGCCAGTGGTGAGCTTTCAGGAGATTATGCATATGTCTACCTTGGTGAACAAATGTAGAAGAGTTATCATGATAAGCGTAAGAAACCTCTAGAATTACAACATTTATAGAAACCACACAGATGTTGTCATTAATCGATTATAAAGTGAATTAATCGATTAACGAGCTGTTAAAATTTGATTTTCTATCATGTCTTAATCAATTAACCAACAACTTAATCAATTATCACATCATATGTTTCATATTGGTTAGCTACTATAATCCTGATAATTGATTAATATTATACATAATCGATTATGCTATATTTATATTTTGTTTCCTTGATGAATGATAAACTACCTATATGACATGTGATCATGCAATACATGTTTTCAAATATGTTTAACTTTAATGTACAAAACCATGTATATAGATGCATGAGCTTACTTATCATATAATTGCCAGATGATATGTCTAAATCTTAGTCTTGTTCATTTTTCATTCTCGTGATACTCTCACCTAGGTTTACCTATCCTAGACTCAATCTAAGGCAATCATCTTAAAACTTCTAGTAAATTAAAGCTATAAAGCCCTAAGTCTATAGATATCACCATTGAGTCTTCGACTTGTTATTTGTTGCAAGATCTTCAAGCTTTCTTTGTATGTCCATTGTCTTCATGAAAACCAAGGTCAACTTCAGATATACAAGTCTTGACTCTTTGCACTTTCATATGGGATATAAATAGCACATAAGGTATTAAATTTACATAGTAGATGTGATATAATAATTATCAAATGGATATAATCAAATATGAAATGTGAATATCATGATGTATAAATATCTACATTGTCTATTTTGACACAACTATCAACTATTTAAATGATTGCATGGAGAAATATCTCCTAGTAGGGCCTCCAACACATCATCAATAGCAGTGGTACTGACATTGGTCGAGCCCGAATAGCCCTATGTCATTCTTAGGAAGCGGACATGATTAATGTTAGATATCAGTGACAGAATACACCTAGAAGGGGGGGGGGGGTTGAATAGGTGTCGCGGTTCCNCCGCTATTTTCACCAAAGCCCTATTATGGAAACTTGCCCAATTAATCGATTAAAGCTATGACTTAATCGATTAAGTCACACAGAATAAGCAGTTGCTGACTGGCTCAATTACACAGCCAATTACAGATTATACATAATTGATATAACAGATATATTTGAACACAAATGATATTTATTTGGCAGTAATGCTATATTCAAAATATCAGCTACAATAGGCAATTAAAACTACTAAAAACAGTAAAGAGATAAGGGAAAGAAACAGTCTGCAACAAGGTTTTTATACTGGTTCGTTTTGAGGTCTACTACAAAACTACATCCAGTCCTCCCATCTGATCCGAGAGATTTTTCTTCACTAAAATTGAAACCAATGTGCCTTACAAACACACTTCCAATTACAAGACATTGAATGCTCCTTTCTTGAGTTCCCAGAACCTGTACCTTGGTTTGACCTTACCCAATCACCTAGGAAAACCTTTCCTACAATCCAACCCCAGCCAAGAGTATGCTCTAAACTCATGATCTCCAAGTCTTGGTGAAGACTCTCTTATCTCTTTGGTGGTACAACACCAAGAGACGACTTCCCTTGTTACACAAACAACACAAAGAACAAAGTAATGTGAAGCACTAAAATAGCTCAAATATTACAAGAAAGAACAAGTTATAAACCTTATACAAATCTCACAATTACTATGAATATGTATAAGATCATAATCATGAAGAACATGTAATTTCTACCCTTAAGAAATCTCTAAACAGTAATGAAAGAATCATGTAAGAACAAGATAGGATGATGAACACATTTGATAATATGCAATGGATAATATGTTAATCCCTAAGCATAATACTATCTCACTCTAATCTCACATGCAATTCTCTATGCCTATATGACATACATTGAACATGAAAATACACAACTTAGCAATTCTAATATGAATGAATGAATGTATTAAATCGTATATGAAATATGTTAAAAATACAGTTTATATAGAAAAGTTGTTTTCACCCAGTTAATCGATTATGTTTCCTGTTAATCAATTAACGGGCTGTTAGAGAGTAACTGAAATCCATTTTTCAGTTATCTGTTAAAACTATTTAAAAACTGTTTTTGCGTTAATCGATTAAAGCTTCACTTAATCGATTAACTGACATATTTTCAGTTATGATGTTATTTGGTAAACTACCTATATGTTATGCTTATCAACTATACATGTTTTACCTTTATGTTATACCTAAAATGCACAAATAACATGTATGATTAATGCATGAACATATAATAAACTAGATGACATGTCACATTTAAATGATATGATAGTTTTTAGACTTTGTGAGATTTGCATATAGGTTTACCTAACGTAGACTCAATAACTAAGACACATCTAAGGCTCTAGTCTAGACATGAAGCTCTTGAATCTTTGGCATGTTGATTTGTTGAGTTGTCTTTAAGCTTTCACTAAGTTTTTTGTCTTCATCAAAACATAGGCAAGCATAAGTGCACTCTTGACACATTGCACTTTTAATGATGGGAGTGTCACGACCATCATTTATAACTCACTGGCAAAATAATGTGCACTCTGTAGTGTTAGATTACCAATCGATCAGCAAAGATAACTATCTTGGGGGTGTTTGAGGTCACCATAGTTACGGGAAAGAGTTTCGTTGACTCAAGGGAGCTACCCCTTTTCCTAACAGATCGATATTCACCTATAATGTCTCGTCAACAAAGTCACGGAGATAAGGTACCTCTCTACATTCTCGATATAAATCTGACAGTGTCGTATCTTCTTGTAGACTATACTATTAACAATAGACATAGTGACATTCATCATGTGATTCATAAGAAAACGATTTCACATTATTTTGAGAAAACTCTGGGCTTTTCATTGAAACCAAAAACTTTGTAAAATAAAGGTTTTACTGAAAGATATAATTTCACAACTAACCATAATAATTTGGAGTAAAGGGTAATGTTTTTCAAATCATTCTTCATTCTCATTTACCTTTTTAACATTAAAAAACTTAGAAAATTCATATAATTCCAAGTTATAGAACTTTTTCTAAATTGATGTCATGCCGACTCATTTTAAAATACAGTTCAAAAGCATCTTTAAACACCTCAATCTGAGCTAAAACTCACTAATATAGTTTCCTCTTTTTCTTCACACTATTTCTTCTCATTTTTTAGTTCATACAGAATATTCATATGTCATGCCATATAAATTTACAATGATAACGCAACAGTCATTTCAATAGTTAGGATTGAACAATAATTCAATAATTAGGATTGAACAATAATTCAATAATTAGGATTGAACAATTAAATCAAACATATAGCTAATTCTCATCACTTGGCACTAATACCCAACCACTCAATATCTACGAGCAAATGAGCCTTAATACCCAACCACTCATGGGCACAAAATTATTATTAATCTAAAATTGTTTAAGGTCTGGCTTAGAGATGCACGACTATTGTTGACATCATTTCTAAGTTCACACAGGAAAGTATTTCTCTCTCTATATATGTACTTTTATTAAATCCAATAAAATCTAGTTGCAACATGCTTGTATCACGAGTACTTAATAGTAACTTTAACTATTAAACTATGAACTTTACAGTTGTTCAGAAATTAATTAGAATGACCCATTTGGTTCTAGACATTGGAATATATTCAAAAATCTCATTTGAATATATGAAATTTTGGGCACGATAAAAATCTCATTAGCATTACTTAGCCAAATCTAACAAGAATTGATTTGACTTATAGTCAAATTTCTTCTTATCAATAGGATATTGACAAGTGTACCAGAGATAGTAGGATTAACTTGATACCTTAAGCATTGGTAAACAATGACTGCATTGAATAGTCTTTCCATATCCTATGTAATCATTAGAAAAGAGTCATTATAACTCAAGTTATGATCTTCTCATTTTCAGATATGTATGCTGGCCACATAAGTAGGACAACTCAAATGAATAGTTCATAGGGTTTTACTCGCACATAGTAATTTTGTGATACTTTCACAGAATTAAATATTTGTCCAATAGTTTTCATATGAAATTAGTTTCAATGGAATTAGACAATCATGATAGGATTTATGACCTAATCATCATATATTGTCCAACCATGATTTTCAGCTACTAGGTAGCAAGACACTAGTTTAGTATAGAGAGCATAATTCCCATATGGCTAAATGAAAACATGAAAATTTGACCAATTTATAAATATAATTAAACAGGGAAAATTTTTATTATATTCAGGTTCTGGTTTTAGGGTTTGGACGATACATTTTTGAAGGTATATTTACAGATAACCGTAATCTTTTTCATGACTAGCATGAACATAATATGTTTTGGTAAAATAATCACAAATCTCAAATGGTCTAATGGATTTGAGAGAATTTTTTCCAATTTGGAAATCTTGTTTGATAAGGATTAATCTATGTTCCTATAAGGTCTAAGATTTGTGGATGCTTGTGTGCATTGCATGATTTTGATGAAGATAAAACTTGAATTTTGATGAAGGCAAAGTATGGACAAGGACAAATCAACAACAACAATTGAAGACTCAAGTTCAAGCATTAAGAGGATAAAAAAAAGCTTAAGAGTATATTTTCATTTCCTTAGGTCCTTACATGTTTTGAATGAGTACAGTCTAGGTAATATTAACGAAATTAAAATCTAACAAATTAGAATGATGATTATGATGCATATGAGATTAATATTCATACATCATATAGATGCATTAAGATTCATACATTATTTCAGGATTTTGATGCATTAAAAAAGTTGAACTTATATCATTTCAAAATCATGCATCATAAATTAGTAATCAGTTACTCATAGTGAAAATACCTAGTATTCAGAAATTAACTTTGAGTAACCAGTTACTCTCTAGAGTAATCAGTTACTCTCTAGAGCAATCAGTTACTCTAGCTTACCTCCTCATCTAGTAATCGACTACTCCTTAGAGTAATCAGTTACTGTCCTCATCTATTGAATCCCTCACGAACTTAATGTCTGGTAATTGGTTTCTATTTTACACTAATCAATTACATACTCCAAATATGAAAATTTATGCATTTTAAGCCATGTTTATGCTTAAGTAGGCATGCAATACACATAAGGAAGCAAATATATTAGCATATGAATATATTTAGGATCAGTTAGATTCATCAAGAATGCCTAATTCTAGTCTAATTTTATCAAAATGTTTTTTGGCCAAAGGTTTTGTAAAGATGTCAACTAATTATGATGTGAGCCAAACACGGCCCATGATTTTTGGGAAAACTTGATAAAGTTGTAAGTTAGATTGAATAAAGTGGAGGTCGTTTGTCCCACATTTAACTTAAGATTATTTTTAGTATTTTCATTATAGCCATTAAACATTTTTAGTTTGTAGGGGAAATTATTTCCTTCTTAGAAGAGACATGTAAAATGATTTTTTCCTCTTTTGGTGGATTGACGTTGTAACTTAAGAGAGAATGATTTATTTCCCTTATTGAAGGATTGACATTAGATTTAAAAATGGGAATCACTTCCTTTTTGAAAGGAGGTGTGTGGATCAAAGAGGATGAGAAATGATTTGTTGCCTTTCTTGAAAGGAGGTGTGAAAACATTCAAAAATAACACTTAAACTTCATTTCGGAGTTTCTTTATTGGTATAAGTGTGTTCAATTGTTGCCATATTGGAGCGAAACATTTGAATTTGAATCACAACAATTATGGCATGCACAATCAACATTATGGGGCTCATTAGAAGTTACCTTATATGCCAAAGGAGTTATGATTGTGCTAAACAATTTCCTTACATGACTACCATATATTTAAGAGTCTGGTTTTGTTTCTTTTTTTGAGGAAATACATTGAACTTGGACATCCTTGGCTGCATGACTCATCATCAAACAATTCAAGTTTAAATCCAAGAGAGTTATGATTGTAGTTAAGAATATTTTATTTCTTTCCTTCTATAGGTAGTTTTTGAATTCAAAATAATAACACTTTGTAAGGGAATTTCGTGTGAGGTTGGGGGTTGATGAAAATCAGCCATTAATTAGTTTTTATTGTCTTAATTAGGCCATTAAATTGTGTTTATTTTGTGCAATTTTCGTGGAGCCATGTAGGCAGCAACAAAACTATATGTAATAAGTCATTTCCTATGAAATAACATGTTGAGCTTTGCTCCTACACTTAGAACTTATCAAGGATCCATCATTGTTGCGTTCATAGGCTTATCACCATTGGTGTGGCGCCTTAACCTTGTTCTTATCAAGGATCCTTCCTTGTCATGAACCTCCTTGGCTTATCAAGCTACTTTGCTTGTGGCACCTTCCCCCTTCCTTCTTATCCATTTTCTTTTATCCAAACATAAAAATAAAAATACAAAAAAAGTATATACAAAAATGTGCCTATATACAATAAAATTATTCCATATACATTTCATCCCATTTTCATACACCAAAACATAGACATTACTAAAAATTCTATTCCGCGAGTCCAATTAAGTTTCAGGCAAGAACGATCGGCAAAGAAAGCCAACCACCCCTAGAGGTTCGCATCAAGTGGTACAAGAGCCACTTCTTGCTTGAAAGTCCGTCATAATGTCCAGTCCAGATAGAAGTCCAACCAAGTCTTCCAAGGACAGAAAACATGACCATAATCTTTCAGACGATGAACACCCAACTCGAAACTCTCCAAAGGCAAATAGAGCAATTGAGGGTTCAAAATGAGAGGCGACATGGTATTGATTCAAGTGACTATGAATCAGAAAGGAGAAGTAGATATGCTCCAAAAGCCTATCAACAAGCCAATCACAAAAAAATTACCAAGCCAACCCAAGTCCATTCAAAGGGAGTGTGAGCCAATAGACTTTGTAAGGGTGTTCAAAAAGGCATTACAATATGAAACCACAAGAATTACAAGAGAACCCGAAGTCATGAGTGAATTACTTATGAGTAGGGAAGATTTGAGTGAATCACTTGTGAGTAGGGAATGTTTGAGTCAAACACTTGAGATTGAGGAAAAAACTTTGAGTGAGGAGAATACTTTGAGTGAAAACACAATGAGTGTAAACACAATGAGTGCAAACACTATGAGTGGAATTCAAAGTTAGGTTAAGAGTGTTTTGGTTTCAAGGAAACCCATATGCCTACCCTCTTGTGGGAAATTTGTATTTACTAACCCCTCTAATGGATGTCATTTGTCCATCTTTGTTAAGCAATTGTTTCAGGAAAATGGTGAATTCTTTTCCAAGGATGAACCACCCGATCCTCCACTTTTAAGAGATATTGTATTTTACATTGATTCCAATGGATATATTCCTATGGGTGATATTGATGTGTTTAATACAAAATTTCATGATGATGATCATTCAACTTTTATGGTAAAAAGAAGATTTTCTAAAAATCAATTTTTACCAATCAATGAAGTCATTAAAGCTTGTCATGTTGTCGTTGAATTATTCATCAGGGGTAAAACTCATGATGAATATGTTAGGAAGTATGTTGGACAATTGACAAGGTTGGTTTTTGACCTAGGAGATCAAGATGATTGTTTTCATTGTACTAATTTATTTATTAAGCAGGTGCAAAAACTAAATGTGTGAAGAAATTTCATGCACAAATGAAGAGGTTTGTCTTTGATCCAGGAGGTGATGGTGCCTCAAATTTGAGGACAAATTCTTTTCAAGAAGGAGGGTAAGATGTAAACCAAGGGGGGTAACCTATGATTTATGTAGGACAATCATACAAGTAGGAGAGTCACTTTGAGTCAACATTCTTGGAAGGAAATTATAATAGTTTTTAGTTATTATTTTCGATAAATTGAGATTTTATTCTGATGGGTAGTCTTAGGATTTATTTTAATTATCAACTAAGTATTTTATTTAGTTTCATTAAAATCATGTAATATGAGGGTGGAAATTTTTTTTATTTCCTTGTAACGTGGTCAAATAGTGGCCAAGGAATTAGGTACTAGAAGGGCACGTGGAAACATCATAATAATTGAGAAAGGAGCTAGCAATAGAATGTCAAGTCTAATTGGTGTGGAGGAAGACCAAATAAGGCAAGTTTCTATCATCCAACCAACCTATAAATAAATGAAGGATTTGAATGGATGACCATTTCAAATTCTAACCTTATTGAGATCAAGAGGCTTTAAGAGAATTAATGCTCATCAATATATTCCTTATTGGAATGGCGTGTGAATTAAAATAAGAGGCAATTTCAAAACCTTGCCTTATGGGATCAATTCAGGTTGGAAGGGAATTAAAGGAGTAAATACCTTCCTTGTTTGATTTAAACATGTGTTGGACGTGTAATTCAAGGCATTCAAGACAAATATCATCCAAGAAAGGAAACTAATCAAGTCTCATTCAAAGCATTCAAAGCTCATCTAAGAATGGCAAGTAATAAAACATTTTCATTCAAAAGGGGCGTGTGAATCCTTAGCCATCCATTCAGATTTGCAAGTATCCAAAGGCAATCAACTACTCCAATTTGAATTAAAAAACATGAAGATCCAAGCACTTATACACTTTCCTTTTCAAGCATTTTCCATGAGGAATTCGTCCACAACAACTCAGCCTAGCAAGACACGTTCAAAATGCCCAAAACAAATAAACACATGGCTAAAAAACTTCAAGGAATTCAGCCAACTCAAGTGCAAAAATAATTCAGCCATTAAACTCTATTAATTACATGTTTTAATTAGGATTTCAAATTTCAAATTAGGCCTAGTATTAGTCAATTCAGAATTTCCCTATTTATGTATGCTTTCATCATGAATATGATGAAGTTGAATTTTGTTTGGATTAATTCCTCTTTAGTTGAGCGTTGCTCCTAACTTAGAATTTATCAAGACTATTTCTTGTGGCGTTCATAGGCTTATCACCATTGCTGTGACATCTTAACCTTATTCTTATCAAAGATCCTTCCTTGTAGCGAACCTCCTTGGCTTATCAAGCTACTTTGCTTGTGGCGCCTTCCCCCTTCATTCTTAGCCATTTTCTTTTATCCAAACATAAAAATAAAAATACAAAAATATGATGTGAGCCAAACGCGGCCCATGATTTTTGAGAATACATGATAAAATTTTAAGTTATATTGAATAAAGTGGAGGTCGTTTGACCCACATTTAACTTAAGATTATTTTTAGTATTTTGATTATAGCCATTAAACATCTTAAGTTTGTAGGGGAAATTATTTCCTTCTTAGAAGAGGCATCTAAAATGATTAATTTCCTCTTTTGTTGGATTGACATGGTAACTTAAGAGAGAATGATTTATTTCCCTTATTGGAGGATTGACATTAGATTTAAAAAGGGGAATTACTTTCTTTTTGAAAGGAGGCGTGTGGATCAAAGAGGATGAGAAATGATTTGTTGCCTTTCTTGAAAGGAGGTGTGAAAACATTCAAAAATAACACTTAAAGTTCATTTCAGAGTTTCCTTATTGGTATAAGCGTGTTCAATTGTTGCCTTATTGGAGGGAAACATTTGAATTCGAATCACAACACTTATGGCATGCACAATCAACATTACGGGGCGCATTAGAAGTTACCTTATATGTCGAAGGAGTTATGATTGTGCTAAACAATTTCCTTACATGACGACCATATATTTAAGAGTGTGGTTTTGTTTCCTTTTTCAAGGAAATACATTGAACTTGGACATCCTTGGCTGCATGACTCATCATCAAACAATTCAAGTTTAAATCCAAGAGAGTTATGATTGTAGTTAAGAAGATTTTATTTCTTTCCTTCTATAGGTAGTTTTTGAATTCAAAATAATAACACTTTCTAAGGGAATTTTGTGTGGGTTAGGGCTTGATTACAATCGACCATTCGTTAGTTTTTATTGTCTTAATTAGGCCATTAAATTGTGTTTATTTTGTGTAATTTTCGTGGAGCCATGTAGGCAGCCACAAAACTATATGTAATAAGTCATTTCCTATGAAGTAACAAGTTGAGCTTTGCTCCTACACTTAGAACTTACCAAGGATCCATTCTTGTGGCGTTCATAGGCTTATCACCATTGGTGTGGCGCCTTAACCTTGTTCTTATCTAGGATCCTTCCTTGTGGCGAACCTCCTTGGCTTATCAAGCTACTTTGCTTGTGGCGCCTACCCCCTTCATTCTTATCCATTTTCTTTTATCCGAACATAAAAATAAAAAGACAAAAAAAGTATATACAAAAACATGCTTATATACAATACATTTATTCCATATACATTTCATCCCATTTTCATACAAAAAAACGTGGACATTAATAAAAATTCTATTCCGCGATTCCAATTATGTTTCAGGAAAGAACGATCGACAAAGAAAGCAAACCACCCCCTAGAGGTTCGCATCAAGTGGTATCAGAACCACTACTTGCTTGAAAGGTCTGAGTCATGTCACATGGTAAATCTTTCTTCGTGAGGAAACTTTCGGATAATCAAGTTGTGGAAGATGAGGCCAACCTAAGGGACAACATCTTTCATTCTAGATGTTTGGTCCAAAGTAGGGTATGCTTACTTATAATTGATAGTGGCAGTTGTGCCAGCATGGGTAGTTCAAGATTAGTCTCAAAGCTAAATCTTGTGACTAGACCATATCCCACTCCTTACCGGCTTCAATGGTTAAGTGAGGTTGGGGAAATAATTGTTAACAAACAAGTTGACGTTTCCTTTTCCATAGGGAAGTATGAAGATGTGGTTCTTTGTGATGTGGCTCATATGGAGGCCAACCATATGCTTTTATGTCGTCCATGGCAATTTGATAAAAGAACCACGCATGATTGTTTTTCATACAAGTTCACCTTTTTACACCAGAACCGAAAGGTGTTGTTGTCTCCATTATCTCCTAAGCAAGTAAATGAAGATCAACAAAGGTTGAGAGAAAATTTGGAGGAGGAGAGAAAGGAAAGGGTGTGTGAAAATAAAAGTGAGCTAGAAAAAGAAGAAAAAACAAATGTGGAAAAAAGTGTGAAAATGAGAGTGATGGAAAGATTGAGGAGAAAAATTCACACAAAATTATTATTGACGAGGAGAGAAAAATTCATTAGGGTGATGGGGAGAGGAAAAAAATTTATTTTAAAAAAAAAAAGTGGGTTGGATGATATTTTGGTTTCAAAACAAATATTGAACCTATCCCGTTGTGGGAAATTTTTATTTTCTAACCCCTCTAATGGAGGACCATTGTCAATCTTTGTTAAACAAATTTTTCACGAGATTGGTGAATTCTTTTCGAATGAAGAACCACCTGATCCTCCACTTTTAAGAGATATTGGTTGTTACATTGATCTCAATGGAGATATTTCTATGGGTGATGTTGATGTGTTGAAGGAAAAACTCTATGATGTAGATTCAACTTTTATGGTCAAAAGGTGGATTTTCTAAAATTCAATTTCTACCAATCAAAAGAATTATGGATCCTTGTCTTGTTCTTAAATTGTTCATTAGGTGTATAATCCATGATGAATATGAGACGAAATATCCTAGGCAATTGAAGATGATGGTTTTTGATCCGGGAGAAGGAGATGATGTTGTCCACTGTGTTAAGAAACTTCGTGCACAACTGGAGAATGAAAAATTAAAGAAGCAAATGAAAAGGTTTGTCTTTGATCCTGGAGGTGATGATAACCTGAATTCGAGGTCAATTCACTCCAAGAAGGAGGGTACGATGTGAGCCAAACGCGGCCCATGATTTTTGAGAAAACTTGATAAAATTGGAAGTTAGATTGAATAAAGTGAAGGTCGTTTGTCCCACATTTAACTTAAGATTATTTTTAGTATTTTCATTATATCCATTAAACATTTTAAGTTTGTAGGGGAAATTATTTCCTTCTTAGAAGAGGCATGTAAAATTATTTATTTCCTCTTTAGGTGGATTGACATGGTAACTTAAGAGAGAATGATTTATTTCCCTTATTGGAGGATTGACATTAAATTTAAAAATGGGAATCACTTCCTTTTTGAAAGGAGGCGTGTGGATCAAAGAGGATGAGAAATGATTTGTTGCCTTTCTTGGAAGGAGGTGTGAAAATATTCAAAAATAACACTTAAAGTTTATTTCAGAGTTTCCTTATTGGTATAAGCGTGTTCAATTGTTGCCTTATTGGAGGGAAACATTTGAATTCGAATCACAACACTTATGACATGCACAATCAACATTATGAGGCACATTAGAAGTTACCTTATATGCCAAAGGAGTTGTGATTGTGCTAAACATTTTCCTTACATGACTTCCATATATTTAAGAGTGTGGTTTTGTTTCGTTTTTTGAGGAAATACATTGAACTTGGACATCCTTGGGTGCATGACTCATCATCAAACCATTCAAGTTTAAATCCAAGAGAGTTATGATTTTAGTTAAGAATATTTTATTTCTTTCCTTAATTACAATCAGCCAATTCAAAATAATAATACTTTGTAAGGGAATTTCGTGTGGGGGTTGGGGATTGATTACAATCAGCCATTAGTTAGTTTTTATTACCTTAATTAGGCCATTGAATTGTGTTTATTTTGTGCAATTTTCGTGGAGCCATGTAGGTAGTCACAAAACTATATGTAATAAGCCATTTCCTATGAAATAACAAGTTGAGCTTTGCTCCTACACTTAGAACTTATCAATGATCTATCCTTGTGGCATTCATAGGCTTATCACCATTGGTATGATCCCTTAACCTTGTTCTTATCAAGGATCCTTCCTTGTGGCGAACCTCCCCTTGGCTTATCAAGCTACTTTGCTTGTGGCGCCTTCCCCCCTTCATTCTTATCCATTTTCTTTTATCCAAACATAAAAATAAAAATACAAAAAAAGTATATACAAGAACGTGCCTATATACAATACAATTATTTCATATACATTTCATCCCATTTTCATACACAAAAACGTGGACATTAATAAAAATTCTATTCTGCGAGTCTAATTAAGTTTCAGGCAAGAACGATCGGCAAAAAAAGTAAACCACCCCCTGGAGGTTCGCATCAATTGGTCATGTGTATTAACAAACTGTAAGAGTACATCCATCTTTTGGATATGGTTCTTAAGGAAGTGATGTCTTATATCAATATGCTTGGTTTGGGAATGCATCACATGATTGTTTGTGAGGTTTATAGCATTGGTATTGTTACACTTTAATGTAATGCATCCTAAGTCCAAGCCATAATCTCGTAATTATTTCTTAAGCCACAACACTTGTGCACACCAACTACTTGCTGCAATATATTCTACCTTAGACTTACTTAGAACAACATAGTCTTGCTTTTTACAAGACCTAGAAACCAATGCATTTCCTAATACATGACAAGTACCACTTGTATTTTTCCTCTCAGTTTTGCATCCATCAAAATATGAATTCGAAAATCCCACCAAGTCACATAGACTTTCTTTTGGATACCACAATCCAACATAAGATGTGCCTTTCAAATATTTCATTATTCTTTTAATGATAACAAGATGTGACTTTTTATGTTTTGATTAAAAACATTTACATAAGCATACACTAAACATTATATTAGGTCTACTTATAGTAAGATAAAGAATGGAGTCAATCATACCTCGATACTTTACAATATCAATGCATTTTCCACCTTCAACAATATCGATGTTTGTTCTTGAACCCATCAGATTGGCAATTGCTTTGCATTCATCCATCTCAAAATGTTTCAGCAGACCCCTACAATATTTGGATTGACTAACAATGATGTCATCCTTGAGTTGTTTGATTTGAAGTCTATGAAAGCTATTCAACTTTCCCATCATGGACATCTCAAGCTCTCCTTGCATCATCTTACCGAGTTCACTACACAACAACTCATTAGTAGAACCGAAAATAATCATCTACATATATTCGAACAGGTAAAGTATGATGATCTATTTTCTTTATGAATAGTATAGTATCAATATTTCCTTTGGTAAAGCCCTTTTCAATTAAAAAGCTTATTAGATGATCATACGAGACTTTAGAAGCTTGCTTTAGGCCATCAAGTGCTTTCTTAAGCTTATTGGATGTGGTCCAATATGAAAATTGTAATAAAGGAAAATAATGGATGTGATCCAAACTAAAATTTGAAATCTGGATAAAGATATCATAATTATAATGATTGTGATTTATTCAATTCGAGCTTTAAATTTGGAATATGAAATTGAGTATGAAATATTATAACAGTATTGATTGTAATTTTATTCATATTTGAAAGATTTTATTTATGGAAAGACTTGATATTTAAGTAGTTAACTATAACTCGTATATCTTTTAGGGTTTAGTTATATCTTTCATGAGAATCAAATTTAAATCCTTTTCAAATATTAAACTTTATTGAAAATTTTAATCCTTAAATGTTATTCAATTTTTCTGGTAATGGATACTTCGTCCTAATCTACATAGTTTATTCTTGTGTCCACCCATTATTATTTTAATTTTAAATAAATAAAAAGGACAACTTATCCCACTCGTTTTGTATTTTGAATAATTATAATCGTAGAATTTTGTATTTAACTTTTAAATATAGTCTATGTGACATGTTTTATCTCATTGTTTTCTCTTTTACTTCCTCCTCTCATCCTTCTTCCCTCATAAGTTAAACAAGGCTGATAATTATAAGTCTTGTTTTATTTATGAGGGGAGAGGGATGAGAGGAGGAAGTAAAAGAGAAAATAAAGAGATAAGACACTTAAGTAGATTATATTTCTATAACCTTAGATCCTATATTTGATTTTTAACCTCTAGTTTAGTTAATTAATTAGACAAAAACTATTTTGTGCTGACTATTTCTCAAAATATAATATTCGTTTCTTGTTTGGACAAGAACAGTTTTTTGTTAATAATAAAGGACAAAAGTTATTCTATTTATTTAAACAACATGCTTTATGCTAACAAACAATTGAGTAAGGGACTTTATGTCCTTGATATAGAAATATCGGTCTATAACAGAAATGCAAATAGGGTCAAAGCCAACAACTTTAACTCTACTTCTTTTTGGCATTTTCACAAAGGCCACATATAAATGAGGAACAAATGAAACCTTTATCAAAATGGATATTTATACTATTTTTATTTTGAATCAATTAACACATGTGAATCATGTTTATTTGGAAAGTTGGTTAAGACTCCATTCATTGGAAAAAACGAAAGAGCAAGTGATCTTTTAGGTCTCCTACAAAGTGATGTATTTGGACCAATAAGCATAATGCAAAGTGCATGTTTTCTTTATTTCATCACATTTACTTATGACTTGAGTAGGTATAGATACGTGTATCTAATGGAATAGAAATTAGAATCCTTTGAAAAGTTCAAAGAATTCAAGTATTAGGTACAAAACTAATTTGGAATGAAAATGAAAGCACTTCGATAAGATTGAGGGGAGAATATCCGAGTCAGTAATTTAATATTAAGATTGGGATTATTTCTCAGTTCACTCCCCTGGAACTACTCAATGGAATAGTGTATCTGAATGGAGAAATCATACTTTTTGGACATACTTCGATCTATGATGAGTCAATATCATCTCCTTGACTCCTTTTGGACACATACTTTCACACTTAATTGTGTTCCATCTAATGATGTATTTGATAAGTGCTAAAAATACTTAATTTCATACACTTTTCATGACACTTATCCTACACAAATCATGCAAAATCCAACTTAATTTAACACTTTTTAGATAAATTGTTATATTTTGATTGTATAATTTTGTCCACATTTTTTCCAAATCTTTGTGTGAAGTTTCTAGGAGAAATGAAGAGAAGAAAAATATCAAGAAATAGTCAAGCAAGGAGGTGTCCACATAAACCACTATTGATGCACACATGGCAAGCTAAGTGCTTGACCACAAGCATGGACCAAGGCCCGTGTGAGGGAGTGAGCCAAACACATGTGAAAAAGTGAAATCAACATTTGTTTTGTCTAATTAAACTTTTTTAGTCTTTAGTTCTCTTAATTCCATAAGATTGATAGGAAATGATCAATGCATGTTTATTCTTTAGTTGAACAAAAATGACCAAAAAGTCTAACCAAAAATAGGCTCATCCCTTGATCAGCCCCTTTGAGCCAAACAAAGTGAATTAATTTTTTCAAACAAACCCATCAACAAATAGAGCATATATTTTTTAAAAGTGTTTGAAAAAGAATAAGTTGAGGGGAAATTGGTAGACTCGGCTTCTTGAATCGAAAAAGTGAAAAAGAATTTTTTCAATCACTTTGCAAAACCAACAAAAGTTGTAAAATAAATGGAAAAACAAAAAAGATTGAAAAATACAATGAAAAGGCCAAAAAGAGCAAAGGTTCAAAAGTTAAGAGGTTGGAAAAAGAAATTATGGCAAAAAAAGGAGTAAAAGTGCTTCATAGAAAAAATTTGAATTTTTTTGCTCTTTTGAAATAAATTTGCTGATTTTTTCAAGCCTAGCCTCATTACAACCGAAAACAAGTCCTTAGTGATCTTTAATTGAATATGCAATTTAAGAGAATAGGTAAGACAAAGACCAAGTTCAAATTACTACACTCAAATGGTTGAATATTGAGTGAAACACTTACATCCCTTGAAAAGTTCTATCTTTGAACTTGTGTACACAACAAACACTTTTTGATTGAAAATTATTTGCTTTCATTTTGTTGCATAAATTTTGATGAACATAAGCATGAAAAATAATGTTTGAAGCCTTATGTGTGAATTTCACAAATCTTGAAAAATCTCATTGAAATATTTTAGCATACTTAAGCAGAATTCGAAATCATGTCAATCTAAAAATAAAATTTAGCCAATGTAATTCGGATGTGCTTTACCATTTGTTTGAGGACAAACAAAGTCTTAAGTTAGGGGATTTGATAAGTGCCAAAAATACTTAATTTTCATACACTTTTCATGGCACTTATCCTATGCAAATCATGCAAAAACCAACTTAATTCAACATTCTGTAGATAAATTGTCATATTTTAATTTGTCCACCTCATTTCCAAATTTTTGCGTGAATTTTCTAGGAAAAATGAAGAGAAGAAAAAAAAAATCAGGAAAGAGTCAAGCAAGGAGGTGCCCACATAAGCCACTATTGATGCACACATGGCTAACTAAGTGCTTGACCGCAAGCATGAACCAACAAACATGAAGCTGCTCACTAAGCAGCCTGGCGTGGACACACAGTGCCGCCCAACTGATCTGACACCAACTTGGCTCGGTCAGGCACAAGCTTTACGCGGTCAGGCACAAGCTTTACGCTGTCAGACTCAAGCATGACACAAGCCAACTTACTGAAGAAGACAACTCAACCTGCACCTTGGGACTGCCTAGATGGAACCACACATCTAGATAGAGCAGGACAAGCTGCTCAAGCAGGCAGCTCAGCGTGACAACCTAAGCAGCCAGGCGGGCTGGACCCAGAAATGGGTCAACTTGACTTAGCCACCAAGCAACTATGACATCATGTATGACCTCACTTGACAAGGCCTCTGAACACTTTTTAGGATAGCTCACAATAGTCTGGTCTTGTAGCTCACAACTAGCTTTGGTGATTCAATATCAAGCAGATGACTAAGCTGCTTGGTTATGGTCCAAACCCATGTTGAAGCTTTTGGTGCGCCCAACATTGATCAGGAGGGGCCCAAGTGGTCACGATTTTCCTAAAATAGAGGCCCTCTCCCGCTATTCATAGTGAAGTGACATTCCATTCAAAATTCAGTTCAATACACATTCTTCTTCTTCATTTCTTCTCTCTAGAAATTCTGGTCACGGTTCTAAGCTTGTTCTAGGTAAATTCTTGTAATTTTTACTTAGAATTCAAGAGGAGAAAAGGAGATGGCAAATGTGATATAAAAACATAATGTTGTAATTTCATTTGGGTCCAAAAGCATGTCATCCTTGGATAGATGGCTTATGCTCTTATACATTGATTTGAATTATGGTGTAATTTTATTTCTTTTCCTCATTTCTATCATCCTTTGATTTCAATACATTCACGTTATTATTTTTTATTAAGTTTTGATTCTTTGAGAAGATCTTAATGCGGTTTTAACTTGATCACCTAAAACTTAATTCAAAGATCCAAAAATGCTTCTTATTAAAGTGTTGACAAGTGAACTAAAAAGTATAACCTACACCTTAGTTCACTTGCCATATCAAGCATCTATTTTAAGCAACATATGTTCAACACAAAATGATGTTAATGGAGCCTGAAGTAGGATGTGACAACCTACTCCGACAAATGGCACTTGACTATTATTTAGTGTATTACATAAAGTTTGAAAATCATCTTATCATACTAGGCCACTAGATGAAGGATTTAGAAATGGTGTGTGGAATTAACCGAAAGTATAATACATAACTTGTAATGTTTTTTAAAATTATTTGAGTCTAGAAATAATTCCATGTTTCAAATCAATTTTCTTCTCAAGAATTTGTGAATATTAGTTTATGTTTCCTTGTTAATAATTTTATGCAACATAACTTAAAAATCATCAAAAAAAAGTTGTTAATCATTATTTTTGCTATAACATGCCAATACAATTTTCTTCCAATGCAATTCCATTTGGTTCGACAAAACCCTATACTACACTACAATTGAATCCTGAAAAGAGAAGCAAGTGTAACATAGTAAAGTGTTAACTTATAAATTTTATTTTTTGATTAAAACTATTCCTAAAAACATAAGTTCAAACCAATTCATGGTTTGTAACTTTGTACATAGGAAAAATATGCAAAAGAGTGCAATCCAATCAATGGAATGTTACTTGACAAATAAAGAGTGATGAATAATAATCTAACCACTAACATTTACTTGTTGTCATTTATTTTCCACAACTAATATTTACTTTCTGTCATTTACTTTTTGCAACTAACATTTACTTTCAGTTATTTACATTTCCGCAACTAACATTTACTTTCAGTCATTTACATTTCTGCAACTAACATTTACTTTCAGTCATTTATATTTCCGCAACTAACATTTGTTTATTGCTTTATTCTTTATTCTTTATACCAACCCTTCGAAAGAAGTGACACATTTATCTTCTAACTTTATTTTTTGTTCATTTTATTTATTGATACCAACCTTTCAGAAGAAATGATATGGTTATCTTAATAAAATGAGACCGACTTTTATGATATAGTTAATCACTCTAAAATAAGTTGTTCATCATTAATCACTCTAAAATAAAATAAACTTGCAACAACCAGAAAAACCCTTTCAACAAAGTGATATGTTTTGTTGTTGAGGGGGGAATTCCTGGCTTAATGAAATCTCTCATTTCAAGAGTGCCATATGAGATATAGACTCAAAAACAACCTAGTTTGTCTTTATGATGATTTGGGTTGCAAAACTTATGTGAAAAATCAAGTCTCATATAAACTTGGACCTAAATCAAATAAGTGCATCTTTAAGGGTTACCCAAAGGTAACTGAGTTTTATTATTTTACAATATTACCAAAGGCATAATGTTTGGCGCTAGGACTATTGTATTCTCGGAAATAGAGTTTATCTCCAAAGGAATCGGTTGGAGGAAAGTAGAGCTTGAATCAATTCAAGAACCACCAAATGGTGACAAGCCTTTGATAGAACTAGGAAAGTAGTTACAAACAATTGTGACTCCACAAGCTCATGTGTTGAAAATCTTGCTAGGTTAGAAAGAGTGCATTCTTCACTTGAAAATACAGTTTTCTTGTGACTCGGGATGAAGATATATTGCCAATGGATCAAAACGAGTCAATGAACTACCAAGGTTGGAACCCAAGAGATCTTAGGTGTTACATCCTACAACAGAGCAATGCACTACCTATTCGTAAGAATTGTCTTTCCTTTCCTTCAGACGATGGCACAGTCATTCTCCATGAAGTTACATACTCCTTGGAATGTTAGGAGAGTAAGTACTTGCACATATGGTATATAAACATCACATAGGATATCAAATTCACATAGTAGTTATCACATAATTATTATCTCATGGATGTAATCAAATATGTAATGTCAATGTCATGAGGTATTAATATGTATTAGGTCTATATTGACATGACTATTACTCTCTTAATGAGTGCATGGAGAAATGATTTCTATAGAGCCCCTAGACTCAATGTTAATAACAATGGTACTGATACTGGTCGACCCCAACCAGTCATTTTCTTTTCTTAGGAACCGATCAGGACGAATACCACGATATGCCTACCATTGGTAACTCATTGGCAAAATACCATGCACTAGGTAGCGTCAGAAACCCTCCGGTCGGCAAGGGTAGCCTCCATACCATCATGAACATGATACATTCAAGGGGGTGTCAAAGGTCACATTAGTTACTGCGAGGAGTTCCGTCAGCTCAAGGAGCTACCCTATTCCTAACATATCAATCCCCACCCGCAGAGTCCCTACTACCAAGTCACATAGACAAGGTACCCCTCTGGGTTCTCGATACAACATCAGCAATATCATATCTTCTTGTAGACTATGATACTAATAGTAGACATAGTGTTGTGGATCTTTTGATCCATACATGATATGACAACGATTCCCTTAAGATGAACAAAGAGAAACTTTTCAGGGTAAAGGCGAAAATTATATAAAAACCAGATTTTGACTAAAAGAATCACTTTATGTAAATCAAGATAATGTATACTAATTTGACACTTTGAAAGAAAACAACCTTAAACTTATGGTTTCTCGTATCACTTTATTTTGACTTAGAAAATAAAATCTTTGTTTAAAATCGCATGCTAATATGTTTTCCAAAATAACGTTTCGCCAGTTTTCTCGTAAAATACTATCTATATTTTCAAAAGACTTTTGTTGGTGAATGCTAAGTAAAACAATTTCATTTTTCAAGAGAATCATTTTACGTAAGTTAAGACAATATATACTAATTTGACACTTTGAAAGAAAACATCCTAAGACTTATAGTTTCTCAAATCATTTTCTTTTGACTTAGAAAATCAAACCTCTGTTTAAAATTAATATGCTTTTCCATAACAACATTTTGCCAGTTTTCTCGTTTAATACTATCTACATTTTCAAAATGCCAAAGCTTAGTAGAACAATTTTATTTTCCAAAAGAATTATTCTTCTTAAACCACAATATTTTCAAAATTGATTTCATTAGGGATGCTCGTATGTCATGCCATGAGAATGCAAAATGACAATTTGATCATGATGCAACAGATAATTCAACATTCTCAAAATCAATCCAATCAGGAAATACTCAATCAACATTAATATAGTTTTATCAATTATTCATATCAATTAAGATTCCATTATCAGGATTAAACAGTCATATCAAGTATATAGCAATTTCACATTACATGGAATTATCAAAACAACATATCACAATCTTTTCAAAATTGATTTCATTAGGGATGCTCGTATGTCATGCCATGAGAATGCAAAAGGACAATTTGATCATGATGCAACAGATAATTCAACATTCTCAAAATCAGTGTAAACAGGAAATAGTCAATCAACATTAATATAGTTTTCTGAATTATTCATATCAATTAAGATTCCATTATCAGGATTAAACAATCATATCAAGTATATAGAAATTTCACATTACTTGGAATTATCAAAATAATCTCAATCATATCAGTCATTTCAGTTCCAAAAGATAGACAATAATCATGCTTATTTAAACAAGATCATATACTTAGCATAAAATCACGTATTAAATAAAATCCATTCAATCTAAATTTAACAATTTACGAGTTAAATGGCCTCAATACTCAATTACTTGCGGCCACAAAAATAATATTCGACTATATTTGCTTTAGGCCTAGCTTAGAGATTCACGATTATCTTTGGCATAATTTCTAAGCTCATACATTAAGAACTTCTCTCTATACATGTACCTCTACCGATCCTATTAACTCCTCACTGTAGCTTCCCTGAGTGCCGAGTACCTGATTACGTCTAAAACGATTAACTTCGATATTTCTATTTTATTATAATTATTACGATGTTGTCCTAATAGGCTCTAGACATGTGAAAATATCCAAATATTTTATTTGGATACAATTAGAGTCTTAATTAGGCACGATAAAAACTTATAGGCATATTTGACTTAGAGACTTAGAATTAACCTGAAAGGCTTCGATTCGCTCTAGGATGAGTACAGGAATTTGATAACTTGAGACATACATGAATATGACTCATTTGGGGTTAAAAATTAACATATATCAGTTTGGTTCAGTGAGATTAAAATCTCTAAGTTATCCTAGAGGTTATTTATTTCAGTTTAGGGTTTTACGGCTAAGTAAATGACCTCCCGTTGATGCAGAACTCATAGAAGTATGTCATAATTCCCCAAGAGTGTATTAGAACTATTCTAATAGAACTTAGGCCATGGCATATGGGATTTATGGTCATCCCTAGGCCATTGGAGACATCACCTAGTGAAAGTGCAAAGTGTCAAAGTGTTGCACTATTAGATTGCCTATCTTTTGATGAAGACAAGGATTTAGTGAAATCTTGAAGATGACTCAACAAATCAATATGTCATGGAATCAAGGATCTCATATCTAGACTAGGTTATTACAAGAGTCATTTTTAGAGTCTTAGATGTGGGACTTAGATATTGAGTCTAGGTTAGGTAAACTTAGGTGCAATTCTCACAAGCCTTAAAAATAATCAATTCCTTTACGTGAGATATGTCATATAGATTATTATATGTTCATGGATTAATCATACATGTTACTTATGCATCTTAGACATACTATATTGGTAAAACATGTATAGTTGATAAGCATAACATATAGGTAGTTTACCATTTAATCATTTAGCTGAAAAATATGCATGTTAATCGATTAAGGAAGGTGTTAATTGATTAACGTAAATTCGCTTTTAACAGATAACTGAAAACATGAAAACAGTTATTCTCAACAACCCGTTAATTGATTAAAAGGGCACTTAATCAATTAACTGGGTCTTAGAAAGGTTTTCTATATAAACTGTGTTTTTAGGTCTTGCATCATACATCATAACATTCATTCTTAGAATTACTAGTTGCATATCTTTTGTGCTCAATTTGTGTCATTTAGGTAGAGTGAAATGCATTGTGAGATAGTGAGAGATAGTATCATGTTTAGGGTTTAATTGTCATCCAATTGCATTGATTAATATGTTAACCTTTGCTATCTTTTCTTGGGTGATTCTTGAATTTCTTTAGAAGAATTCTAGGAAAGAAATTCTGTGTTTCTGCATATCAATTAACTCATACATATTCATGTTTACTTGTGAGTTTTGTATAGAATTTTTAGCTGAGTTTCAATTGTGATATTTTGAGCTACATTGTGCTTAATAATACTCTGTTTTTGTGTTGTAATAAGGGAAGTCGTCTCTTGGTGTCTTACCACCTAAGAGACTCAGTGAGTCTTCACCAAGACTTAGAGTTCTTGAGTTTAGAGTGTTTTCTTGGCCGGGGCTAGATAGTAAGAAAGGTTTTCTTAGGCGATTAGGTGAGTCAAACCAAGAAAGTGGGTTCTTGGATTCAAGAAGGGAGTGTCTAAGTTTTTCTATTGGAAGTGCGCATGTAACAATACATTCATTTCAATTATAGTGAAGAAAATTTCGTGAGATCAGAAGAGGAGGCCTTGATGTAGTTTGCAAGTGGACCCGCAAATGAACCAGGATAAAATTCCTTGTTGCAGGCTTTTTCTATCCTTAATCTCTTTACGTTTCAAGTTGTAATGTTGCCTTGTTTTAGCTAATAATTTGGATATTGTAACTTTGCGATATTTAGTTTAATTTTGTTCAAGTATATTTGCTTTATCTGTATCTGATTATCAGTGAGTGGCTATGCAATAAGCCATTACACAACTTGTTGTTTTATGTTAGTTAATTGATAAAGACAGAGTGTTAATCGACTAACTGGGGCTTTTTCCAGAATAGGGTTTATGTGCAAAAAGCAGTAATTAGTAACCGCGACACCTATTCAACCCCCCTTCTAGGTGTGTTCTGTCCACTGAAACCTAACAAGTGGTAACCGAGCTAGTATGGCATGCTAGCTCAACCGCATAGCGTGATTCTTAAGGGAAAAAAATAGGTTCCAGCAACCCCTTTGGCGGTGATGGCACATCCATTTACCGCCCTCCCGTATTCAGTGGAGAGGGATACACCTACTGGAAAGTCTGGATAAATATATTCATTAAAGCCATTGACTCGGATATTTGGGAATCCGTAGTCAACGGGCCTTTCGTCCCAATGTATTTAGTGGACGATGAACCGAAAGAAAATACTAAGAGTCTATGGACCGATGATGAACGTAAAACGGTTCAATACAACCTACATGCTAAAAACATCATCACATCGGTCCTATCATATGATGAATTCTTTCGGGTTTCGCAGTGTCAAAGTGCCAAAGAAATGTGGGACACTTTACAAGTGACTCACGAAGGCACTAGCGAAGTCAAGCGTGCTAGGATGAATGCCTTGACACATGAGTACGAGTGTTTTGGTATGTTGCCGAGTGAATCCATCAGCGACATACAAAAGCGATTCACACACATAGTAAACCATTTAGTTGCTCTAGATATATTTTTTACCAAAGGAGAACTAACTAATAAAGTTTTGTGTTATCTTGACAGAAGATGGCAACCTAAAGTTACAGCTATTATGGAATCCAAGGATCTTGACTCCATACCTTTGGCAACATTGTTCAGAAAGCTTCAAGAGCACGAGATGAAACTTGGATGCTTGACGATGCATGAGGAATTAGATCGCAAAAAGAAAGGCATATCTCTTAAAGCAACAATGTCTCAACCAATTGAAGAGAAAGAATATGCTGAGTCTAATTCATATATTGATGATGAAATGTTGAGCCTTCTCGTACGAAAATTTGGGAAATTCTTAAAGAAAGGAGGCTTGAAACGTTTTCAGAAGAAAGAAGCACGTGAGTCAACTACAAAAGGCAAAGATAACAAAGAGCGCTTCACCGACCACAAATGTGGTAAGCCAAGCTATGACTACATAGTTAATGATGTACCAGAGGAGGATACGACATCAAGCACCTCAGATGAAGAGGAGACCGCCAAGCCATGCCTAATGACCAGAACAAATGAAGCTTGTGACTGATATTCAAAGGAGATAAACAATAAGGTATACTCAAACACCTCATCTTCTTCTTATGATGATTCACCTCCTTTTGAGGACCTATATAATGCTTATGTCGAATTGCATGAAGAATTAAAAAATTAGCTAGGATTAGTTCTGATAGAAAACGAGTAATCCTTCTAAATGAACAGAAAGTAGTTTTATTACAGAAAGAATTAGATGAGCTATAACTTGAAATTGAAACTTTAGATATAATATTTTCTTGTAATACATACAATTTCTGAAATGATAATTTATGTCAATCAACTGTCTGTGAGTCTTGCGACACTTTGAAAAATGAGAATTTTAAGCGTAAAGAAAAACTCGCAAAACTCATGGAGAGTCAAAATCAATTAGACACTATGCTTAGTCAAACCAGAAATATTGGTGACCATACTGGATTAGGATATATTCCCCCTATGCAGAGAATAAGACCATATAGGAAACCTGTAACTCGACCTAATAAGAAGTTTTATAATAAGAAAGTTCCTACATGTTTCTATTGTGGCACACATGGCCACACTTCCTACTCTTGATATATCAAGAAGTATGGTATACCCAGTGGTGTATATGTCTGGATGAAAATGGGAGATAAATCCCTGGTTACTAATAGAAAAGGACCCAATATAAATTGGGTACCTGAAAAAGACAAGTGATCTATTTTGCAGGTATGTCTACCAGCACATGGGTAGTGTTGGTATCTTGATAGTGGATGTTCAAGGCATATGACATGAGATAGATCAAAATACCTAGATATATCATTGAAAGAAAAAGGGTTTGTCACATATGGAGACAACAACAAATGAAAGATACTTGGTACCGGGACAATTGGCAACTCAACTCAGGCAATGATCGAGAATGTACTATATGTTGAAGGCCTATGGCATAACCTATTGAGTATTAGCCAACTCTGCGACAAAGGTAATCGTGTATCTTTTGACTCTGAGTGTTACATAATTCGTGACAATTTATCTAATAAGGTCAAATTTGTCGGACATCGTATTAATAACATCTATATGGTTAACCTAGAAGATGTCACAACATCTAGATAAGCTATCTAAAAATAATCTGGTTGAGGGTCTGCCAAAACTTGACTTTAAAACTCATGAAACTTGTAAAAAATGTAAACAAGTTCAAAACTCTTTTGGTAAAAAGAATGTAATATCCACAACAAGACATCTGGAGCTTCTCCATATGGACTTGTTTGGACCCTCACAAATAATGAGTTTTGGTGGTAGTTTCTATGCTTTGGTAATTGTTGATGATTTCTCTAGATTCACATGGACATATTTTTATCTTCTAAGAGTGATGCATTCAAATCTTTCAAAAACCTAGCTAAACAAATTCAAAATTAGTTTAATCTTAAAATTGTATTCATTCGATCCGATAATGGTGAGGAGTTTGAAAATCACCAGTTTGACGAATTTTTTAATAAACATGGTATCATGCATCAGTTCTCAGCTCCTCATACCCCTCAACAAAATGGAGTTGTTGAGAGGAAGAATCGAGTTCTAGAGGAGCTTTCTAGAACCATGCTAAACGAAAGCAAGGTTCCTAAGTACTTTTGGCTGATGCAGTGCATACTGCTTGCTATGTGATAAATCGTATACTCTTGAGGCCTAGTTGTTTGAAAACTCCTTATGAACTTTTAAAAAGTTGAAAGCCTAATATTGCTCATTTTCATGCTTTTGGATGTAAATGCTTTAAAGTGCTAGGAAAATTTGACTCAAAAGTATATGAGGGCATATTTTTAGGGTACTTATTGCATAGTAAGACTTACCGAGTGCTTAATAATTATTACATGCAAGTAGAAGAGTCTACACATGTTCATTTTGATGAATCTTCTCCAAAATAGAAGATAAAGGTATTACCTAATGATGTTGCAAGTGCTTTTGAAGAAGCATACTCTAAGGACATGGACCAGAACAAAGAAGAACAAGTAGAGCAAATTGTCCAAGATGAGTATCAGGACATGCCAATCGCGTGGAAGACTAAGAAAGATCATCCACTTGATAAAGTTATAGGTGATATCTCTACGAGGGTGATAACCCGTAGTTCTTTACGTAATTTTTGTAACTTCGTTGCTTTCGTATCTCAAATCGAGCCAAAGACCATCGATGAGGTCATTGAGGATGTGCACTAGGGTATTGCTATGCAAGAAGAGCTAAACCAGTTTGAGTGTAATGATGTATGAGACTTGGTCCCTAAGGCAAAAGAACATCCAGTGATTGGTACTAGATGGGTCTTCCAAAATAAACTAGATGAATCTTGCTTGATCATTAGAAATAAGGCACGCTTAGTGGCCAAAGGCTACAATCAGGACGAAGGCATCGATTATGATGACACTTACGCTTCTGTGGCCAGATTAGAGGCCATTAGAATGCTTATATCCATTGCATCAATTATGAACTTTAACCTCTTTCAAATGGATGTTAAGAGCGCCTTTCTGAATGGCTACATTCAAGAGGAGGTGTATGTTGATCAACCTCTCGACTTTGAAAATTTTATATATCCGAACCATGTATATAAGCTCAAGAAGGCTCTCTATAGCCTAAAACAAGCTCCTAGAGCTTGGTATGACAGATTGAACTCTTTCCTTTTTGAAAAAGGGTTCATTAGGGGTATGGTTGATACTACCCTCTTTATCCGTAGATTGGCTGATCATGTATTAGTAGTTTAAATATACGCTGATGATTTAATTTTCGGTTCTACTAATGACATTCTTTGTAAAACAAATGCTGAGAAGATGCAAGGAGAATTTGAGATGTCGATGATGGATGAACTAAATTTCTTCCTTGGGTTACAAATTAAACAAATGGAAAGTGACATCTTCATTCATCAATCAAAGTATTTCAAGGAGTTACTCAAAAAGTTCGACATGGACAAATGTAAAGAAGCTTCTACACCTATGGCGTCCGCTTGCTATCTAGACAAAGACGAAAAGGGAAAAGCTATTGAGGTAACCAAGTATCGAGGGATAATCGGCTCTTTATTATATTTGACTGTGAGCCGCCCCGATATTATGTTTAGTGTTTGCATGTGTGCTATATTTCAAGCATTACCTAAAGATTCACATTATAGTGCTGTTAAACGTATCATGAGATACTTAAAAGGAACAATAAATATGGGATTATGGCATCCCAGGGATGCCTCATTATCCTTGGTAGGGTATTCCGATTCCGACTATGGTGGATGTAAGTTGGATCGGAAGAAGACTAGTGGGACTTGTCAACTACTAGGCAGTTCCTTAGTTGCATGGAACAGTAAATAGCAAGCTTGTGTTGCTTTGTCCACCGCCAAAGCGGAATACATTGCCGCCAGTGTGTGTTGCGCTCAAATCCTCTGGGTGAAGCATCAACTTAAGGACTTTGTCTTAAACTAGATAAGATCCCCATTAAATGTGATAATACAAGTGCCATAAACCTATCTAAGAATCCCGTTTTGCATTCGAGAACCAAGCATATAGAAATTAGACATCACTTCTTGCGTGATCATGTTCAAAAAGGCGATTGTATGCTTGAATTTATTAAAACTACTAAGCAATTAGCTGATATTTTCATCTAACCCCTCTCATGAGATATTTTCTATGTTCTTCGAAGAGAACTTGGAATCCTTGATGAAAAGTATCTTGAGTAAAATCGTCTAACTCTTTATTATGTGTCTCACATGCTGAATGTTTAATATTCTTCAAAATGAACATTTGTTGAATGCATATTATTCCTAATATGATTCATGATCTAGTATAATCTGCTCTATATGTATGTGTGTTTGCTTAAAATTGCTTGATATATGTTAGAAATCTTTGCATGCTTCTAAAACTCAAAAAGCCTCTTGATTCTACAAATCTGATGATTGTTAATCAATTAACCATGAGTCTCAACTGATTAAAATGAGTTCCAGTAGCCAACACATTATTTTTCATGAAATTTAATCGATTAATGAATGATTTATGGTTTATGTATGTTGTTAAGGAAAATGTTATGATTAATTGGCCTGAGGAGATTCTTAAGGTCATGTATAGTGTGTCATCATATCAATCCAAGATGCTTCGTTATAGTATATTCATTTCGAGGATCATCGATTATTTGCATATTAATGTGTCTGATACCATCATCATGGAGTCTTCTGACAAAGATCACCTAGTTGGTGAAAGTTTGATCCACAAGATGGGTATATACAAGTATGGAAATACTTGGCAATACCAAGAGGATTACACTATTATGGATCTAGACTTATCTGGAGATGAGGATCAGGCAGGAAAGAATCAACATATTACAGGAACTCAGGGGGAGTCGGCTGGAAACGCACTACAAGTACCACCCTTTGGATTAGCTCAGTAGGGTGTAATGGAGCAAAGGCTGAATAATAGAATGGATCTATATTTTCAGTCCTTGAAGGATTCTTACCATATAGACTTGGAGCAATTTGAGGAACGTCAAGTCAGCTACATTGATAACCATTATCAATCTATGAGGAGCTTTGTTCAAAACACTATTGAAGCACACAATGATAAGTTTTGTGCAGAATTTGAGAAGTTGAGAGTCCTCATTCAGGGAGATAGTAGTCTGACAGTTCCTGATGACAGAGACCTTCCTCCACATCCTTAGATTAGAAGACCTTAGACCCTAGGTTGCCTTTGGTTTAGTTCTTCTATTGGCTAATTTCAAGTATTTTGTTGCTTTGTACTCTTGAGACATATTTCTCTTTGCTTTTATTGGGTTGTAATAGTTTCCATCTTCTTTTGCTGAACTTTTATCACTTGATATGCATGAGATTGAACTTTAATCGTTACTGGTTTTGTATTATATTGCTTATATCATATGTGTATCTATGTCATATATAGTATGAATTTATGCTTAATGGTACTTGACCATGATTTGTTATATGCATATATTCTGTTTGATTGAGCCTGCTGTATACATGTTATGATAATAATGCTTGATCATTCTATGCTTAGTTAGTCATTGTATAACCTTTCATGCCATTAAACTTATTCATTTACTGTATTCTGTCAATTTAATCAATTAACCTACACTCTTAATCGATTAAATGTGTGTAAACATGTGCACTTGTTCAAGCTTCATTCAACTGGTTAAATAATTGAACTCCCAAATTTAATTGATTGATTACATTTTTGATTTCATTATATAACTCTTCTTACTTTTGACTAGATTGATTCGTTTATCTTTTTGATAATGTCAAAAGGGGGAGAAATGTTGCTTTGTTGTTTGATGTGAATTTGCAGGTTGTAAATAACATTTCAGCTTCTGTTGTCTAGCTAAGCACTTTAACTTTGAAATTAACAACCATGCACTCTATAACCATCATCAAGCTATGCATCAAAACAAGATTTAGTTCGGAGTTTGTCATCATCAAAAAAGGGGAGATTCAAAGTGCAAAGTGTCAAAGTGTTTCACTATTAGATTGCCTATGTTCTGATGAAGACAAGGATTTAGTGAATGCTTGAAGATGACTCAACAAATCAACATGCCAAGGACTCATGGATCTCATATCTAGACTAGGTTCTTACAAGAGTCATTTTTAGATTCTTAGATGTGGGATTTACATATTGAGTCTTGGTTAGGTAAACCTAGGTGCAATTTTGACAAGCCTAAATAATCAATTCATTTATATGAGACATGCCATCTAGATTATTATATGTTCATGCATTAATCATACATGTTACTTGTGCATCTTAGGCATAATATGTTGGTAAAACATGTATAGTTAATAAGCATAACATATAGGTAGTTTACCATTTAATCAATTAGGTGAAAAATATGTCTATTAATCGATTAAGGAAGGTGTTAATCGATTAATGTAAATTCTGTTTTAACAGATAATTGAAAACCTGAAAAAAATTATTCTCAACAGCCCGTTAACCAATTAAAAGGGCACTTAATCGATTAACTGGGTCTCAGAAAGGTTTTCTATATAAAATGTGTTTTTAGGTCTTGTATCATACATCATATCATTCATTTTTAGAATTTCTAGTTGCATATTTTTCGTGCTCAATTTGTGTCATTTAGGCAGAGTAAAATGCATTGTGAGATAGTGGGAGATAATATCATGTTTAGGGTTTAATTGTCATCCAATTGCATGTAGTTAATATGTTAACCTTTGCTATCTTTTCTTGCATTATTCTTGCATTTCTTTAGAAGAATTCTAGGATAGAACTTCTCTGTTTTTGCACATCAATTAACTCATACATATTCATGTTTACTTGTGAGTCTTGTATAGAGTTTTTAGCTGAGTTTCAATTGTGATATTTTGAGCTACATTGTGCTTAATAATATTCTTTTTTTGTATTGTTTTTGTGTTGTAATAAGGGAAGTCGTCTCTTGGTGTCTTACCTCCTAAGAGACTCAGTGAGTCTTCACTAAGACTTAGAGGTATTTAGTTTAGAACGTTTTCTTGACTAGGGCTAGATCGTAAGAAAAGTTTTCTTACGCGAATAGGTGAGTCAAACCAAGAAAGTGGGTTCTTGGATTCAAGAAGGGAGCGTCTAAGTTTTTGTATTAGAAGTGTTTTTGTGACAATACATTCGTTTCCATATTAGTGAAGAAAATCTCCCGAGATGAGAAGGGGAGTACTGGATGTAGTTTGGAAGTGGACCCAAAAATGAACCTGGATATAATTCCTTGTTGCAGGATTTTTCTATCTTTAATCTCCTTACGTTTCAAGTTGTAATATTACCTATTTTTAGCTGATAATTTGGATACTGCAACTTTGCTAGATTGAAATTAATTTTGTTCAAGTATATTTGCTTTATTTGTATCTGATTATCGGTGAGTGGATGTGCAATAAGCCATTCTATCAGTTAATCGATTAAGACAGAGTGTTAATCGATTAACTAGGGCTTTTTCCAGAATAGGACTTCGGTGCAAAAAGCGATAATTGGTAACTATGACACCTATTCAACCCCCTCTAGGTGTGTTTTGTCCACTGATACCTAATATCTAGGAGTATCGGAGACCTAAGGTCGAAACTGGTGACATTAACGACATTCGGGCTTCCCGACCCCCATATGACTCATGGATAAGCTTTGAAACCCTATGATTTTCGTGGATAACACCTAAACACACCTAGAACAGAATGACATTAAAAACTAAGTCCATGCATGTGGTAGAATTTAATCTTAAAGGTTTACACATAACCTCCAACACCAAAATCACTCTTTTTGACCAACATCCAAGCTTTTTAACATGATGAAGTGTGATTATTCTCTAGGACCCCTTTGATTTTCGTGGTTTAACATAAGATAACACTTAAATCATAATTCGTTGAAAAATCTAGGCACATGCATGTGAATATTTCTCAGCTCTAAGAATTCCTATACACTACAACATCTAACCCATCACATTAAGCTCATTGCCATAGTAAGAATATGGGTTGGGGTTTGACAACCTTCTAACCCCAACTTTCAGAGGCTCAACATCTAAAACAAAAGGAACTTGACATTGAAAAAAATAAAGTTTAATGGTTCAACAACCATTCAAGTAGATAAAGAGAAACTCAAACAATAGAAAAACTAGCTTGATGAACATGCTACTAGAACTGAACTTTTAGAACAGATTTTTAAGTCTTTAGAAGATAGAATTTCAGTGTTTTGAGTTTGAAAATGAGTTCCTCATACATTAAAATAGTTGAGTAGCACCTTGGAAAGAATTTAAAGAGAAGAGTAAAAAGTTTCTAACAACCTAAACAAATTAACACTTTCACTTAAGGTATAGATGTTTTTGAGGTGAATTTAACTAGGATAAGCTAATAGATTGAAAAACAAAGATCATAACTATGATTATCATACTTCATAGAGATGTTAGACTGATTTGCATGCAAGTTTGGAGTGGAAGAAATGGAGGTTACCTCTTCCCCTAGACCACAACGTGAATGATGGAGGAAGAAGAAGAAATGTGAGTTGTGTGAGTGTGGGTGGAAGATGGAGTCAGTTCCGCCCCACTTGGGCTTATATAGAGGGATAGGAGTGATGAGGTGGATCAATAAGGCTGGATTAAGCCTTAATGACGCCACCTAGGAGGACATTTGTTAAGGCAAGGGCTTAATCATACATGCATGCTTAATCTTGTTTTTGTTGTTGTTTAGTTTGTGTTCTCTTTTGTGTGATATATGGGTGTGTTTCTTACATTCTAAGAAAGCTTAATAAAATTCTAAATAATGTCTAGATGAGTATAGATGATAGTCCATACCTCATAAATTGATAGCTTGGGCTGTAAGCAACAAGACTAGACAAGATACATGTGCATAGACCAATCTAGGTACTGCTGTTTTGAGATGGGTTAAATCCCTAGATATAAATCTTGATAAAATAACTTCATCATTGGATTCATTGGTTCTAATAAAATAGGTTTAGGGTCAAGAATCACTCAAAAAGCTATCCTAATGAAAAAGTTATGGACTTTCTAAGGAATGAGAATTTTGCCTAATACTAGGACACGAGTTCGCACTCTAATTGGCTTGAGTAAGAGTAGATAATTCCAAATGTGATTTTAGCACTTGAAAAACATTAACTTATACTATTAGAATACTTTCTAAGAGTTTTGATTATACTCAATGTGAGATAAAGACGAATACATGCACTCATATGCAAAGCTGGCAATAGGGTTATTGACAATTTTCAGGAAATTGTCTGAATTGTTACTTGGGATCTTTAATTGGGATAATAAATTTATAGCTCACTAAAAATTAATACATAACAGAATAATCTAGGCCTGCGTAAGTCACAGGGTCCCTCGGACTACTTCTGACGAAGTTCTGTGACGATAGATTTACCCGATAACAGGTAAATCCCAATTGTGGGAAACTTACTATTGAGCTTCTAACGTACTTATTTCCCCCCATAATCTCACGACATAACCCTAATTTATGTTAGAAACTAAATCATGCACTTTTCCTAATGAAATTCCATGATTAACAACTTTTTTCCTAACTCCTCTCACTACCTATCTATAACTCGAGTAGGTTGACTTCTTACTTTAGTAATCTTTTGTACTAGACAAGGGATTTCACATAGTTCCATATTATTGAGAAGAATAATAGACACTTATATATAAATATATATATAACTAGAGAGCTAAAATTTGAGATATGGCAGGATCTATCTTATATGTCATGTTATGTACTCGACCATATATATCATATGTATTTAACGTGGCGAGTAGATACAGTTTGATCCTAATAAAAGTCACTAGAATGTTGTCAAAACAAATCCTTAAGTACTTGAGAAGGACTAAGGACATATTGTTGGTATATGTAAGGGAATACAAGTTATGTGTAACAGGGTTACACTAATACTAGCTTCCAAACAAATAATGATGACCTGCAATCACAATCAGGTTACATATTCTGTTTAAGTGGTGGTGTTGTGAGCTGGAACAACATAGGCTGAGTATATTGCTACTTCAAAGGCATCACAAGAATTATTTTAGATCACGAAGTTCAGTTTGGAAATGAATGTTGTTCCTAGCATTGTGGACCCAATGATTCTCTTTTGTGACAATGAAGCCATTGCACAAGCTAAGAAACCAAGATCCCATCAATGATCTAAGCATATACTTAAAAGATTTCATCTCATTCGAGATATAATTGATAGAAGAGACAAGGAAATATGAAAAGTTCATATTGATGATAATGTTGTTGATCCCTTGACTAAATCTCTTCCATAACATAAGCATGATAGTCATATTAAATCAATAGACATTAAGCATATGCCTAATTGACTGTAGAGGTAATGAGAGATTATGTATCATCTTATTATTATAAATATATAAAGGGATTTCAATTTAATATTTCTTTAAAGAATATTATTGTCCATATAATGTTATATATATAATTTTAGGGATCATCAAGTAGTAGAGTTGATAGTGTGATCTTACAAAATTTTATTCTTAAATGTTGTCCCCAGTCATCATCAATGGTTGGGTAATATTAAGACCGGTTTGAGAATGATTGATGCTCTAGATCTCACGAATCTTGGATATGGGATGTTAAGTCTTCACAATTGCACACACTAATTGTAACGATGTGTTGTAATGACGCACCATTAAAATGTTGCATGTATCGTTATGTGAGTGTCATAAATGATTCTCAATGTGATAATATTATATGTAGACCTTTGACATGAAGCCAATATGATTTCTACAAGAATAATTGTATATTATAAAATTGTTAAACATATACTATAACAAGGTGATTATAAAGTTAATAATTGGGTATAACACGAATCAAATGGATGAATGTGGGTGATATGGATGATATTTGTCCCTCCTATATAACATGAGTAAATATCTATATTCCAATTGATAGATTAAGACATTGAAATTCATGATCATGCTCAGAAATGTAAATATATGAGATATTTATTTCTTGAAAGTCTTCTTGGATATCAAGGAATATAAATTGGATATAATATATGACACATCCATGCCATGACTTCAATTAGATATATAAACATAGTGACTTTTCATATAAAGTAGAATCGTCTTATATTATATCAGAACGAGGACATTCTTGATATTTACCTCATAGTAATGTATTGCTAAATATTGGAACAAGAGCATTATTGATATTTATCATATAGAGTTTATTTTATTGTTAATATTTTATTATTCAACATTGAGCTCCATATAAGAATGATGGGGAGAAGAAGTATTGAAGATTATTTCACTAATAAACTTGAGAAACGAGAAAGAATGAGAGCGGACGGATAAGAAAGGGAAAATAAGTGATAATTAGGCTTTTTCCCCTTTATAGACGAAAAAGTAACTAATTAACACTTGATATAATAAGATAATCAAATGTTTTATCAAATACTCCCAAGTAATCAGTTACTCAAGTATTATGGAATTGATTTACAGTGGCCAACAATCTGTTACTCACATAGAGTAATTAGTTACTCAAGTATTATGAAATTGTTTTCTAGTGATTAGTAATTAGTTATTCACAAAGAAAATAATTAGTTACTCATCTCTTTTGTAATTGATTATCCAATGCATGTAACCGGTTACACAATCTTTATGGAACTTGGATGAGCATATCTAGAGATTAGTAATCAGTTACCCACCTTCAATAATTGGTTGTCCAACCAATATGATCCCCAAAAAACAATTTTAGCATACCCAATAATTATACAAACTATAATTAATCATTTCACAAACATGAAATGAATTAAAAATTATAAAATAAATGCTTATTTTAAGTTATTTTCATTTAATATACATATTTTTCTCCTAATCTTATAAAACAATTCTTTAGGTAAGGATTTCGTGAATACATCAGCAAGTTGAGCATGTGCATCAACAAATTCTATTTCACATTCTTTTTTAGCAAATGGTCCCTTAAAAATTAATGCCTTATATCATTGTTTTTGGTTCTAGAATGCATTACTGAATTCTTAGTTAAATTAATAGCACTACTAGTGTTATCAATCTAATAGGAATATAACCAAGATCTAGTCCATAGTTACATAATTATTGTTTAAACAACAAAAATTGTGCATACCAATTGTCTGTTGCAATATATTATGCTTTAGCGGTACTTAATAAAACACATGCATGTTTTTTACAAAACCATGAAACTAGAGAATTTTCTAGTATGATACATATTATACTAGTACTTTTACATTCAAGTTTACATCTAGCAAAATTGGAGTAAGAATAACCAACCAAATTAAATATACTCCCTTTAGGATACCGTAATCCTACATCTGTTGTTCCTTTAACATATTTCATTATTCTTTTAACAACAATAAGATGTGATCATTTAGGTTTGGACTGATACCTAGCACAAAAACATACACTAAGCATGATATCAAGTCTACTAGTAATAAGGTAGACTATAGAGCCAATCATACCTTGATATTTGGTGTCTGACAAGAGTTCATCTTACTATACATGTCTCTATGTGTAGTATAGAAATCAAGACTACATCGTTCTTAGTTGACAATTGATTAATGTTTATTGATAGATTGATTTAATTTTTATTTATTTCTTAAAAGCTGATATGAGAATGGTTTTTTGTGTGTATCAACATTATGAGGATGAGGCAACAACTCTTGTTTCGGCACCACAACTCAATTTGAAAGGATATATTTTATTAATTACTCACTTAACCACTTTAAGTGGGTAAGGCAGCAACACTCGTGTTCAAACCATAACTTACTTAAAGTGATACATTTTATTAATTTTTTTGCATAGCCACTTAAATTGAGTGAGGCAGGAGCGCTTATGTCAGCACTATAAATCGATTGAAAGGGATGATTTTTTATTTATTATCGCTTACCCACTTTAAGTGAATGAGGTAGCAATACTCGTGTTCGAACAACATCTCGACTGAAAGGGATAAATTTTTATATTAATTAATTTTTTGCTTACCCACTTTAAATGAGTGAGACAACAAAACTAATGTCTGCACCACAACTCGATTTAAAAGGATATTTTTTAATTATTATCCGCTTTAAGTGAGTGAGACAATGATATCGTGTCCGTACTACATCTTAACTTAAAGAGATAAATATTTTATTGATACTTACCCACTTGTCTACTTTAACTAAGTGAGACAACTGAAAGTGTGCATTTCAAGAGGAACACTTTGGAAAGCTCTCTTTGTATGTCATGGTTTTGATGAGGACAACTTGTGCTTATAAGAGCTTGAAGATCTCCAACAAATCAACGTGCTTAAGTCTTTAATTGGTACTAGGCTTAGACTAGAATCTAGTTTAAGTTGAGTCAAGGCTTAGGGCACCTAATACATGTCTCATATGCATAAATCTTTTTAAATCATTTCATTCTTGAGATATGTCTTTCATAATATGTTCATGCATTACATAAATACATGTATATGTGCATTCTATAACA
>NC_032013.1:6498957-6524229 GCF_001865875.1 Lupinus angustifolius
AGGATAAAAATTCGCGTTGCAGGATTTGTTTTCTCTCTCTTTACTGTTTTTAATCGATTATTTGGTATAGTAGATTTAATTGATACATTCTGTACTTATGCTATACTGAATGATACTCTGATACAATACTTGTAAGCTCTGTTCGTTCCATTATCGATTAACTGTTGTGCAATTAATCATTTCTGTAATAGCTTACTGTTTCTGTTTAATCGATTAAAACTGTTGTGTTAATCGATTATCCTTGTTATGTTAATCGATTAAGTTTGTTCTGTTAATCGATTATCTTCATCCTGTAATCGATTAATTAGGGGTGATTCAGCATTAAGTGTTGAGTTTCGAAAAGCNTTGAAAAGTGGCTATTCTAACCGCTACACCTATTCAACCCCCCCTTCTAGGTGTATTGTAACCACTGATACTTAACAACAACAATGCTTGTGTCCGCACCACAACTCCAGTTAAAGGGATAAAATATTTATTAATTAATCGCTTACCAGCTTTAAGTGAGTAAGGCAACAATGCTCGTATGTGCACCACAACTCAACTTTTACAAAGAAGGCCATCTCACAACACCCTTATTGTTCTTTGTTTTCTTATTCTAAGTGGTCATAAACAATTGAACATCTTCATACTTTTCTCTTTATAACCTTTCTTCCTCTTTCTTATGATAAGATATAAGCTCATTTAGGGACCATTTGTCCTTCTACGTGTTATAGCTCGCTTTGAATTTCCCAAGGTGTGCAGGAAGCAAGATCAAAACCAAGTCCACGTGAAAGTCAACACCAAGCTCTAACTTAAGTGGCTTGAGTTTTGACACGAGATTAGACATCTCCAGAAGGAACTCCCTTATGTTTCTTTTTCTTTTATACTTCATGGAGATGAGTTTAACCAAAAGGCTACTCATCTCCACCTTTTCATTTTTAAAAAAGTATTGTTCTATTTCTTCAAGGAACTTCCTTGTACTCTGACCCCTAGAAATAGAGCCTCGAAAAACTTTTGGAATAGAGTGTTTCATGATCATTAAGCACATTCAGTTAGAACATTCTAATTTCTCAATTTTAACTTCGTCGAGACGAATTTCTCATGATCATCTAATGATTCTCATACATAAAATAAAATAAGGATTGCAAACACATACCTAGATTCATGTTCTCAAATCTACTTCCTTTTGGTATGAATTTGGAGAGTATGGGTATGATGATTCCTTAACCAAATCCTGAATTCTTCAAGGAACATCCATTTTCTCTTTGTTGGGAAGAATGAAAAACTCTTTGTGACTTGGTGTCTTGAGGACCATAACCATTACTAATGCGTTAATATATAGGATTTGAATTATCCTTGTAGGCCAACTATTTGGGTATCTGCTCATTAAGTCTGTATTCGTTATTAGTTTTAGAAGTCTTATAAATTATGCGAATTAGATCACTTGCTTTATAACCCTCAAATAAATTACTTATATAATTGTATTAAATATATGATGTCCATATTAATTAGAACTTGAAGTGAACCCTTTCTGGAAGGTTCTTATACACAATCTATCTTGGTTGGTGTTGGCCAAACTCACGGGTTGATTGATCCTTTTATGAATGAGTAACTAGTGGAATTGATTAATTAAAGATAAAAGAATATGAAATAGATTTGAGATGATAGGGCGCCACAACACTTGAGATGTTGATAAGCCATGCTGATGCTCACCACAAGAATTTGGTTCTTGATAAGAAATTTTAATCGTAGTTCAACCAAGAAGGTTTGGAGGATGCACAATGCTCTCACAAGGAATAATCCTCAATTCAAAATGAATTATATTCAACTTAACTTGTTTATTTCATGAACAACACACATACATATATTGGAAAGTCAACTTGGCTCCCAAGAAAAGAAAAGAAACAAGGCATTAAAGTCCTAGTTCATGGTAATCCAACATAGGATCCATTTGACTTGTAATCTCATCCTGCACATGCCTAAATTCAGTTAACATGTGCCATTGGCAACTTTATTACATTCAAGAAGAGAATTAAAGACATTAATAACATAATGAAGAAGACATATGATTCTTGTTGAGGCTTGTATGTCCACAGCTTGATGAGTTGGTGGCCCTAGGATTCCTTGCCTCATTGATGCCACGGTTAAGACATGAATCACATGGTGATATTCTTGTCTTAACTCCAAGTTATAGCTCCACAGTTGAATAATGAATGTTTAGTAACATAGGATTCTTCATCCAAATGAATTCCACGGCTAAAAATAACTCCAATTGAACACATGGGAAAATAGGAGTTAATTTACCACTTAAATGTGTTCCACAACCAAGAAATAATGAGCATAGGATGCCATCCTCAAGAGTAGGATTTCCCTTGGACAAGTGAAGTTTTTTTGTGAGCAATATAGCCTAGGATGTCATTTGGACCTTTATGTCCAACAATACCAAGCTTCCAACGGCTAGAAGTTGGTGTAAACCTCCATAAATGAGCATATTAAGGCTCCAACGGGCACTTTAAGTGTCCCACGAGCAACTCTTCTCCAACAGCTCTGAAAATGACTTAGAATGTTGTTTGGTGATTTATACCCAGTTGAAATATACACCAACGGTCCAAACATGTTGTAAAGCCATCATTAATGCTCCTTTTAAGTCCCACGAACATTTCCTCTACAACATCCCTATTATTATTTACTTACCTGCCAAGAAACAATAAACATAATAAATGTGACGTTGGTTCAAGAAAATAAGAGTTGCCCAAACATTAAAGTGTTCGTTACACTTTATGACTTGTTTAAAGCCACACGAGCCATTTTACAAAATAAACATTATTTATGAGCAATTTTTATAAATAAAATATGTCTGTTGGTCCAAACTTTTCCACACAATTATTATTGAAATTTAAAATGACCTACTAAAGTGTTGGCTAGGCTTAACTCGATCAGACCAACGCCCAGCGCCACACTTGGCACGCTAGGAGTAGGCGCCTCAGTCAGAAATCCTGGTCAGACCATATTGGCCCAATAGCTAGCTCAAGACATGATGTGCCAAGCTCCTTGCCTCGGTTTGATAGGCCTGATGTGCATAGGCGTGTGCCTCGGCTAGGCTTTGTGCCTGATGCACCTAGCCTCGTGCCACAGTCATATTTGATCTTGTGCACTATGCCTTGGCCCGTGTCATGCACCTGACCTGTTTCATCCTTGGCTCGGCCAGAACCATGGACCATGATGTAATTCAACATCTTGGCACCCCCTTGGGCTAACTTTGACTAATCATCATGGATCAACCCTACGAGTTATCCAATGGTATTTTGTGCCCTTTTGTCCGTGCCATTGCCATTGGGCCATCCATATCTTTAAGACCTTCATAGTCAAGCTTGGTCTCCTTAAGTATTGCATCAGAGCTTATAAATTATTAACAATTTAAGTCATAGGTTTGTTTCAGGTTGCGGTAGAGGGACACCATGTCTCTAACTGAGTGTGGTCTTTGGGTTAGTTTGAACCTCTCAGTAATCCACCATACTTGCACTATTGTCCCTTAAGATTCATCATATCTTCTTCTGCCATTATCTTATTAAAATAAAGAGGTAAATGGCGTGAGATGTGCCAGATGCAATGAGAATATTCGGAATTGATATTCTATGTATTGATTTAGGAAGATGATGGAGTGAATGAATGAAGGTGAGGATTTGTGTAGGTACTCACTTTCGTTTGTTTTTTGGGGGTACTCTATGAGATGAAATGAAGCACCAACCGGGTTTTTGGAATTAGTACACCATTTTCCATTTTTATTTTCTCTTCTCTCACATTACCCAAATTGCTAGTTGTTTGAGCACAGGGCACTGATATATGAATAATGTTCCCTTCTGTTTTTTCTGTAACCTTTTGAATATGTAACGTTTTTATTAAATTGCTACTAAAATCGATTATTTAATTAAAATAAAATAACAGGTAAATGTAATCAAAGATTTTCTAATAGTTGGATAAGAACCGAACAATTAAGTTATATAAAAATAGTTTTGTGATATTTAAAAAAATGTTTTTTTCAATTACTATTATTGTTTTGTTTTGAAAGTTTTGTGTCTTTATTTTTTAGAAAATAGTCGAACAAAATTGAGTGTTCACATGTAATATTTATGAGTTGAAAATTAAGAGAATATGCGTAGACTAATAATAATATTTACTTATAAAAAAGACTAATAATAATCTAAAAGATAAAAATGTATATTCTAACAATATTTGAGGTCTATATATTATTACTACATCTTCTGCCATTTATATTTAATCATATTAATTCCTCAAAAAAAAAATTAATTCTAAGGAGTAGTGGATGATGTAATAATTGTGTATAAATCTTTAATTGACAATGCATACATACAACACTCATAATCTAATAGCTTGAAGTTTAGTAAAAAGTATATATTTTTCATCAAAATATATGTCTTCTTAACTATAACATTGAGCTACTAGTCTAACCTTATTCCTAACAATAATTTCATTTTCCTGACATATTCCTAAACACCCATCTAGTACTAATTATTTTTCTATTCTTACGTTTTTGGGCAATTATTCCATTTTCATGTTGCTAAAATCTAATGATCATCTTCTGTAACATCATACATATTTGGATGGTTTAATTTGAGAAATAAAAGCTAATTTAAACATGTGTCTTTGAGTTCAAGTCTAGTGGATACTCTTCAATTTTTATCTCTGACGATGTTATCAATTGGATGATATCCCCGAGTTCTCCATTCTTTTGGTAGATCATCATAAGTTTACATTTCTAGTTGAGGTATCTCATTGTTATACTTTACTTGCTCGATTTCATTTTGTTCCTTCTACTTCGTTTGAAACAACACTTTTTCATTTACATGGTCAATTTTCTTCATCTTCCTCCTCATAGATAACAACTTTTTCCTCATTAGAGGGTTTATTCTCATCCAAGTAAATATGCATAGATTCTTCAATGGTAAGAGTTCCCTTGTTAAAAATTATATAAGATTTACTTATAAGAGAATAACCATGGAAGATTTCATCAAAAGGTTTAAGATTAAATTTACTATGATTATCTTTTCCATTGTTCAAAACAAAACGTTTACATTCAAACATATGCAAGTAAACAATAATAGGTTTCTTCCTTTGTAATTTTCATAAGGAGTTTTTTTTTTAAATATTTCCAATTAATATACCATTTCACACATAGCTACTAACACTTACAACATTATCTCAAATTTATTTAGAGATATTTGTTTTGTTTAGCATTTTTCTTGTTAATTATTGTATTGGTTCCTTTCTACAACACCATTATGTTGTGGTGTTCTCACTACACCAGAATTCATATTTAACAATTGTCATTCAATAATGCTTGTTAGTAGAACGATGTTAAATATAAGGCGAAAGAGAATCAACATCTATCGTTAAAGAAAACATTATAAACTTTTATAGGGGATATACACTCAACATCACTTGCTTCAGCGATCACTGCTGAATGTATGCCTCAACGATTCAATAATGCTCTGTGAAACAAGCGTTGCTAATTTGCATAGATTCAACTTCACTCTTTGTAGTGAGCTCTATTGAGAATCGTGCCTTTCATGATTATGCATATATTTTGTAAGGAAAAAGTAAATGAATATTAATATACGTTATGTATCATGATTAAATTAAGTAATTGATACATTTTCTAATCTCAAACTATATATATGAATCTTTTGTTGGATAATAAGGACTTATGGTCACCTAGAGAGCAGGGGGGTTGAATAGGTGTTGTAGAGCACTTATACCACATTTTTTGATTAATGAGATATTATGAAAACTACCAGTTTAATGGATTATATTGAGCCTTAATCGATTAATAAGACTTAATCAATTAATAGATGTTTAATCAATCAACATGATTCTTGTTCTTCTTGAAAATATGTGTTCTTGCACAGAAAGTTAACAACAATTTCAATCAATTTCAGATGCAATGCCTAACGACTTTATGCCTAAGTAATATCACAAATTCAAAGTATGTAGTAAACTCAATAAGCAAAGTAATCTAACTAAGGAAATTATAAATTGACTTGAAATTAAAAAAGTATGGGTTAGAGAAAATTCGAGACAGTCTTTTATCCTAGTTTGTTTGTTGGTCTACTTGGAAACTACATCCAGACCTCCACTTTTGATCTTGGGAGATTTTTCTTCACTAATGGCAATCAAATGTTTTACAAAACACACTTCCAACGATACAAGACTTCTTTCTTGGACTTAGAGATCCTTTAATGGTTTGACCCTAAACCCTCTTATAATGCATACTCGACACTATTATGATTATGGCCCCAATCACTCCTAACTCACTTCCAAGACTCTTGTACTAGTGAATACACCACCTAATCACAACTAGGATTTCCCAACTTAATTCTCTAACAAACAGTGATACTAACACACAAAGTGAATTCAAGAAAATCGTCACAAATTTACAAGTTGTAATTGCACCTAAAATGTGCTAATGTAACAATTTAGAACACCACTAAAACCTAACTAAAAATCTCACAAGAGACTTAAATGAATAATGTGTGATTTTTCCAGGCTTTTCAAAAATGGTTTTGACAATTGATGTACAATTGATAATTTTCAATGAAACTACCCTTATCTCTCTTTCACGCGTCAAAAAAACTAAGGACTTTTGACACTGTAAGAACTTTGCTAAAAATTAATTTTGAAAGTTAAAACTCTGAAATTTTTCAAGACTTGTTATTATGAGCAAATGAGTTAAAATTAGCGGGTATAAAAATGGTTTGTATATTGAATACATGACTACACTTAATTGATTACTTATGCAATTAATCAATTAAGAAAATTGATAATCAACTAATTTATCAAAATTATTGTATTTCATTTTCCAAAACTTTTAGATTTTACCTTCCACATGCATGTTAACATATAAAAATATTGAATCGTCACTGTATAATAGAAATAAACACAATGTAGTGCATAACAATGTTCAGCAAATAGTAAAGTAGGATAATAACAATGTTCATCAAGTACACAAAACAACAGAATATATGTCAAGGTTACAAACCATATTATAATATGTCATAACAAAACATAACAAGTCACAATAAGACACACAGTTAACGACTAACCTAACTAGGATACTCTAAGACGTCCTAAGCTAGACTAAGCATCAGGAGGTGGTTGTGCTAGTTGAGAGAATCAAAGAAAAGTAGAGAACATGATCATCAAGACCTCAAACTGAGTCATATTATCCAGTTCCTGCCTATGACGCTCAGCCATGAGCCTGTCTTCCGTACCTTGCAGACACACATTCAGACATTGCTCCATAGAATCCAAGTACGCTGAACCGAATGTAGGTCATATATGTGCAGGAACCTCAACATTTTCTTGTCCAATGTTCTGCTCAGCTTGATTTGCATCCTCCTCCTCCTCAGACAATTCCAAATCCATAGTGGTGGTGTGATCCTCCTGATACATCCAACCAGAAGCATACTTATAGATTCCCATTTTATGAATTAGGTTGTCACCCACCAAATACTCTATGGGATACACAACTATAATCTCCTCGCCAACAGTGTCAATACCCAGATGGTCGATAATACGAGATATAAATATCCCGTAAGCCAATAACCGAGAGGAAGAAATAGTGATGCCCGACATAACTTTCAAGATTTCTAATGGTCAATTTACCATTATGCCTTCCCTAATTGCACACATCAACGTCAAATCATTAACAGTTGGTTGCACATGGTTAGTGTTATGCTGAACTAAGATGTAAGCAATAAGGTAATAAAGAAGCTAGTTCTCCACAGTCAATGACTCAACTTGAGTCAAATTCCTTTCCATAAAGTAGTGAGAATCACTTAGACATGAGTTATACATCCAAACTGTATCCTGTGATTTCCACATTGCATCTTGAAAGTAGTACATGGGAGATTCATCACATGATAAACTACCAACCTCCAAAAATAATTCCTTATTCAATGTAAACAATTTCCCTTTAACCATACTAACATAATTACCATCCTTAAACTGAAAATTTCCATAGAATTCCTGAACCAAGGAGGGATAAATATTATTGTTCAGTTATAAGAAGGTGTTGACCCCTTGAGTCTCTAGTTGGTTAGGAAATTCAAAGCCATGTCTGCATACTAGATGTATGTTGGCTTTCAGCCAATGAAGTTTTCTATCCTTGTAGCTTGGAGGGAAAGAAATTAATAAGGATCATTCCTTAAGGTGTTTCAGCCACCTTGTGTAGATGAAGATCCGCCAACCTCAATGTTCTGTGTATCTTTGACAGTATGTTTGATTCTCTTTTACTTCAGATCACTCATCTTTGCATCTAATTGTGGAGATAATCGATTAAACAAATCGATTTGGGAAAAGGGGTTAGGTTTCTAAATTGGGGAAATCTTAAATTGCATGACTTGAGGTTAACTGGAAGGTTAGGAGAGGAGAGGAAGAATGGAAAATGATTGGGTATGCTCTAATTTGACTTGAGATTGAAAACTAGATGAAAATCTATGGGAAGAAGACAAAGTATGAGAAGTTAGGGTTTGAACCGAAACTGAAATAGGAATAGTACATGAGTCAGTCTATTATTGCTTTTAATTGATTAAGGATAGACTTAATTGATTTAAGAAATTCCTCAGTTTAATCAATTAAGACAACAAATAATCAATTAAATTTTAAAAGAATTTAAGCTCAGGTAATCAATTAATAGTGAGTTAATCGATTTCTATTTCAATAATTTTGCCCAGGTAATCGATTAAATCCTGAAGTAATCAATTAAATGCAGAGGTTTTACAGATTTGAGTATAATTCGAATTAGTTTAACAATTTTCTAAGTTATGATTAGAAAGAACTATTCTAACGTCTCAAAGATATTCTACCACACAACCAAAACAATATGTAGTCACGAAAGAGGTTATCAAGAACCTAAAACAAGCTAACTTAGATATGATTCATCAAGTATGCCAAGTACTATGTTCAAGATAAAGAAGGAATCCATGGGAAGGGGCTTGGTGAATTTATCGACTAGTTTTATTTATGTTTCTACAAATTTAATAACACAAACACCTTTATATACATGATCTCTAAGAAAGTGATGCCTTATCTCTATTTGCTTTGTTCTAGAATGCAAGATGAGATTCTTTGATAAGTTTATGCCACTAGTATTATCACACTTGATAGAAATTTTATCAAGTTTTAGACCATAGTCTAATGCTTGCTGCTTCATCCAAAAGAATTGAGCATAACATACGTCTACAACGATATACTCTGCTTCAGCAGTTGGCAAAGCAAAACAAACTTGCTTTTTACTATACCATGAGACTATGAACTTACTAATAGGTGGAAAGTACCACTAGTACTCTTTCAATACAATATGCAACCGGAAAAATTGGAGTCAAAGTAACGTATTAATGAAAGTGAGGTATCCCTAACATACCAAAGTCCCATATTTAAGGTTCCTTTTAAGTATTTCATGATGTGTTTGATTGCAGAAAAATGTGATTCTTTAGGAAATGAATGATATCTAGCATACATGCAAACACTAAATATTATATTGGACCGACTTGAAGTTAGATACAATAAAGAGCCAATCATATCTCAATATTTAGTTACCTCTACTGCTTTACCCTTCTCGTCCTTGTCTAGATAACAAGATGATCCCATATGAGTTGAATCTTCTTTAGATTTATCCATCTCAAATGTTTTCAGAAACTCCTTGCAATATTTCAATTGATGAACAAAGATGTCGTTGTTCATTTGTTTTATTTGCAGCCCAAGGAAGAATGTGAATTTATCCATCATTGACATATCAAACTCACCCTTCATAGGATCAGAAAATTCCTTGCACAAAACATTGTTAGTTGCACCAAATATTATATCATCTACATAAATTTGAACTAATAAAATGTCTTTTTCAGATTTAGATATAAAAAGAGTAGTGTCAACCTTACTCCTTACAAACCCCATTTCTAAAAGAAATGAGCTAAGTCTATCATATCAAGCTCTTGGAGCTTGTTTCAACCCATAAAGTGCATTTTTCAACTTAAAGAAATGATTTGGATATTTATAATCTTCAAAACCATTGGGTTGGTCAACATATACTTCTCCGTGAATTTATCTATTCAAGAATGCACTCTTTACATCCATTTGGTAAAGTTTGAAATTCATTATTGAAGCAAAAGCTAAAAGCATTCTAATAGCCTCTAACCTTGCAACATGGGCATAAGTTTCATCATAATCAAATCCTTCTTCTTGATTATAACCCCTGGCTACCAATCTAGTCTTGTTTATAATAATCAATCCGAACTCATCTAATTTGTTTCAAAAAACCCATTTTGTGCCAATAAGAGGATGACCACTAGGTCTAGTCATTATTACGTTCAAATTGGTTAAGCTCTTCTTGCATAGCTATTCCCCAATTTTTATCCTCTATTGCCTCATCTATAGTCTTAGGCTCAATTTTAGAAAAAAAACAAAAAGTTACAAATATTGAAAAGTGAATTACGGGTTACCACTCCCCTTGAGATATTACTTATAACCTTATCGATGAGGTTGTCCTTCTTCAGTTTCCAAGCCTGTGGCATATCTTGATGATATTGACTTGCTTCTTGATTATCTTGCAACAAATTTTTAGATTCTACATCCTTAGTGTATACATCTTCAAGAGCACCTGAAACATGACCAGAAACAATATTTCTCTTCTCTTCTAGAGAAGACTAATCAAAATCTACATGTATAGATTCTTCAACATTCATAGTATGTTTGCTATAGACTCTAAATGCCTTCCTATGGTTAGAGGAACCTAAGAATATTCCCTCGTCGACTTTTGAATCAAATTTACTTAATTGATCTTCACCATTATTTAAAATAAAGCAATTACACCCAAAAGCGTGAAGATTTGAACTATTTGGCTTTCGACCTTTTAAATGTTCGTAGGGGGTTTCAAGTGTTTAGGCCTCAAAAGAACTCTATTCATTACATAGCATATGATATGCACCATATCGGCCCAAAAGTATGTAGGCACCTTGCTTTTGTTTAACATGCTTCTAGCCAACTCCTAAAGAACTCGATTTTTCCTCTCAACAAATACATTTTGTTGGGGAGTTCAAGGAGCAGAATATTGGTTATGAATGTCATTTTTTTTGAGAGAATTTATCAAATTGGTGGTTTTCAAACTCACCACCATGATCACTTCGAATACACACTATTTTATGGTTGAGTTAATTTTGAAGAAGTTCAACAAGATTTTTAAATGATTTAAAAGAGGTACTTTTCAAAGCGAGAAACAATGTCCAAGTGAATCTAGAGAATTCGTCCACAATGACTATTGCATAGTAACTACCACAAAAGCGCATAATTTGTGATGGTCCAAACAAGTCCATATGGAGCAATTCCAAAGGCCTTGTTTTCGATACCATAGTTTTTTATGAAAATGAATGTTTGACTTGTTTATATCTTTGGTAAGAGTCGCAAATATCCTTAGTTTTAAAATTCAGCTTTGGTAATCCAATCACTATGTCCTTGGAAGACAATTTTCTAGATGTTTCAAATGAATATATGTTGTCCTCCTAGGCCAAACCCATATATCACTTTCTTTTGAAATAAAACAATTTGAAAATAGAGATGTGATATCATCTAGATCAATCACATATATGTTGCGTATTCGATGACCAATGAACTTAATTTTATTGTCTATGCCACTACGAATTATGCAACATTTGGAATCAAAAGACATTTTATTACCTTTGTCATAAAGTTGGCTTATGCTTAGCAAGTTGTGCTCTAATCCTTCCACATAAATCACGTTGTCAATTATTGTTTGTGAAACATTCCCGATTTTTCCTATTCCAAGTTTCTTCCCTTGGTTGTTGTTGCCATACGTGACATGACCTTTCTCCTTGAGTGATACTTCTAAGAACATCGATCTATCACCCGTCATGGGCCTTGCTATGTCACTTGCTAATTTTAGGTACTCAAGTTTTGTTGGGTCCCTTCTTGTTAGTAACCTTGGAAACTTGTCCCTTTTGAATTCACTTAAATTGACCACTAGGTATACCATGCATTCTTATATCACAAGAAATACAAGTATGTCCATGCAACTTTTTGGTATATCCTACTTGTTTCATGTTAAATTTCATTTTATTAGCATACTTCTAAGCTAGACCAGATCTGTTACCTACATTCCTAGATGCAGCAAGCAAATTTTTCATGTATTAACTACTAGTGAAGTTTGCAAAATTCTACTTTAAGCACAAATTTTTGTTTTCCAAAATTTTGCACTTTTCACAAGTAGACACCTCAATTAATTTAGTAGAACAGTTGCAAGTAGCATTAGAATATATGAGGTCAAGAGCTTTATTCTCAAATTTCAATTCATCAATAAAATTCAGCATTTCAATTATTTCTTTTCACGCACAAGAAACACTCTTTTTCTATCTACATTTATTCTAGCTAGCTTTTCCAATTATTCATGCAACTCGCCAAATGCACCACATAATTCATCGTAAGTACGACAATTATCAGAACTAGATTCAGATTCATAAGAATGTACCTCATTCGACTCTTCGTGGTTGCTTGAGTCGCAAGAATTTTGATTTTTAACCATGAGGCAAAGTTTTGCCGACTCCTCTTCTTCTGTGGTGCTAGAAGTCGATTAAAGCATAAGTGCTCTACAACACCTATTCACCCCCTCTAGTCGATTAAAGGATGGATTAATTTATTAATGATGCCAAGAAATTAAATCCTTTAGTTACTGTAACTTAGTTAATTGATTAATTATATACTTTATTTATGAATTGGTTCACATTCATATTTAATCGATTAACACATGTTGTAATCAATTAACTGTGATGACAATAGTTTCTTCAATGAATGATGTTGGTGAGAAACACAAGGATTACATCCTTAAATATAACAACAATAGTCATCGGAAATTTAGAACCAATGTCGGGAAGTATGTTAGAGATACTAATGGAAACATCAACCTTAAGCCACCAACCAAATATGAAACTATCATTGATGAGGCTCATTAGAAGACTTTTGTTATTAGATGCACAAAAGATGAGTTTTTCTTGGTAAAGTCTTATTCTTTTTTATGTATTATTTATGCTTTTTATATATGATAATAGTACATATTTATTTAAATGATGATTCTTTTTGCATAAAATAATTGAAGAAAATTGCAAGAGAGCATCTAAACCATTGTATCCATATCGAGCTTCTCGAACATGGTATAAAGAAATTGAGGAAAGAATCGTAAGGATGATTTATTTGTAAGTATGCGAGTAAGTGTGAAGATTTTTTTTCATATTACATTATTGGTTATGAATTGGCATCTAGAACAAAATGATACACCTATCATCAGTATACTTGGACATTATATAGTTATATGGAAGTAAGAACAAGAATGATGTCATTGACAATGAAAATATTCTACAAGTGACTAATCATGTTGTAAGTACATATCATTTAAACTTGATTTGCATACTTTATTTATCAATGTGATTAACAATATGTTTTTCTTGATGTGTCAGGTTGCCCTAAATGAAAAAAGTATTATTGTATCATAAAGATATATGTAGGCTCGAGATAGTCAGGTGGTACATGATAAGGTACTAGGACTGCCGAAGTTCCAGAAGTAAGCTTGCTTGTCATAATATTCTAGAGGTAAACTTAAATTGACTAGTTTTCAATCACTTTCCCTTTAGTTTAATTATAGTCATAAACTCATATGTTTTCACTATCATTTAGGGTGTCAAAATGATGACAACCTCTTTAGAGGTGGTTGTCTTTGTTGACCATCGTTCTTGATTATTTTGGAATTGTGAATTGTGGAAGATTGATATTTGAACGTGTATAATTGAAATGGAACGTATATGATTGAATTTGTGTATAAGTATGAATGTGTTTGAGTTGTAAGAGGATAAGATAAAATGGTAAAGTTTAAAGATGGGATGGCGCCACAAGCAAGAATGCTTGATATGCCTATGGAGTATGCCATAAGGAAGGATTCTTTATAAGAAAGGGGCCTTGGTTCAACCACAAAGATAGGAGAATTTCTCACTAACAAGGAATTAATTCTGAATAAACATCCAAGTTATTACTTCTCATGGAAATTTGGTTTACAAGTAGTGGGTAGCCGACCAAGTATGGCTCGACGTGAAAGACAAGAAATTAAACATACATTAACTATCTTTCCAACATTTCACATGTGCAAATGCCTAAGAGTGGTCTAGATGTAATGGATCCTAAGAAAGGAAATGGTTGATTCCCATAATTCCCCTTTATTTGAATTATCACAAGTGGTTCTGAGTTTGGCAAGAGATTCTTCCGCCTAGTGCCAAGCATGTGTAAGTATTTGATGGAAACTAAGAGAGGGGTGAATTAGTTGTGTGAAGTAATGGTCAAATTTTTTTCTATGATATCAGAATGTTATGCAATGAAAATGTTGCAGAAAGATTACCAAACACAAACTCCAAAATAAAATAAAAAGACTAGAGACAAGAGAGAGAACACAAACATTTATACCGGTTCACCTTCTTGTCCATCGAAGACTACATCCAGTACTCTTGCAACATAAGAGATTTCTTTACTAGATATCTTGAGTCATAAATAAAATTTCTCTCATGAGACTCCTTGTACCTTACACACTCACAAATACCTTACACCCTTGGAAATCAACCTTTCCAAGTACTCTCTTTCCCTTTCTCACCACACCCTTGTGATGACAATTTTTACAACAAGATTTGATTAATAAATTCTAGGGCAGATTCCCTTTATAAGATATAACACTTCTATAACTTGCAATTCTCTTACTCAATACACATAATAGACAATGGCCTTGAAAGTATTTAAGTTTGAAAAACTTTAGATCTTGCACTTGAAACAACTTCAGGAAAAGTCTATAAGTTTTGAATAAAAATGCCTTTAGATAGGCTTCTAATCAACTAATATACCCTTCCATGAAGTTGGGACACGATTGGAATGAAACCCATTGAGTTTGGATGAAAGTTGTTCAGTTTGGATATGATAATCTGGTTATAACAACTCTGTGTAATCAATTATATCACGATGTAATCAATTACCCAAACTCTATGTATGAAATATAATTGGTTACTACTTTATAGTATTCAGTTACACTGTGTTAACTCTGTTGGGTAAGTTTTTACTTAGTTAGATAAACTGTTACACAGTCCCAATATCCTATTACTCACGATTACACAGTCCAAGTAACCTGTTACCTAGGTCTAGTAACTTGTTACTCAGGTCAAGTATCATGTTACTTAGCATTTTGAAATTTGTTTTACTTTGTCTAAGAGTTTTCCAATTTCATTTCAAAATAGTTTTATCTTTCATTTGAGCATTGTTTACTAAACATACTAGAGTGTAAAGGATATAAGTACCTATTGAAGACTAAGACTCTATTTGAAGCTTGTTCTTCTTTTTGTCTTCAACATCTTCTTCTTTTTTCCTTATTTTTGTGATCTTTGTGTCTTTATCAAAACCGTACCATGGTCAAGAGTAATATATACATTCATATACATAGATATACATCTTCTTCCTTTTCTCCCCGTTTTGAATTCATCAAAAAGATGGAAAAGCTAGGTTTCCAACATAATATATACATAGATAAACTAATAGGGTTACAAGATAAATTTTGACTTATGTTGAAGCCAATGTGAGAATTCAGTAAAAATATTGTAAACTTTTATGAATATTAAATGGTATAAGATGATGAGTTAACTGAAATTCCACAACATTAACCAACAAAAAAGCACAATCAATTCATACATAACAAAAAATAAAAATTATAGCCAAATACCTAATAAAACATCCAACAAGTTCATCAGTAGCAATAACAACAAAAACATATGAACTTAAGCAAATCCTAGACAAACTGCTCTACGATTCTTGCTCAACATGCTCAACATTTAAATCCATATAATCCAATTGATTCAACAATCGACAAAGTTCCACTTGGACTTCTTGATTCGCAACATCAAGAGCATCCATCCTTGTGGTGATGTAGCCTTGAAGTGAGAACAACTCATCCATAACCATTTGATTGGAAGGTGTGGAATCAGATGATGATGACTCAGCATGGAATGAAGAGTGTTGTTGTGTAGGAGGGCCAGTAGAGGGATTTTTAGATTGAGTAGTCTGATGATCAACATGATGCTTGTAGATCATTTTATTGGTATCTCAAAAGAATCTCGTTTTGTGGATTACATCCACATCGATCTTATTATCCCTTGTATCAAGTATGACCTTAGACACCCCAACATGAGATACACCAAAATGCTCAAGAATGGCAATTATGATGATAGCCAAAGGTAAGGGTCCAATATCACTTCTATAGATCCAGATTTATCTCATTACCATCAATGTTCAGTTAATATGGACGTTATGCTTAATATCATACATCCGTTGTAGTTCTATATCATTAAGTTGAAAATGATTTGAAATTTTTAGAAGTATGACGTAACTAAGAAATTAATGAAGCAAATAATCCTCTAGGTTTAAATTACTAGAAGAAATAATATTTTTGTTTTTCACAGTATCACCACTGGCCCTTTGCTTATGTAATCCAATTTCTCTATGAGAATATCTACACATCGAGTAGTAGAAATCATGTTTGTTATACCCTTCTAAGTCACACTGAAATCCTAATTCTACTATGGTCCCTATGTATGGCAAGTCACCCCAAATTGAACTTAATGTTTAACGGTCTATGGCATGTTCGTTGCCTTTGACAAAGGAGAAGATTTTATTCTTCTTAAATGTTAAGTTGTAGTAAAATACCCTCACAAGTTCCGGGTAGTAGGCACATTGAATTCACAGAAATTAAACTATTTTTTTTAATTAACAAGCGTGGGGAAAATGAAATCATTAGACTCGAAAGAGTGTAACTTACCAAACTCGGGCGTGAAAATGAGTCTCTGAACAAAAATGCTTTGTGAAGACTTTGTGTTGTTCCTCATTAGTAAGAAGTCGAGCCAATTCCAAAGGATTCGTCTCGGAAGAGGTTTGTTGCCTCCTTGGAGCCACATTAGTTTGTTGCTTCTATGTTTTGAAAGTTGAAGCCATGAAAATGAAGGTTTTGAAAAACTAGGTTTTAGGATTTTGAGATTTGGGTTTTTTTGATTTAGGCCACTAAACACGAAAATGAAGGTTGTAATGTGTTTGGACATGAAATATGATATGAATAGACTCAAAAATGACGGGGGTTGACATGGTTGAAGACGTTTGTAGGGAGGAAGATGAAGTTTGAAATATGGAGAAATTCCTTAAATACCACGTAGTGTAATCGATTACTCCAGGTGAGTAATCGGTGTCACATCTTCTATGTTTCAAATTAATCGGTTAGTCTAGGTGAGTAATCGATGACCATCTTCATTTTTGAAATATTCAAGCTATCTGATGCCTAATAATCAATTACTTTTGAGCATTAATCGATTACATACCCCAAAAACTTGAAATTTAAGTATTTTAAACAAGTACAAGCACAAGCAGGCATGAGATAAACATAATGAAGCAAAAATATAATATTTAATTATGTTTAGGACAAGTAAGCTTCATCAAGTATGTCTAATTCTCGTCTACTTTTATAAAATGGTTCTTTAGACAAAGGTTTGGTAAAGATGTCTTCTAATTGATCATGTGTATCAATAAACTCCAAGAGTACATCTTTGTTTTGGAAATGGTCCCTAATGAAGTGGTACGTTATATCAATATGTTTGGTTCGGGAATACATCACTGGATTCTTGGTGAGATTTATAGCACTGGTATTATCACATATCAAGGGAATGCAACCTAAGTCTAAAACACAATCTCACAATTGTTGCTTGAGCGACAATATTTGGGCACAACAACTACCTGATACTACATATTTTGCCTAAGCAATACTTAGAGAAACACATGCTTGCTTCTTACAAGACCATGAGACTAGAGCATTTCCTAGAATATGAAAGTACCACTTGTACTTTTCGTCTCAGGTTTGCAATCTAGCGAAATCTAAATTTGAGTATCCCACCAAGTCACATAGAGTTCCTTTTGGATACCATAGTCCCACATCAGGTGGGTCTTTATGATATTTCATTATTCATTTAACAGAACTAATATGTGACTCTTCGGGTTTTGACTGATAACATGCAAAAAGACAAAAACTAAACATTATATCAGGTCTACTTGCGATAAGATAAAGTAGGGAACCGATCGTACCTTGATACTTGCAAATATCAACATATTTTCCAACTTCATCAATATCTATGTATGTTCTAGAACCCATAGAAGTAGCAATTGGTTTGCAGTCATCCATCTCAAAAAACTTTAGCATATCCCTACAATATTTCGATTGACTAACAAAAAAACCATCCTTGAGTTGTTTGACTTGTAGTCGAAGGAATAAATTTAACTTTCCCATCATGGACATCTCAAACTCCCCATGCATCATTTTACCAAAATCACTACACAAGAGATCATTAGTAGAACCGAAAATAATGCCATTGATATATATTTGAACAAGTAAAGTATGATGATCTGTTTTCTTATTAAATAGTGCCTTGTCGACCTTTCCTTTGGTAAAACCTTTATTAAGTAAAAAGCTAGTTAGACGGTCATACCAAGCACGAAACATCCATTTTGAATAGTTTAGTAAGCATGCATATGATAGAAGATGTTTTATAGTTTATCTGTTTACCCTTTTGACAATCATCCATAATTTTTATTTTAACTAATTCATCTGTTGGAAAACAAACAACTACTTCATGCTTAATTAAAAATGATCTATATGGATGTGTACTATATTCTTATCATGATGCATTAAAAATAGAGATTACCAACTTTACCGACATCAAGAATTTTTCTTTTGTTGCTCTCTCCATAGATAGTACAACCTTTATTGTTGAAATATGAAAATTTGAATCTCCACGTGCTATGTGCTTTGAACAACCTTGTCACGATAACACATTTTGGCTTATGGCTTTCAAGCACTCCTGCAAAACAAAATAAAAGGATTTTCTAGTTACCCGATGTGATTTGGGTCTTTTGGGGTTAGCACCTTTCTCTACCAATTTATATTGGCGAGTTGACACACCCCGTTTTCTAATATGATAAATATTAGGTGTGTAACCAACTCCATTGCTGTAAGAACAAGTAGGAAAATGCTTATGTGCCCTAGATTTTGTTTTAAAAAGAGTAGTAGTATGGACACTTCAAGGTTCGAGATGGATAAATGTAAAGAAGCAACAACATCCTACTATCTCTACAAAGATGAAAAAGGTAAAGCAATTGAGGTAACCAAATATCGTGGGATAATTGGTTCTTTATTGTATCTAACTGTTAGTCGCCCCGATATAATGTTTAATGTATGTATGTGTGCAAGATATCAAGCCTCACCTAAGGAATCTCATTTTAGTACTGTAAAACGTGTTATGAAATATCTTAAAGGAAAAATATCTATGGGTTTATGGTATCCTAGGGATGCTTCATTGTCCCTAATCGGATATTCCTATTCTGACTTTGCGGGATGCAAGTTAGATCGGAAAAGTACTAGCAGGACTTGCCATCTTTTGGGAAGCTCCCTAGTATCATGACATAGTAAGAAGCAAGTATGTGTTGCTTTATCTACCGCTTAAGTGGAATATAATGTTGCTGGCGTGTGTTGCACTCAGATTCTACGGATGAAGCACCAACTATCAGACTTTGGCTTAAAACTAGTAAAAATTCCAATAAAAATGCGATAACACTAGTGCCATAAATCTATCAAAGAACCCTATTCTTCATTTTAGAACTAAGCATATAGAGATTAGACATCACTATTTAAGAGATCATGTACAAAAAGGTGACTGCATACTTGAATTTGTTGAAACCTCGAAGAAATTGGCGGATATTTTCACCAAGCCCCTTCCACAGGATACATTCTTTGTGTTACGTAGAGAACTTGACATACTTGATCAAAAGTATCTAAACTAATTTTATTAGGGTAATTATGTGCCTTTTTCTTGATTTTAAATATATGCTTATGAATGATATATGTTATGAATGCATGCTTCCTTGTTTAGATTATCTTCACAAATGTTCTTATGCATCGTTAGTGTGTCAAAACCTTTTAGTATGCACTGATATGTAGAAATCTTTAAAATGCACTGATATATGTGTTAAGCTATATCAATAATCGATTATTCTATGCCTTAATCGAATAATTCGAGTTCCAGTAACCAAAATAAAATTTTCGTCTTACGTTTTAATCGATTAATATCCACTTTAACCGATTATCTGGGCTCAATATTTTTGAAAATTTGAAATTTATTATCTAATTAATTGATTATCGTCTTAATCAATCGATTACCTAGGAACCAAAATTTAAAATTTTGAAAACTTTAAGTTCATTAATCGATTAACTACTGCAGATAATCAATTAACGGTAGTCTTATATCAGATTCAAGTGTCAATCTGGGTCATTCTTCACTTAGAACCCTAACCTTCTTTGCTTCCCCCTTCTGATTCAATCCTCTAAATTGAGTGCTCCTATAGAAATTAATAGCAACTTCAAATACTATTTCATAGTTCCATCTCCCTACCACCATCAATTTCTACATATCCGAGTCCTCACCATTTTCCCTCTTTAGAAACCCTAAAATCTCGATTCATAAAATCGATTATCGAATCGATTAAATTAGTGTTATACCTGCAAGAATGAGTGAACCATGTAGTATGAGAGTGAAGCATTCTGTCGAACGTGCTAGAGTCGGATAAAAAGGTTCCTCCTCGACTCAAGGTGGACGAAAGAACCGTGGGGACCCTATTACTCTCCCACTATCTTCATTGTCATCATGTTTTTATTGTTATTGCTACCATTGATATTCTCCATCACCCTTTCCCTCTTCAAAGTCATTTTTTATTCCAACCATTAAATTAGTCCGCCAGAAAAACTGATTGATGTATACATATATATTTCAATTTTAATGTGAACAAGTTACAAATTAAACAAACCAGGTGGGCAAGGTGATTTTTTTCTTGTTTTCTTTTATTTTTATGACAGACATTGGATATGCATAAAACATAAATCAGACTAGTGCAAAAGGATGGATCCTAGCGTGAGGGATGCATAGCAGAGGGTGTGCCCTTGGAAGGGCCATCCCTGGTCCCTCTTCCATGTCAACAGTTTCATTCCCTTCTTTCCCAACTTTCCATTCAAAACACTGAATCATACCAGCCAGAGCAGTATGAATAATATGTAAAGCTAGTGAAGCACCAGGGCAACTTCTTCTTCCCGCTCCAAATGACAACAATTCAAAATTCTGACCCTTCAGATATGGGCTCACTCCCTCTTTATTGAGGAACCTCTCTGGTTGGAACTCAAGTGGGTCATTCCAGTTGTTTGTGTCCCTACCAATGGCCCATACATTTACAAACAAAGTGGTCCTTGCTGGAATGCAATACCCATCTATGTTACAATCTTCAGTTGATTGCCTCACTATTAAAGGCCCAGTGGGGTGAATCCTCATTGTTTCCTTTATTATAGACTGAACATAGGGAAGGTTTGGAATATCTGATTCCTCCACAATTCTACTCTTTCCAACTACTGAATGAATCTCTAACCTTGCTTTTGCCATTATATTTGGGTGGTTGATTAGCTCAGCCAAGGCCCATTCTATTGTATAAGCAGATGTCTCGGTTCCAGCACCAAAAATATTCTGCATTACATGACCAAAAACTGTTAGTTTCCACATATTTTCAAAATTTAAAAAGGGAATCATATGTTGTTATATATATCCGTCTGGGAAGCACGAATACATAGGCAGAACACAATGTTTTTGAGTATTGGTTATGCACATCCAATTAAAATGCCAGTTGATGTCCTTTTATTTTATTATGGTATTTTTGAAATGTTTATATAGAATTGTTTTTTTTTAAAAAGTGAGTTTTAATTGTAAAAATAATAAAACTCTACGTATATAATACTTGTGTGTGAGTGTGAAAAAAATTTCAAATAACATTTTAAAAATTAAAAAATATTTTGATACGCTAAGTACTCCATAAGTTTTTGAAGTATTTATCAAATCAAATAATAAGGTAATTGTTAGTTACCATAATGAAGGCCTTGATATTTTCTCTGGTTAGTTTAATCTCTGAACTTTCATCAGCATAAATATCAAGTAAAATGTCAAGCAAATCCTTCACTGATTGGTCTCCTTTCCGACCCATTTCCTCTTCCTCCTCACGTTTCTTCCGTGCATCTTCATGCTCCTTCATGATCCTCTCCATAATAGCATCATACTTACTTCTAACACTCTCAAGCCTTTTACCAAACCCTTGCAAATCCAACTTCTTAACAAACCACAACATGTCTCCCAAGTTGAACTTCCCACCTAGCTCAGCCATCTCTTTAACCAGCTCAACCAACTGGTGCCCTTCCCCTTCAACATCATAACACCTTCTTCTTAAAGCCATCCTTGTAATTATGTTATTTGATAGCATAGCCACTTCCTCTCCCACATTCACTTCCTCTCTCAAATCAGCCTTCTTCATCACACTCTTCATGAATAGCTTTATTTCCTCAGCCCTAATAGGAAGGTGTTGTTGGAGTATGCGGACTCCAAGGAGTTCACTCATGCAAAGCTTTTTCATGAACCTCCAATAAGGCCCATAGGGTGCCAAGACAAAATCTGCTGAACCATATGTGATGTAGTCCACGTTGGTTCTCTTTGGTCGATTTAAGAAACATGTTTCATGTGTTTTCAGGCATTGTCTTGCCATTTCTGGTGAGGAAACTAGAACACAAGGTTTGGAGCCAAATAAGAGGTAGACCAAAGGGCCATAACGGGATGAAATCTTGTGAAATGCTTGGTGAGGGAGCTTGCTTAGGAGGTAGAGGTGCCCAATGACGGGTAGGACACAAGGGCTTGGTGGAAGATGTGTTTTGATGGGAGACTTGGTGAAGATCACTCTTAACAACAAGGTTGAGGCTAGCCAGATGAGAAGTATCCCAAAATAGACACTCAAATCAGCCATTAATGTTGAAAATTAGTGATTAATTATGAACAACCAACTAAAGCTTGAATTATTCTTATAAGGTAACATGATTAAATAAAAGAGTCTAATATGTATGGAAAAGTAATTTTTTTTGTTTCCAACAAGTATTCTCGCACCGGAGGCAAGACTCAAACTCGAGACCTTGCTTAAGGGGAATCAAACATTTACTACTTGAACCAACGTCGGTTGGTGTATGGAAAAGTAATTACCAACAAATTTCTTTTATTTTGAATTACAAAATTGTTATTTCATTATATCTAAAATGTTAAATGAGTATTATATGTTGGATTTTCTTTTGGATTTGAAGCACTTGTCCTTCGAATATTAAAAAGGATCCATATACAATATGTGCGTACTGTTAATGTAAATATATATACACATTCTACATCATTCATTTGTATTATTTTTTGATGAATCAATGATGATTAAACGAATGATAATTAATACAATAACAATATATAAAACTCATATACTATCAGTATATATATATATATATTATATATATATATATATATATTTTCTCTCTAAATATAATGACATTAATGTCAATTCTTAAATGTAATATTTATACTATGGTTGCTTGACCTATGAAATTAAATCTGTACTTTAAAAATATATTCCTTCTTGGTTTCATTCTTACGTGCAAGTTGTCTCTTAGGCCGGTGTATATCTGTACAAAAAATGTGGTCCATCAGGAGTTTGTCTTCCTGAGGTTGTTTCCTTCGTGTATGTGGTCCATTTTCTTATTCATTTTAAAGATTTTCATACCTGATATTTAGTTCATTAAATATGATATTAATCGTTAATTTATATTTTAGATGCCCTTCTTCGCGCCCCATGTGATAATAGGAATACATGATGCATGAGCTTCCTTGTCCTCCCATCTTTGTATGATTGCGATGATTAACTTTCTCCATCATTCCTCCTCATTTATTTATCAGAAAAGATCTATATATCATGATAGCGTAAGAGATTGGTAAATTGTCACTGTATTATTTATTGTTCATTTTTTAATTGTTATTGACTTATAAATAAAAACAATACAATTAAATGGTAAATAATACCCTTATTATATATAAATTTTTACATTGTGCATAGATATTATACTATTTGTTTATTTCTATTATGGCAAAAGTGATTCGTGTATGTATTGTCCAGGAAGTTGAACAATTTTAATCTGCACCAGCTATGGATTAAACAAACATTTTATACACTAGTACATATTTGTCTTAGATAGGAAGCAAATAAAAAATGAGAAGAAAATGTAAGACTGGGATGACAACAAGAATGGGTGAATTAGTTGTTTTAAATTTATGATAGATTTTTATGCAAATTTCAGAGTTAGTAGCAGCGGAAAAGTTAAGTAGAAAAATATCAAGTAAATTTAAGGAGATAAGAGAAAAGAGAGTACTCAAAGAGTTTTATACTGGTCACCGAATGTTACATCCAATACTATTTCTTCACTAGATATTAAGAGTAGTAATTACAAATTCTCACTCCGATACTTCTTTGTACCTTACTTCTTTTGCCAAAGGTTTAGTAAATATATCTTCTAATTAGTCATGAGTATCAACAAATTCTACAATCACATCTTTCTTTTAGACATGGTCCCTAAGGAAGTGATTTCTTATATCTATGTGTTTTGTTCTAGAATGCATTACTGGATTCTTTGTGAGATTTATAGCACTAGTATCGTTACATTTTAGGGGAATGCAAGCTAAGTCTAAGCCATAATCTTGTAATTGTTATTTAAGCCACAACACTTGGGCAAAACAACTACTTGCCACTATGTATTTTACTTCAGCAGTACTTAGGGTAACCCTTGCTTGTTTCTTGCATAACCATGAGACTAGTGAAAGTGCGCATGTCAAGAGGAGCACTTTGGAAAGCTCTCTCACTATGTGTTTAGTTTTGATGAGGACAACTTGTGATTATAAGAGCTTGAAGATCATCAATAAATCAACATGCTTAAGTCTCAGATTGGTATTAGACTTAGACTAGTAATTAGTTTAGGTTGAGTCTAAGGCTTAGGTAAACTCAATACATGTCTCATATGCATAAAACTTTAAATCATTTTAAGTTTTGAGATATGTCATTTATAATATGTTCATGCATCATATAAATACATGTAATCTGTGCATCCTAAGCATAAACTTAGTGTTGAACATGTATAAATTAAGTGAATAACGTATTTGAGTTTTGTAATTTGAAAATACACTTAGAAATATGCTGTTAATCGATTAAGGCATGATT
>NC_032013.1:6524329-6525390 GCF_001865875.1 Lupinus angustifolius
TATTGCTTTAGTCGATTACTTTGTATAGTTGTTTTAATTGCTATATTCTGTTTCTATATTATATTGTTGTAACTCTGATATATTTGTAAAGAGTTTTATACTGGTCACCGAATGTTACATCCAATACTATTTCTTCACTAGATATTAAGAGTAGTAATTACAAATTCTCACTCCGATACTTCTTTGTACCTTACTTCTTTTGCCAAAGGTTTAGTAAATATATCTTCTAATTAGTCATGAGTATCAACAAATTCTACAATCACATCTTTCTTTTAGACATGGTCCCTAAGGAAGTGATTTCTTATATCTATGTGTTTTGTTCTAGAATGCATTACTGGATTCTTTGTGAGATTTATAGCACTAGTATCGTTACATTTTAGGGGAATGCAAGCTAAGTCTAAGCCATAATCTTGTAATTGTTATTTAAGCCACAACACTTGGGCAAAACAACTACTTGCCACTATGTATTTTACTTCAGCAGTACTTAGGGTAACCCTTGCTTGTTTCTTGCATAACCATGAGACTAGTGAAAGTGCGCATGTCAAGAGGAGCACTTTGGAAAGCTCTCTCACTATGTGTTTAGTTTTGATGAGGACAACTTGTGATTATAAGAGCTTGAAGATCATCAATAAATCAACATGCTTAAGTCTCAGATTGGTATTAGACTTAGACTAGTAATTAGTTTAGGTTGAGTCTAAGGCTTAGGTAAACTCAATACATGTCTCATATGCATAAAACTTTAAATCATTTTAAGTTTTGAGATATGTCATTTATAATATGTTCATGCATCATATAAATACATGTAATCTGTGCATCCTAAGCATAAACTTAGTGTTGAACATGTATAAATTAAGTGCATAACGTATTTGAGTTTTGCAATTTGAAAATACACTTGGAAATATGCTGTTAATCGATTAAGGCATGATTTAATCGATTAACATAAGTTTTTGAAAAGTTGTTGAAACATAAAACTTGGAAAAACAGAATCAGTCACGTTTTTGAAACACGTTAATCGATTAACCAAGGTCTTAATCGATTAACTGGGCTGCAGAAGTGATTCT
>NC_032013.1:6525490-6526227 GCF_001865875.1 Lupinus angustifolius
CACCAAAGATCGCTTCACTTGCCACGAGTGCAGAAAAGTAGGACACATGCGATTTCAGTCCAACTTTTCTGAAAAAGGTTGATTCAGAAAAGAGCACTCTGAGGGAATTCAAGTCTAAGAAAGCCTACATCGTATGGGATGTACTTGAGGAGGAAATGACATCAAGCACCTCTAGTGAGGAGGAGTCAGCAAAGCTATGTTTGATGGCATCAAGCACCTCTAGTGGGATGTACCTGAGGAGGAATTCAACTTTTCAAAAAGTATTGTTTTAAGTTGGTTTTTCTCAATTATGCTTAAGATAAGTGCCATAAAAGTGTATGATTTTTACGTATGTTTGGTACTTATCAAACTCCCCCAACTTAGAACTTTGTTTGTCCTCAAACAAAAGGTGAAATTTATCTGAAAAATCAATTTGGCTAAAAAGTGATGATGATGATCAACATGATTTCAAAATGTATAAGCATGTCAAAATTAGATTTCAATGAGATTTTTCATTAATTGTGAATTTTGACACATAATGCTTCAAACAAGAATTTAGATGCTTTTTGTTATAAAAAATGTGTAACAATTGACCTAAGCAAATATTTTTCTAACAAAAGTGTTTCTTTGCACACAAGTTCAAAAATGGAACCAAATGGGGTAAGTGTTTCACTCAAAACTCAACTTGTTTGATTTGCAAGAATTTAATTTTGTTTTTCATCTTAACACTTACTTTGATTGCACAAATTTTTCAAGAA
>NC_032013.1:6526327-6527126 GCF_001865875.1 Lupinus angustifolius
TAGCTACATTGTTTGGAAAGCTTCAAGAGCACGAAATGGAATTGGGTCGCTTGACGATGCATGAGGATTCGGACCAGAAGAAGAAGAGCATCACATTGAAGGCTACGACCTCCAAAACAAAAGAAGATAAAGATGATGATGAATCTGACTCCGATCTGGATGATGAAACAATGGGTCTCCTTGTTCGAAAATTCAGTAAATTCATAAAGAAAAAAGGAGGATTCAAAAAGTCTCAAAAGAAAGAAGCGAAGGAATCAACAAACAAAGGTAAGAACACCAAAGATCGCTTCACTTGCCACGAGTGCAGAAAAGTAGGACACATGCGATTTCAGTCCAACTTTTCTGAAAAAGGTTGATTCAGAAAAGAGCACTCTGAGGGAATTCAAGTCTAAGAAAGCCTACATCGTATGGGATGTACTTGAGGAGGAAATGACATCAAGCACCTCTAGTGAGGAGGAGTCAGCAAAGCTATGTTTGATGGCATCAAGCACCTCTAGTGGGATGTACCTGAGGAGGAATTCAACTTTTCAAAAAGTATTGTTTTAAGTTGGTTTTTCTCAATTATGCTTAAGATAAGTGCCATAAAAGTGTATGATTTTTAGGTATGTTAGGCACTTATCAAACTCCCCGCAACTTAGAACTTTGTTTGTCCTCAAACAAAAGGTGAAATTTATCTGAAAAATCAATTTGGCTAAAAAGTGATGATGATTATCAACATGATTTCAAAATGTATAAGCATGTCAAAATTAGATTTCAATGAGATTTTTCATTAATTGTGAATTTTGACACATAATGCTTC
>NC_032013.1:6527226-6527805 GCF_001865875.1 Lupinus angustifolius
CAAGAATTTAATTTTGTTTTTCATCTCAACACTTACTTTGATTGCACAATTTTTTCAAGAATCACTAAGGTCTTATTTAGGTTGTAATGAGGCTTGGCTATCAAAAGAAATTGGTTTTTCAAGATATTCAAAGATACTTTCAAAGTTAAAAGAGAGTAAAAATTAATTTTTTATTAAAAACATATACTCCTTTCAACTCTTTTCCATTTTTCCTTCATCATTATTTTTCTTGACCTTTTTTGTTTACTTCTCTTTAATTTTCTCAATCTCTTTTCACTCCTTTTTTATTTTGGATCATTTTCTTTACTTTTTGAGTTGTAAAAAGATTGAGAATTTTTCTTTGAACACTTTGTTACTTGGCCAACCATTTCCCCCCAACTTAATTTCTTCCATCAACCTTCCTTTTGAAAAATGCTCTCTTTTTACTTAGAAAAGTATAGGAGATTATTTTTGTTTTTCCATATTAGGCTCAAGGGTTGATTTTGAAAATCAATTTTTATTTAAAGGCTCAAAGGGGTCAACAAAGGATATTCCTATTTTTGGTTGGTCATTTTTAGTCAAGTGGGTCATTCTAATTGA
>NC_032013.1:6527905-6530860 GCF_001865875.1 Lupinus angustifolius
ATGTGATCATGCTTCAAAAAATTTGTTTTAGCCATTTTGTTTTTGGTTTTGAGTTTTTTTGAACAAACAAAGTTACTTTTTACATATTTACACAATGTAGTAAAAAAAAGAAATTTTTTAAATTACATCAAGTCTTGTCCCCCTTTTTGAATGAAGGCTTTTCCTCAAGCCTTAAAAAAAATTTGGGCTTTACTTGATGTGATTAAAATTTTTGTTTAACTTGTCTAAAAATAAAAAAATAAAAAAAATTCAAAAATTTAACATGACTAAAAAAAATAAAAGTTGAAAGAAATTGATTTTTACCATAGACTAGATTGCCTTCCAATTAGTACTCTTTTAACGTCATTAGCTTGACGTTAGATTTTCGACGAGATTATTCTGACTGATCATTGATGATGGAGCTTGATTCATCACCCAAATAAGGTTTTAATCTCTGTCCATTTTTAGGAGAACAAGTAATTTCATTCTCCGTGTTTTCACTATCCTCTCCTAGATAGTGGCATCAACTCCTCATTTTTGTCTATTTGTTTGGACTTGTTTTCTTATAAATCATTTCGAACTTGCAATTTTCTTTTGCTTTGAGGTTAGTCTAACAATTCACATGAATTTATAATTTCCTAAGACACTAAGTTCATGAATTAAATTTGATTGAGAAAATTCCAGCCAAACAACATGCTTTTTCATGAAAATTGATGTTCAGAAAAAAATTTCAATCATATTTCAAATCCAAGTGATAAAATGGAAGTCCGAGTAGAATTTATGGAACTTTAAAACACATTTTATCACACCAAACATCCATAAATAAATCAATTCAGAATTTCATGAATTTATTTTGTTAAGTGGTGAAACAAATAACACACTTTTTAGGAGTTCTCAAGTTTGGAAAAATTCATTTTTGGCACAAATGTAACAAGCATGCTCTTAGTTTAAAAATTAATTTGACAATTTCAAAATCATTTACTAAGGCATGTTGGTGGAGATGTTTGGTTAAAGTATCACAAGATAAAGTATAATCATCAAAAGGTACATGGTGAATACTTAACCTTTAAGGATTCAAGTGGCTTCCCTTCTTGAAGAAAAAGTCCAGCCACTTATCCTTGTTTATTTCAATCCCTTTTATGTTGTTCTTTTGAAAAGGTTGATGAGGGGTACCTCCACATCTCCTAAAATTTTTATAACAACAATAAAATGTTTCTTAACTAGTGGGTTTTCACTCCACTCATTCACTTTTTTTCTTTTTTAGTTTTAAATTTTTTTTCAAATGTACAAAACATAAAAATAAAGATGTACAGAAAAAATAAATTTATACAAAAGAGAAAGATAATGTTATGCACAATCATTTGACAAATGGCATATAAATATGAAAGGTTTTATTATTAAAGCAATTCCCCAGCAACGGCGCCAATTTGTTGAAAGCGTTATTCAGTGTTTTTATTTTAGTTGGGAGTTTTCTCCTCTCAACAAATCATCCTGACAACAGTCTCAATTTGTTGAAAGATTAATACTCTCATTTTTTTATGTTCCTTTTGTAAGTAAGAGAACTCGAAGAACTCGGTTTTATTCTTTATTCGCCATCTCGGCTTTGTTGAAATAAATTCCAACGCCGGTATAATGGTTTCAAGAATATTCCAGTTACAACTTACTTTCTTAATAATCATGTAAATAAGTCCTTCCTTCTTTGCCCCATCTCTGCTTTGTGAGAATAAATTCTAACATCGGTGCCGGTATAATGGTATCGAAGTAATTACCTATTACATAATTATTAAGTACCTTTGAATACCATCTCGATTTTGTGGAATAAATTCCAACATCGGTTTAATGGTATTCTAATATATAAAAGTGATGAATAGTTAGTTGTTAGATACAAATAAATAAATAAAGAACAAAAGAATAATAAATTTAGTGACCTTTTATTTATTTACTCCCTTTCGGGTTATGTCGAACCACAAGGATTTTCCGAGTAAAATAAATCATGTAAACATGTCAATGCACAAGTAATGGTTTAAACATATTTTGATGGTTTTTCGGTTTGATTAATAAAAATAAACTAAGTATTCACAAATTCTTGAGGAGACAAAATCTTTTTGAATAAGGAAAATATATTTCTCATCTTCTTTTGAGTTTGAACTACTTAGACAAGTTCTTATGTTTTACTTTGGTTAACCCCAAACACCAAGGTCTGAAATCCTCCTTTTAGTGTATATCCTAAAATGGAAGAATCATAAACACTTATATTCATCACTTAAACAAAATTGAATGAGTGATGAATGTAAGATCTTAAGAAAAGCATGCTTAACTTGGCAAATAAACTAAGTAGTACAACTACTCCAAAGTTTATTTGTTAAGTGTTTGACACAAGTACTTTTGACTTGAAATCATTTTTTAGGTGATCAATCTAAAAAGAGCATTAAGTTCTTCTCAAACAAATAATATTAACCAAAGCACCAACTTGAATGATTAAAATCCAAACTTTTGTAAATTAAGAAGAAGTAGAAAATACATAACGTTGTTCAAAAGAAAATGTTTAGGAGCATGAGCTATCCATCGAAAGATTGGATGCTTTTGAGTTCCAAATGAGACTACAAAATTTATTTTTGCATCTCATTTGCCTTCTCCTTTTCTCCTCTTGAATTCTAAACTACAAATTACAAAACTTACTTGAAAACGAAAACTCTAAACTAAGAAAGAATTCCTAAATGAGAGAATTTTGGCCTTCAATTATTTTTGAGAGAATTTTATGAAGAAATGGTGTATTGTAATCTGTTTTGCTCGAAGGAAATGGCCTATATTTATAGGCTCCATTCCAGACCGCTAGGCTGCTGAGCTGGACTGCTCAGCAGCTGACCAAACCCTTCAGCATGGGTTTGGTCCCTTGACCAAGTAGCTTAGTCACCTCCTTGTGCATGACTCATCAAAGCTAGTTGTGGGCTATGAGACTAGCTATTGTGAGCTACT
>NC_032013.1:6530960-6550174 GCF_001865875.1 Lupinus angustifolius
AAAATGAAAATTCTAAACTAAGAAATGAAGAAAGAATTCCAAGATGAGAGAATTCTGGTCTTCAAGTGTTTTTTAGAGGAATTTATGAAGAAATGGTGTATTCCAATCTGTTTTGCTCGAAGGAATTGGCCTCCTATTTATAGGCCTCATGCCAGACTGCTGAGGTGCTGAGCTGGACCGCTCAGCCGCTGACCAAACCCTTCAGCATGGGTTTGGTCCCTTGACCAAGTAGCTTAGTCACCTTTGTGGATGACTCACCAAAGCTAGTTGTGGCTATAAGACCAAGCTATTGTGAGCTACTTCTGAAAAGCCTATGGTGGGCTACTTCAGTTGAGGTCATGGATGACTTCATGGTTTGCTTGATGGTTAAGTCAAGTCTGGTAAGCACCGCCCAACGCACCTACTTCACCGCTGAGTTGCTTGTTCAGCAGCTTCTGACCGTGTCGACTGGGACGTGGCTTGGTGCTTGCTGATCTAGCCAGGAGTATGGTACTCCGTTGAGCAGCTTGGTTTGACCGCTGACAAGCTTGTTCAGTAGCTTGGCTTATGCCAAGCTCGTGTCTGACCGTGTCAAGCATATTTCTGACCGTGCTTGGCCTAGTCTGGTGCTAGGCTGAGTAGCTAAGCAGGTCCCCTCAGCTGCCTATTTGAGCAGTTTGGTCCAGGTCAGGCAGGTGGCCAACTCAGCTCAGTGGGGCTTGTTCCATGCTCAGCTGCCTGGTTGAGCACCTTGATTTTCTTGACTTTTGTTGCTTTTTGACCAGGCATCTTTTCTCTTTTTTTCTTCATTTTATTTCCTACAAAATGCATAAAAAGGCAATATAAATACACATATACAAAATTGTGATATTTTATACAAAAAGTATTGTTTTAAGTTGGTTTTTCTCAATTATGCTTAAGATAATTTCCATAAAAGTGTATGATTTTTAGGTATGTTTGACACTTATTACACACAAACAGACACTAAACATTATATCAGGTCTATTGACAGTTAGATAAAGTAGAGAACCAATCATACCTCAATACTATGATATGTCAAAGCATTTTCCAGGTTCATCTGTATCAGTGTATGTACCAGAACCCATATGAGCGACAATTGGCTTGTTGTCATACATTTCAAATCTTTTCAGCAAGTCTCTATAGTATTTTGATCAACTTACAAAAATACCATCCTCGAGTTGTTTGATTTGAAATCCAAGGAAGTAATTTAACTTCCCCATCATGGACAATTCAAACTCCCCTTCCATCATTTTGCCAAAATCACTACACAAAATCTCATAAGTAGAACCAAAAAATAATATTATTTACATATATTTGAACAAGAAGAGTATGATGATTTATTTTATTAATAAAAAGTGTAGTGTTGACCTTTCCTTTGGTAAAGTCTTTTTCAAGTAGAAAGTTTGTTATACAATTATACCAAGCACGTATATAAAAAAGGCCTTTATTACTTGAGTAGATGATAATTTTGAATCTCCACATGCTATGTGCTTCAAACAGTCGTTGTCATGATATTACGTTTATACTGATGGCTTTCAAGAACTCCTACAAAACAAATTAAAAGGATTTTCTAGGTAACTAATGTGATTTGGGTCCTGCAGGGTTAGCATCTTTCTCAACCCAAACATATTGGTCAGTTGGAATACCAAGTTTTCTAATATGACATGAGTTAGGAGTATGGCCAACATTTTTATAATAAAAGCATGTGGGTTGATATTGATGCATGTTGTTTAGAATTTTAGAAAGAATATTGATCAATATTTTCTTTAGAAATATTATGCACGCAATCATTCTTAGTTTTCACAAAAATACTATTTATCATACCATTAGTTTTTCGGCTATTTGTGTAGCCTAGACCTCTTCGGTCAATGGTATGTTTTTGTGTAATTAAAATATTGTCCAACTTATGAGTACTCTTGTTGAACATATTCATTTCTTGATTTAATGAAACAATTTTAGTTTCAAGAGTATCACATTTTGGACATGCAATGAACATGTCATTTGATTTAGATTTTAAGGCATCCAAATCTTTTTTTGTAGAATTTGATTTTGACTCTCAAGAAGTTCTACATTGTTTTTTTGTTTAATGCATACTTTATAGAGTCTAATAAATTCTTCATGTAATTCACAAAAAGCGTTATGTAACTCATTATATGAAAATGTATCATTTAGTTCAGAGTTCTAACCTCATAATTGTCATTTGAATTGTGTGAAGTCATCAAGGAAATATGTGTTTGCTCCTTAATTCTGATTTTTCCATTTTAACCATCATATTTATCTTCTAATATGACATTTATTCTTCTACGCTTCTTGTCCTTTTTTCTTTTGAATGTATAATGCTTATGTAGGGTTGGACAAGCACGTTTAAGATGATCTGGTTTTCTGCATTTAGATTTTTGCTTCGATGTTGATGCTTCACTATTTGTTGTGGATCTTTGCACATCTTTACTTCCATGCATTCTTTCTAGAGTGACCCAAATTTCTTTTGACGATTTGTGACTTGACACTCTAAAAAATTGATATGAATCCACCAAGGCCCATCAATAAGGAAGAGCTAAGTAGGCTAGGAGGGCCCATGACCCGGTCCAGAACCAAGAAAGCACACCAAACTCTCAACCTATTACTGGAAGAAGTGATCAAGTCAACAAAGCCCACCAAGGAAATCAGGCCCATACATTGCACCATTTTTATAGAAGTAATCCAAGTTGGCCACAGCCAAGAAGGGAACACTTGAGACATGTGGGAGTTCCATTTAATAAGTGGGGATTATCATACCCACATGTAGTCTAGGAATTATTTTCCTACCTTATTTGGAAGAACAATTACTATTTGCATTATACTTGAACTTATAGTTGTAATAAATTTCATTAAGAATGATGTAATCCAGGTACAAGCAAGGGANCACTTTCCTTAGTGAGCCAAGCCGTGAGATCACCCTTAAAGGCCATAAGATCTGAAAGAATCCTCTCCTAATTTGAAGAGCACCTGTGGAAGATCCCTATATGGAAACAATCAAGAGCAATCAAACAAATTCCATCTATTTCCTAATCAAGGGGGCGTGTGAATGAGAATCAAGGAGCAAGGCAAAACTTTCCTTAAATATTTAAATCAGAATAAGAGCTCGAATACCTTCCTTATTCACAATTACTATGAGTGGGCATAATCATCAAGGAGATATTCTCCTTTTACACGAGGCACACCATCAAGGAAAGCCATGAAGACAAAATGATTCTTTCCTTATTCACTCCTCAACCGAATTTGGACACTTACTCCATGGAGAATCATTTTCAAATTCAAATTTCCACCTCAACCAAAAAGAGCACATGGGAATTAGATTAAGGGAAGCAACTAATACACCTTGCAATTCAAATTCCCTCCCAAACCGAAAACACATGGGGGAAAAGAGTTAGGGGAATATTCAATGTACTTTACTACTCTTTATGCACATAGCTTGGCCGAAAATTCCATGGCTATTTGTACTTGGCTTTGATATTGAATAAAACAACTTGAATTTTATTTGGAAAATAATCCATTGCTAGTTGAGTTTCTCCTAGTTTCTTGGTTAAACCAAGGCCCTTTCTTATCAAGGTTCTCTTCCTTGTGGCGAAATACATTAGGTTTATCAAGCAATCAAGCTTGTGGCGCCTTCATCTTCCTATCTAATCCATCTTCTTCTATCAACTTTAACCATAAAACGACCAAAACAATCCATTCACATACAACCATCAACAAATACCCATACACAACTTCCTTAAACAATCCACAAATTCACCCAACTTCCATCCCAAAACCCACGGCCAAACACTCACCACAAACAACCAAAAAAACCAAACCACATAATCATATCCCACGGCCAAACAAAAATCCAAACCAAAAACCAATCAAAAATATAACAAGTTTCAAGGTGCAAAAATTCCATATTCTTCCCAAAAGACTTACATTCAAGCACGATCAAAACAAAATTCCGAATCCTCCCAATTGGATTCACATAAAAAATTCTTTATCTCCTAGAGCTGAAGTAAGAATTTTTATGGCTTTAAGGTCGTATTGCACTTTCTTTTTTCTTCATGATTCCACACCGATATTGGCTTTAATTCACTTTCACCATTAAGAATGGTGAATGGTTCATAATGTACTTCCTCAATTGCATTCCAAATATCCAAGTCTTGATATTCTATAAAGATTCTCATCCTGATTTTCTAGAAGTCATAGCATTCTCCAACAAAACATGGACGATGATTGATGTTTGAACCTTTTCCTAGAAATGATCTTGAGACCATCTTAGATACAGGATCAGATTTGAGAATAATTTACTCAAAATAAGCTCAGGTGCCAATTGTAAGACTGAGATGACAACTAAGAGGGGGTTGAAGTAGTTGTCTTAAATCTATGATAGATTTTTCTGCAAATTTATGTAGAAAAATATCAAGTAAATTTAAGGAGATAAGGGAGAAGAGAGTACTCATAGAGTTTTATACTAGTTAACCTTTTTTTCCACCAAAGGTTACATCCAGTACTCTTGCATCACAAGAGATTTCTTCAATAGATATTAAGAGTAGTAATTACAAATACTCACCTTGAGACATCCTTGTACCTTACTCACTCTCTAATACCTATGTCACTCTTTGGAAAACAACTTTTCTAAGTGACTCTATCTCCTTTCTTATAAGACCCTTGCAATAGAAAGTATTTCAAAAAATTTAATGACGAAAACTTTAACAATGGCAAGGATTGCCTTTACAAGATTTGAACACTATGATCTCTTGCAATCCGGTAACTCTTTATACACTTAGTTATAATTCCTAGAAGGTTTGAAAATATTTGAAACCATACTTAAGGCAATGTCAGAAAATTTAATCTGAAAGTTAAGAACAAGTTCAGATTGTGTAGAAAAAGTGTTTCAGAAAATTCAGATTGTGTATGTGAGTTGTGTTATTGAATTATGAGTTTCAATGCCTTTAAATAGGCTTTCTAATTAGCCATAACACCACTATGAAAAGGTAGGATTTGATTGGAATTAAACCATTTCCTTTGGGATAAAAGTTGTGCAATTTGAATATGAAAAACTGGTGTAACAACTCTCAATAATCGATTACAGCATCAACCTAATCGATTACCCAAACATTATGTTCAACTGAGTAATTGATTATCACAGTGTGTAATCGGTTACTCAAATATACTATAACCTTGTAATCGATTACTCAAATGGACTAATCGATTACCATGTTCAATTTTTGTTCGATAACTCGTTTCTCACTCATGTAAACTGTAACTTAGTTATGGTAATCTGTTACTTAGTTTTGGGAACCTGTTACTTAGTCACAATAACGTTTTACTTTGATCTAGTAACTTGTTATACAGTATTATGAAAATTGTTTTCATTTATACTTGTAGCTTTCAATTTTATTTTGAAATATTTTTGAGAATTACTACTAATTATATATTATAGAGTATAAGGATAAAAGTACCTATAGACTTAGACTCTAAATTCCATGAAGCTTTATCTTCATTGTTTTCATAAGTATTCTTCCTTTTCTTCTTTAAGTGATGTTGGTGTCTTCATCAAAACCATGCCAAGGTTAGGAGCAAGATCTTATTCACAAGATAAAGTAGAGAACCAATCATACCTCGATACTTTGATATGTCAATACGTTTTCCAACTTCACCTATAGCGATGTATGTACCAGAACCCATAGGAGTGGCAATTGGCTTGCAGTCATCCATTTCAAATCTTTTCAGCAAGTCTTTGTAGTATTTGGATTGACTTACAAAATTACTATCCTCGAGTGGTTTGATTTGCAATCCAAGGAAGTAAATTAACTTGCCCATCATGGACATTTCAAACTCCCATTGCATCATTTTGCCAAAATCACTACACAAAATCTCATTAGTAAAACCAAAAATAATATCATCTACATATATTTGAACAAGAAGAGTATGATAATTAATTTTCTTAATAAAAAGTGTAGTGTCGACCTTTCCTTTGGTAAAACATTTTTCAAGTAGATAGTTTTTTAGACGATCGTACCAAGCACGTGGAGCCTGCTTTAAGCTATAGAGAGCTTTCTTTAGTTTATATACATGAGAAGGATGTTTGTAGTCTTCAGAACCTGGAGGTTGTTCGACATAGACTTCTTTTTGTATAAAACCATTAAGAAATTCACTCTTTATGTCCATTTGATATAACTGAAAATTTAGAGAGCAAGCATATGCAAGTAACAACCAAATAGCTTCAAGTCTAGAAACAAGAGGGAAGGTTTCATCAAAATCTATTCCTTATTCCTGATTGTATCCTTGTGCTACCTGTCTAGCTTTATTTCTAACAATTATTCCATTTTCATCTAATTTATTACGAAATATCCAACGAGATCCTATAACAAGCCTATTATTCGGTCTAGGAACAAGTTCCCAAACTTCATTTCTCTCAAACAAGTTTAACTCTTCCTACATTACAAGAATCCAGTGTTCATCCTCGATTGTATCATCAATCTTGGAAGGTTCTATTTGAGAAACGAAGGCCATGTTTAAACAAGCATCATTTAGCTTTAAACGGGTAGTGACACCCTTACTTATGTCACCAATGATGTTGTCAATAGGATGATCTCGATTAGTTCTCCATTTTGTTGGTTAATGAGAATGAATATGCTCTTCTTGAGAAGATAGAGTATCATCCATTTTCAAATGCTCAGTATTGATTGTTGTATAGGTAAAAGACTCTTCTTTTAAAGGGGAACTTGGCAAGTCCTCTTCTTTTAAAGGGGAACTTGGCAAGTCTTCTTCTTTTAAAGGGGAACTTGGAAAGTCCTCTTCATCAAGAGTTAACCCATCCTTTATTATAAGATTGGTTTCATCAAGTGACACATGAAAATATTCTTCCATGGCTAGAGTTCTTTTATTGAAAATTTTGTAAGCTTTACTCGTAAGAGAGTAGCCTAGGAAGAGTCCTTCATTGACTTTTGCATCAAACTTGCCTAAGTTATCTTTACCATTATTTAATACAAAACATTCACAAACAAATACATGGAAATGAGAAATGCTTGGTTTTCTACCTTTAAAGAGTTCATCGGGGGTTTTCTTGAGAATCGATCTTATAAGAACTCTGTTTGAAATATAGCATGTTGTACTAATTGCATCAGTCCGAAATTATTTTTTGGGAGATTAGTTTCATTCAACATTGTATGAGCAAGTTCTTCTAAGACTGATTCTTTCTCTCTACAACACCATTCTATTGTGATGTTCTAAGAGCAGAAAAATTGTGATTGACACCAAGATCATCACAAAATTCTTCAAAAGAAGCATTTTGAAATTCTCTCCCATGATCACTTTTTATAGCAGCGATTTTCAGTGACTTTTCATTCTGAACTTTTTTAGCATATTTGCAAAAGGCATTGAATGCCTCATTCTTATGAACAAAGAATAGAGTCGAAGTATATCTAGAATAATCGTCTACTATAACAAGAGCATAGTAGTTATCACCATAACTTTTGGTCCTTGAGGGGATAGATAAGTCCGTGTGTAGTAACTGTAATGGTCTATTAGAAGAAACCATATGCTTAGGTTTGAAAGAAGTTTTTGTTTGTTTTCCCATTTGACATGCACTACATAGTTTGTATTTAACAAAGTTCATTTTGGGTAAACCAACAACTAAATCTTTCTTTATCAGTTTATTTAAATGATCCATATGAATATGAGAAATTCTCCTAAGCCAAAGCCATGCAACATGCTTATTATTAGCAACTAAACATTTTCTTGGTAAAGAAGAATCTAAGTCAATCATATATATTATTTATCCTCTTACTAATTAGTTTAGAGTTTTTAGAATCCTTACTTTCGTTGATGCACTTATCAGGATAGAATGCCACAAGAAATCCTTTGTCACATAGTTGACTTATGCTCAACAAGTTGTGCTTGAGTCCTTCAACATACAATACTCCTTCTATAGTTTTTGAAGGTGGCTTATCAATTCTACGAACTCCAAGTATTTTTCCTTTGTTGTTGTCACCATATGTAACATAGCCTTTGTCCCTTAGAGTAAGGACAAAGAACTTATATATGTCATCCGTCGTGTGCTTTGAGCAGCCGCTGTCCAAGTACCATAGATTGTAGACGACTCTAAAATTATCCTGCAAAACAGGTTAAGTACTATTAGGTACCCAATTTTCTTTGGGTCCTACATGGTGAGCACCTTTCTCAATCAATCTATAGTGACCTAAGGGCACACCATATTTTCTAAACATGCAAGTATTTGTTGTATACCCATGGTTCTTACAATAAGTACATATGGGATGATGCTTATTATCCTAGTTTTGTTGTCACTACAATTAAATGCATGAATACTTTGTTTCTGAAAGTTTATTTTCGTTGAGACATTTTGTTTCTTAGAAACTTGGCTGTTAGAATAGCCAAGACCTCTTCGGTCTGTAGAATGTTTCTGATCTTTAATCATTTTGTCCAGATTTTTGCTAGTCTTGTTTAATTTATTAAGTTCAAGACTTAATGTTGAAACTTTCTTTTCAAGAGTGATGCAGTTTTGACATGAAGAAGATGTCGTTTTATTTCTGAATACTTCTAACTCAGTTTTTTGTTTTAAATTTTTTTTAGTGATTTTGATATATTCATCATGTAAGTCATTAAAGGCAAGTTTTAATTCAGAAGAAGAAAATAGTTTAGTTTCATTTACCTCTTCATCATCAGAGTGATGAGATGCCATTAGTAAGAGATGAACTTGTTCTTCATTTTCTGGTTCAGAGGAAGAACTGGTATCATTGTCTTCCTAAGCTATGTAGGCTCTTCGCCCAGTCCTAATTTCATTTTTCCCTTTGAAGGAATTCTATTTCAGGTTTGGACATTCCATCTTCATGTGATCAGGCTTACCAAATTCAAAACATGTGAAGTTTTGGTTTGAAGTGGAGGCGTCATTATTCTTGGTGAATTTCTTCATTTGTCTAGTTTTAGCGCCTTTGTTCCTTTTAAGGAACTTATTGAACTTCTTTACGAACAAAATTATGTCTTCCATCTCTTCATTTTCTGATTCATCTCGTAATGAATCTGCCTTTGCTTTGAGAGAGATATTTTTCTTCTTCTTTTCTTGCTCTTGATGTTGGTCATGTTGGTTGAGTTCCAATTCGTGTTCCTGCAATTTACCAAATAAAGTAGCGAAGGACATTTTTGATAAACTTTTCTTTTTAGAAATGGTTGTTACTTTTGGTTACCCTGTTCTGGTGAGTGATCTCATAACTTTAAGTTCAAGTCACTATTTGATACTATTTTTCCAAGTGCAATAAGATGATTTGTAAGGTGAGTAAATCTCTTTTGGAGATCTAGTATTTTATCTCTATGCTTCATACACAACATTTCGTATTCCTAGGAGAGAGCATTGAGTCTCGACCTTTTGACTTACTTAGTTCCTTTGTATGTAGTCTCTAGAGTATCCCACATTTCTTTAGAAGATTTGATGTTTGATACTCTAAAGAATTTATCAATGCCTAGTGTTGAAGTGAGGATGTTCTTTGCTTTGAGATTGTATTGCACCTTCTTTCTGTCTTCATCATTCCATGAAGATTTTGGCTTTACTTCCCTTAAACCGTTAACATTGGTGAAAGGTTCATAATGTTCTTCCTCAATTGCATTCCAAATTTCCAGATCTTGAGATTCTATAAAGATTCTCATTCTGATTTTCCATAAGTCATAGCATTCTCGAATAAAACTTGGAGGGCGATTGATGTTGGAACCTTCTCCCAGTAATGATCTTGATGCCATATTACATACATGATCAGATTTGAGAATAATTTACTCAAAATAAGCATTGGTGCCAATTGGAAGAGTGAGATAAAAACTAAGGGAGGTGAATTAGTTTTCTTAAATCTATGATAGATTTTTCTTCAAATTTCAGAGTTAGTAGTAGCAGAGATAAGGGAGAAGAGAGTACTTAGAGAGTTTTATACTGGTTCACCTTCTTGTCCACCAAAGGTTACATCCAATACTCTTGCAGCACAAGAGATTTCTTCACTAGATATTAAGAGTAGTAATTACAAATTCTCACCTTGATACTTATTTTTACCTTACTCACTCTCTAATACCTATGTCACCCATTGAAAAACAACATTTCCAAGTGACTTTATCCCATTTCTTATAACACCCTTGTGATAGAAAGTATTTCAACAAACTGAATGAAGAAAACTTTAAAAATGGCAAGGATTGCCTTTACAAGATTTGAATATTATAATCTCTTGCTATCCGTAACTCTTTATATACTTAGTTATAATGCTCAGAAGGTTTGAAAATCTCTGAAACTACTCTTACAACAATTTCATAAAATTTAATCTGAAAGTTACGAAAAAGTTACAGAAAGTGCATGAAAAAGTGTTTTAGAAAAATTCAGATTGTGTATGTGAGTTGTGTTATTGAATTATGAGTTCCAATGCCTTTAAATAGGCATTTCAATCAGCCATAACACCTCTATAAAAAGGTAGTTGTTGATTGGAATGGAATCATTACGTTTGGGGTGAAAGCTGTTCAATTTGAATCTGAAAATCTGTTGTAACAACTCTCAGTAATCAATTACAACATCGATGTAATCGATTACCCAAACATTATGTCCGACTGAGTAATCGATTACCACATTGTGTAATCAGTTACTCTCTTATACTGTAACCTTGTAATCGGTTACTCAAAGGGAGTAATCGATTACCCAGTTCAGTTTTTGTTGGGTAACTCGTTTCTCACTCAAGTAACATGTTACTTAGTTCTAGTAGCATATTACTTAGTCACAGTAACCTATTACTTAGATCCAGTAACTTGTTGCATAGTATTTTTAAAATTATTTTATTTATACTTTTAGTTTTCAATTTTCTTTTATAATATTTTTTAGCATTACTGCTAATTGTATATTATAGATTATAAGGATAGAAGTACCTATAGACTTAGACTCTAAAATCCTTGAAGCTTTATCTTCATTGTCTTCATAAGTTTCTTCATTTTATTCTTTATATGATGTTGGTGTCTTCATCAAAATTGTGCCAAGGTCATGAGCAAGATTTTCTTCGTAGAAACAAAATGTAAAAGTTAGTTGATTTTTGATTTTAGTCTCTAATTACTCTCTAATTAATTTTTTTTGCATGCTTAGTCTCTTCAGGATCAACAAATCATGTATTGTTTACACACCTAACATTTCTAGGGTCAACACACAATGGTTTGTATTAAAAGAAGTCTTACAACTTTATAAATCATTCAATCACACTCAAAGAGTGAAATAAATATGAAAATTGTGATTTTAATTGCAAATGATTGAACACAAATGTTTAATCTAGTTTAATACTATTAAATACAATATGAGCATAATGTTTAAAATAAATGAGAGATTTAAATGAAATTAATTTTTTTTATATATTATGGAATGTTGTTAGTTCTTCAAATGTAGAGGGTGTTTATAGATGTAGTCACTACTATAGTCGTTATGTCAAGAGCTTCTTCTTAAAATTTTATATTAATTTAGACTTTATCTTCTCTCTAGCTAGATTTTATCATGAATATTTGTATTGCCATAGTCATTTTGAATTGAACATTTAATGTCTAATGATTAATGATTGTTGAAGTTTTCTTATGGAGAAGAGAATGGGGTAGTTTCATAGACTTGTGACCTAGAGGCTTCTTTTGTACTTTGTAGGGGTAGTTCCCTTTTGTAGGAATAAAATATAATTTATCTTTTACCAAATGAGATGGACCAACTGAGTTATGACTACTGGATAATTCTTTCTGCTTTTTCAAATCATGTCTTTATATATGTTCTTTTATTCATTCTTGATTCAACTAAGTTGATCATTCACTTTTCTTTGATTGACGACTTGGATTCTTCATATATTAAGATTATTTGTTTCAGATACATGGAGTCTTTAACTTCTATATAAAGCTTCCAAAGGTTAAGAACGTTAGAATTTTGTTGCTATTGTTTGTCTTGTAAGCTTCAACCACAGCAGCGGCCATTCATTTATTTGTGTTTTATACTGCACTAAGTTCCATAACCCTCTTTCTTAAGCTTAGCTACTTTTCAAAAATTAACAAATTACTCAATTGTTGTAGTTGAACATGATTTTGAAATGAAGGTAATCTCATTTTGCTTATAAATCCATCTCATTTTGCTTCAGTTTGGAGGATTTTTATTGGAATGATGCCAAATTGAGATTCGAGTGAGGTATTTAATTAGTGGGTCCACACTTTTAATTTATTATTTGAAGATCAATGTATATATAATTGTGCGAATTATTTTATAAAAAGTTAATAAACATAATTCAATCATGTTTGTGTATCCGTCTATGCCAACTTCAGTTTGGTCAGTAAATCATGCTTATTTTGGTTAAGATATTCCTCACTCTTATAGAGTCATAGTTTATGATATTGAAATCTCAATTTATAATATCATTATTGGAAATGTGAGAGTTTCTAGCTTTTTTTAGGTAGCTTCTAGACTTTTTACTCAGTCAATAAGTTAATAAATTTGTTCAATAAATAAAAATTTGAAGAAGCTTGTAACTTTTTAAAAAATGAAGTTTGTAGCGTTTGAAATCTACTTTTTCAATAGCTACTTCACTTGCATGGATCTGTGGTAGAAGTGGGTGTCTTGGTCACTAAAAAAGACTCTGGGTATGCCAAACCTGCAAAAAATGTGAAACCTAACAAAATCTATAACAACATGAGCATCATCAGTCCTTGTGGCCTTAGCTTCCACCCATTTAGAAACATATCAAGAGAAAGTAGAATACAATAAAAGCCAAAAGAAACATGAAATGGACCTATGAATTCAATACCTCAAACATCAAACACCTCACAGAACAACATAAGTTGTTGAGGCATATGTTGTCTACAAGAATGGGTACCAACTGCTCTCTAACACTGCTCACAAGTGCTACAAATTCTCCATGCATCTTTGAAGATTGTGAACCAATAATATACAGAGTCAAGCACCTTTTGTGTCAACCTTTGGGTACCAAGATGACCACCCACTACAGAAGCATGCCAAAGCTGAAGGACTGACTCAATCTCGTGATATGGAATGCATCTTCTAATAATCTGGTCAGTACAAAATCTCCACAAATAGAGATCATCTGAAACATAATATTTAGCGTTACTCTTAGGTTTGTCATTTTGAGCTCTAGATGCAAGTGAAGGAAAAACATATCAACAAAATAATTAACAATATTAGCAAACCAAGAGATGGGGAAAGAAACATAAATAATCAAAAGTTGTTCATATCAATAGCTCTCAATCCTTCTCAAGTGATCAATCACCAAATTTTGTGCTCCACTCCTATCTTGGATCTCCAAATCACCCTCTTGGAGCAAGAGCATCCATCTAATCAACATTGGCTTAGAATCAGCTTTCTTCAACAAGAACTTCAAAGTTGCATGGTTAGTGAAAACATCAATTCTAGAACCAAGCAAAAAAGATATAAATTTATCGAGAAAAAATACAATTGCTAAAACCTCTTTTTCAGTACTGCTGTAATTTACTTGTGCAACATCTAAAGTCTTGGAAGCATAATAAAATAGTATAGGCAATTTGTCAACTTTTTGAGCAAGGACAGCCCCCAATGCATAATTTGAAGAATCACACATTAGCTCAAAAGGGATTGTCCAATCATGTGCCTGGATAATAGGTGTGGTGGTCAAGACTCTCTTGAGGCAATCAAATGCATGACTACATCTCTCATCAAAATCAAACACCACCTCCTTTTGCAACAGGTTGGATAGTGGAAGGGTCTTCTTGCTAAAATCCTTAATGAACATGCGATAGAAACCTGCATGACCAAGAATAGAAGAAACCTCTCGCACGCAAGAGGGGTAATGCAATTGTGAAATAACATATATCTTGGTAGGATCTACCCCAATGCTCCTATTAAAGATCACATGCCCCAAAACTATGCCATGTCCTACAATGAAATTACACTTCTCATAATTCAGAATAAAGTTAATTTTAATGCATTTATGCAAAACTCTACCAAAACAATCTAAACATGCATCAATTGAAAATCCATAAACAGTAAAATCATCCATAAACACCTCTATGCAACTTTCTAAAATATCACTAAAAAGGCTCATCATACACTACTCGAATGTACTAGGAGCATTGAATAGGCCAAAGGGGGAGGTGAATATGGTCTTCTCCTGATCCTTAACAGAAACATGAATATGAAAGTACCTAGAAAAACAATCAAGAAAATAGTAGTGAGATTTACATGTTAAGCGCTCAAGCATCTGATCAATAAATCGTAAAGGAAAATGATCCTTTCTTGTTGCTTGATTTAGCCTCCTATAATCAATGCAGACTCTCCAAATATTTTTCACTCTAGTAAGAATCAACTCATCCCTCTCATTTCTCACCACTATAATTCCTGTCTTCTTTGGAACCACCTGAACTGAGCTCATCCAATGACTATCAGAAATGGAATATATGATCCTAGCTTGCAGAAGCTTGGTGACCTCTTACTTCACAACATCAAGGATCACTAGATTGAGTCTCCATTATGGTTGCCTCATTGGTTTAGCTCCATTCTCCAAGAGTATCCTATGCATGCACATGGATGGGCTAATACCAAGAATGTCAAGTAAGGTCCAACCAATGGCCTTCTTGTGCTTCTTCAGCACTTGTAACAACTTCTCCTCTTGATCGACATCAAGGGAGGTAGAAAAAATGATAGAGAGCTTCTCATCATCTTCTGAATGTGTCCAAGATCTCCTTGTTCACCTCTTCCATCTTCTTATGTGGAATGGCTCTTGGGAGAAATGAAAGAGAAATGATTTGTTGTTGTTTAGCACTTGAAGGAGGTTCACTAGCATGAATTTTTTTCTAGAGCTATCAGTCTCTTGTAAACCTGGTTGTTTCCTTTTTGATGCAGCTAGATCATCTTCGATTTGTTTGCCTGAATTTAGAGTGATGGAACTCACATTCTTCGGGTTGACCACAGTATGGGAAGGCAACTTATCAGAATTCCAAGATTGCAATGTGTTCAATGAAGTTTTCATATGTCCCATTTGGGTGGTTAAATTCTAAATAGATGAGTCTTGTCTTTGAATTGAAGCTCTAATCTCTTGCTAGAATTTCATATTCTATATTGTCATCCGCCTCACCAATTCTTCCAGTGAAGGTTCACTAGGTGCGGGTGGAGGAGTAGGATTATTAATAAGTTGTTGATTCTTCTTTTGTTAGATTGGAGGAGGTACATATGATCTATTTTGTTCAACATTATTCTTAAATGGTGGTCCTAGAGGAGGTTGTGAAGGATCAGACCACCTAAGATTTAGATGATTTCTCTAGGGTTGTATTTGTTTGATGAAGGGTCATAATTTTGTTGTTGTTTTTTAGGTCTGTTGTTGTAAATATTTGTAGCATATGCCTCGGGATGGTCACTAGTTTTGGGCTCCAATAGATAAGGCAAACATCAGTATAATGATCATTTGAGGTGCCAATGCCACAAACTCACACAAGTAGAGGTTTGTAGTAATTCATGACTAATTGAGTGACCTAGGTGGCAAGGGAATTGGTTTTTTTATGAAGCTTGTCTTGCCTTACCGAATTTGTCCCAACATCATGGACACCTCTAACTATTATAGCATCACTACTTCTTGCACTGAACTGTTGAGAGTTGGAAGACATCTTCTCAATCAAACATCTAACCTCAAAAAGGGTCATATCTACAAGTGCATCGCCACTAGCAGTATCAATGATACTTCTCTCTGTGTTATTCAGACCCTCATAAAAATATTGAAGGAGGAGTTGCTCAGAGATCTGGCGATGGGAGAAGCTTGCACATAGTCTCTTGAATCTCTCCCAATACTCATATAAACCTTCTACAAGTAGTTATCCGATTTATGAAATATATTTTCTGATTGAAATGGTGATGACAACCTCTTGGGGCTGCCTTTGTTTTGGTATCGTTTATTAGCTTGAAGTTTATGGAATTTATGTTAATGTCTCGATTTGGATGTTGGCTAGGGTTTTGGTCAAGTTTAGGTTTAGTTGGGTGTAGTAATTTGGCTAGACTTGAGTGTGGTTAAGGGTGTAGGACTTAAGGTCATGGTTTTGGTGTGTGGTTAAGGGTGTAGGAATTAGGGTCATGGTTTTGGTGTGTGGTGGTCAATTGATGATTTTTGGATCATGACTTGATTCAATTATTTAGATTAGATCAGGGTTAAGTGTTTAGGCTATGTGTTTCGCTAGGGTGTGGGTTAATTGGCCACATATTGAATGTATGATTTAGGGATGGTTAGGCCACGATTTGAGGGTGTATTGAGGGAATGGTTGGGTGTATGTGTGAGCACAAGTAAATGGAGAAGGTATGGAAGAGTGAACCGCCACAAGCATGGATTGCTTCATAAGCTAGGGAGGTTCGCTACAAGCAAGGATGCTTGATAAGAATAAGGTGTTGGCCACAACCAGGATAAAAGTTAGAAGAAATTCTCAACTAAACAAATCAATTTTCAATAAAATTAAACTTAAGTTTATTCATTTTCCATTACGGTTACATATAGGAAACCCTAGGCTAGAAAAGATGAGTAACAAAATACAAATTCGAAATAAAATCCTAACTAAACATGGTAGATTAATTTGACTTGATCAAATCAGTTTTTATTTGCATATGTTGGCCAAAATCCAAGTCTTGAGAATTGATCATGTATGTTTGAATTTTGAATGAAAGGGGTTGATCCTTATCTCTTGTTTGGCCGAATTCTTGGATATTTGACCATGTGTTGTTTTAAATTTTAAATTGATTGAGTCTTATCTCATTGTTAGCAGAATTGGTTAGGAGAAGATTTGCCCTAGATTTTTTTGAGGTCCTCTAGGGTTGATCTTAGGAATTCACATGCCCTTGGCCTTGATTAAGAAGATTTGAATTCGAGTGAAGAGATATCTTATCTTCATGGCTGATTTGAGGTAAGTGGAATATCTTTACATTATCTTCAAGCCCTTAGATTATGGTAGTCAAATATGAGGTGGTTGGATTTGAATCTCCAAGTTTATCTTCAAAGATTTGACCATGCCAACTTCTTATCTTCTTCATATCTTCACAACAAATTCATTTGAATTCCCCAACCATGCCATTTTTAAAATGCTTGACCATGCCTACTTGATCATGAGTATGAATTTCCTTGATTCATGTCAAACCCAATGTAAAATCCTAATAAATAACTTGATTCTTTCCAAATAAAGAAAATCCTAAGACTACTCATGAGAATTAATTCTCATATATTAAAAATTATGCAAATAAAATAAACTAAGGTAAAATAAAACTTAAGGACATAAATGCCATTCCTTCATGAGGTCTCTAGGGTCAATTGTGTCAATGGTGAGCTTGAGTGGCCTTGACTTGGCCTTAGCCCTAGGCACTGGACCTTCTTGCCTTGTATTGACCCTTGCCTCAAAGGTTGGCCTAGGCTAGTTTACAACAAGTGGTCTTGGACGTAGGGAAGAACTTTTGACGGAAAATTCTCTTGAGGTCCTCCCGGCTTGTAATGGAACCAGGGGCCGAGTAATACAATTAATCTTTTGCAGGGCCTTCAAGAGAATGAGGGAAGGCCTTCAAGAGAATATGTGAAGGCCTTCAGACAGATGCGATCCTCTAGGACATCATGAGGTTTCATAGTGGAACATACAATGTGGAACTCCTTAAGATGCTTATGAGAATATTCACCTACAAGTCCATGAAACTTAGGCAACAAAAGTATTAGTCTAGTTTTAAGCACATATGGCATATCCTCATTGGGATACCGGATAAACAAGCTTTCTGAGGTGAAATTTGACACAGTCAGCTCCTTTATTGTCCTCTCATGTGGAATTGGAGGTGTTTCAACCATATTTTCATAATGCACAAAATCAGAGTATGCAACAGAATGCACATAAACATAATCAATATTTGTATAAGCTAGATTAACAATATTATAAGACTAACTCTCTAAAGTTAAAATCCTAAATTTTCTACCTAACCTATGAAATTTTCTATCAATTTCAGGATTTATTGGATGCAAAGAGCCTGAATTTCCCATAGTTATGCACTAAATGCAACAATAACAACCAAACATGGTAGTAAGGGAAATCCATGATAAATTTTAGTGAGAAACCAAAAACTTGCATCAATAACATCCCAATATCATAGAAAACATCCACAAAAATTTTCACGACAAAACTCAAACCTTAACTAATTTAACTAAATAAAACAAACTCAAAACATTTTCAAAATAATACTTGTAAAATAAAAAAGAAATAGTAAAAATGGGTCCTTTTGGATTTTTAGGATGAGTTTATAGACATAGTAAAAATATAATGAATCCTTGGATTTTTCTACCCTAAATGCATATACAATTTGTCCAATTCTGATTAACGGTTCAAAAGTTATGCCAAAAATAGAAAATCAATAGAAAACTATTCACTACTTGTGACTAAATAAGTGTGGAAACAAAGTTTAATGCAAAAATTACAACTACAACTATATTAACTAGCACACGCAGAATCAACCAACAAGAAAAATGGCTAAATAGGACATCACACAGTGAATAGAATAGACAGTTATTGAAACCAATTAGAATGGTTATTCTAAGACATTGTACTAAACTAATAACTATACTAAGAACCTTTGACAAGAATCAATAATCTCCAGCAATGGTGCAAAATTTGATCGAGGTTGTACCCGATGCAAATAATATAACAATTAAAACTATAGTACTAGGAAGTGATTCCTAGGTCGTTTCCCAAGGATTATCTTTCAGTAAAAGATTCAAACACCTTATTGTTAGGTATCAGTGGTTACAATACACCTAGAAGGGGGGGGGGTTGAATAGGTGTCGCGGTTAGAACTACCGCTTTTCAAAAATCAACACTTAATGCTGAATCAACCCTATTTAATCGATTAATGAAGGAAGATAATCGATTATTTGAACAATCTTAATCGATTAACAAAAAAAACAGTTTTAATCAATTAACAGAAACAATTTTAATCAATTAACAAAAATAGGATAATCGATTAACACAACAATATTAATCGATTAAACAGAAACAATAAGCAATTACAGAAACGATTAAATGCAGAACAGTTAACCGATAATAGAACGAATACAGAGCTTACAGATTTGTATATTAGAATAGCATCCAGTACAGCAAATGAACAGAATGTATCAATTGAATCCAATATACAAATTAATCGATTGAAAACAGTAAAGAGAGAGAGA
>NC_032013.1:6550274-6550611 GCF_001865875.1 Lupinus angustifolius
AAAAATAGCTAATAGGAAATGAGAATGGCATACAAGATTTAATCAAATATTAAGCAATGTTAGCAACATCAAATCTCATAAGATCAAGAACAATTCACAGAAGCAGATAAGCTATTCGACATAATTAAAGCAAAAACAAAAAACATTTGCATAACATAAAGAATCAAGGAAGTCATGAAATAGTACAGGATATATAGTCAATTAAAAGACAAATAGCAAAATATGAATAAGTTCTGAAAGCAAGAACAATAACTGAATCCAGAAGGTGCCATAAGATGAAAAAAATAAACCTAAGGGTGAGATAGCCTAGGTCTAAGGTCCGCTAAACTAAGGTTGA
>NC_032013.1:6550711-6551043 GCF_001865875.1 Lupinus angustifolius
TTTCTTTTAATGAATTTGCTAAATTTTCGGACTAGGAGACCCATAGTTTCATCATCTAGATCGGAATCAGATTCATCATCAATTTTCTCTTCTTTTTCTTTGGAGGTCGTGGCCTTCAATGTGATGCTCTTCTTCTTCCGATCTGATTCTTCATTCATGGTCAAGCGACCCAGCTCCATTTCGTGCTCTTGAAGCTTTCCAAATAAAGTAGCTAAAGGCATAGAGTCCAAATCTTTAGACTCAACAATTGTAGTCACCTTTGGTTGCCATTTCCTATCAAGACAACGCAAAACGTTTTTAGTTAGTTCACCTCTAGCAAATGATTTGTCGAG
>NC_032013.1:6551143-6551543 GCF_001865875.1 Lupinus angustifolius
CATAATAATATTTGGAGAGAGGGGTATGTAAATAAAGTTGTACCCGAGAAACAAAATTATTCCAATGATTTGAACTTAGAATTTTATTAATACTTCACAACAACCTTATATATGCGCACAACACAATACTCAACACTACATATACATGCATAAATGTAGAGCATTAAAAAATACAAGTTTATTTAAATGAGAAAAAAATTGATTTTTATTTATTTAGATATTTAATAAATAATCAATATTTATATTTTCTAAAATAAGTAGTTAGTAAATGATAAACTAAAGATTATATATTTAATGAAAATATTATATATTTAATGTAATAACAAGCATATACACATCTATCAATACTATAGTGAGAGTATATATTTTGTTTGACAATGTCACTCCATGTGCTATGAGT
>NC_032013.1:6551643-6569993 GCF_001865875.1 Lupinus angustifolius
AAGTTTCTTTTTGTTTCAAGTGAATATCTAAGTGTTGTAATTGGAAGAAGTGCTTATAAAACATTATTTCAATTATAGTGAAGAAAAATCTCCCAGATCAGCCGGGAGGCCTGGATGTAGTTTGCAAGTGGACACACAAACGAACCAGGATAAAAATCGTGTTGCAGGATTTATCTCTCTCTCTTTCTCTCTTTAATTGCTTTAATCGATTAAAGTAATTGTGTTAATCGATTATTTGTGTTCTGTTAATCGATTAATCTGGGGTTAATTTTGAATAATTTGTTGTTTTCGAAAAAGCGGATACTCTGACCGCTACACCTATTCAACCCCCCCCCCCTTTCTACGTGTATTTTAGCCACTGATACCTAACAGGCATGACATATCCACAGAGAAGTTACACGGATAGTCAATAACAATGTGGCCGATAATTATATCTCTTTTATGACCAAGAGATACCTTCTAAAGGAACAAGACATATCCATCCCCTATACATCTCAATGATGTGTAACGGTTGTGTAATTAGAAAAGTCCACTTAGACAATGGGTCATCTCTGAATGTTATGACTAAGAGGACCTTCTCTAGATTGTTGGTGGATGCCTCCCATTTGAGGGCTATCTCAATGATCATCAAAGGTTTCGATGGGTCTCGTAGAGACGTGATAAGGGAAATGGAATTACCCATCAAAATTGGACAATGCATATTCAACATATTATTCCATGTAATGGACATCAACCCAACCTATAGCTACTTGTTGGGACGTCCTTGGATTCACTCCTCGGGGGCGATACCATCTACCTTGCACCAAAAGGTAAAGTTCATTGTGAATGGAAGGTTGGTAACAGTTTTAGGGGAAGAAGATGTGATGGTGTCTCAACCATTTGACACCCCTTACATAGAAGTAACTGAGGAGGCATTGGAAACATCATTCCAGACCTCGAAAAAGCAAACACCACGCTCATGCTGGAAGGATCACCATTGATGAACCCATATCCATAAGATGTTTCTCTCATGATGGCGAAGGTAATGATCCCGAAGGGATATCAGCCAGGGATAGGGTTAGGAAAATATGGACAGGGTGTGAAGAGGTCATAATACTCAAAGCTAATAAAGATCGATATGGCTTGTGGTATAGACCTACTCGTCAAGATAGGCTTCGAACCATACAAGAAAATAAATGAGGTGTTTGGCTCAGTTGGGTAGCTTGGATATGAGAGTATGAAAAAGATTTCAATACCACACATCAGCCAAAGCTTTGTTAGTGGTGGTATCAAGTTCTCAAGAATAGTGGCCATTGTGGAAGAGGAAGGAACGGAGGAAGAGCCTAGGTTTCGGTACCTGCTTGAAGAACTAGAGTGAAAAATCACATGCATCAGTTACATTAGGACCAATATAATGACTAAGTGTAATCTTTTAGCCTGATTCGAGGCTATTAGATGTTTTTTATGCTTTTCAATAATAAGGGCCCATTTGTTTCATTATTTTCATCCAATAAATAAAGATCAATGTTTTTCCCAATCATCTCCATTTATTTCTTTTGCATTTTATTGTTTTTTGCATGCCAAAATAAAATCACAATAAAATCAATAAAGAGAGATAATGGTGGGTACCATAAAGGTAAACACACCTAGAGAGGGGTGAATAGGTGTAGCAGATCACTAATCATGCTTTTCCGATTTATGCGCAGAACTGAAAGATGTTGCAGTTAATCGATTATTCACAAGGATAATTGATTATGCATAATTGTGTTAATCAATTACATTCAGATTTAATCGATTATGCTGAATCCTGATTTCTTTGAAAAACAAATTTTTCTTGCAATGAAATAGTAATGATTACTAGTCTTTACTACCCTAATTGATTCTTGATTATACTATGATTATTAACAATTAGCTCAAATCATAGAAAGCAATTAACACATAAAACAATAAAGAGGAAATTGTAAAAGAGATAGGGAAAGAGAAAGTGCTCAAGAATTTTTATCCTAGTTCATTTGCAGGTCCACTTGCAAACTACATACAAGCCTCCTCTTCTAATCTTGGGAGATTTTTCTTCACTATTGAAAAGGATATTTTGTTACAAGCAATCTTCCAATACACCTAGCAAGATAATCCATTCTTGAACCCATTGAGCCTCTACGCTCGGTTTTACCAATCTAGACGCCTACTAGGATACCACACTGTTCACGAATCTGGCCATAGCCAAAGCATCGCTCAATCCAAGACTCCCTACTCCATGAAAATAACCAAGTATCTACTGTGATGATGCTAACACACCACAAGAACAATCCATGTGATTCACAAAATAAGTCGAGTTAATTGCACACTTAATGCATGGATAAACTCTTACTACGGCTCTATAACCCACTACAGAAATCTCACAACAGCCTTAAACTAAATATGAAGTTTAAGTAGGTTTTTTCAAATGAATGAAAAGATAATAGCACTATGAAAATAAATTCTCTCTTTTTTGTATAAAACTTATGCAAGAAATCTTTCAAAGATAAGCAAGATGCTTTGAAAATTGTAGCTCTAAGAATCTTGAGTTTTCTTTTTCTCAATGTAAAATTGAAAGTTTGTGAATTATGCACATGGGTTAAAATAACAGCTTTTATATCAAACTGATTTTAACTAATGTTAATCGATTATGAACATACTTAATCGACTAATATGCTAATGAAAAATAGTTTTTCAGTTATGGCTTAATCGATTATCAATATACTTAATCGATTAATAAGCCTTAAATCCTAGGAGGTTAGCTATTGTAACTCCTTTTAATTAATTACACCAATCCTTAATCGATTAACGAATTTCAACAAGATATAATCGACTATCAATGATAGTTAATCGATTAATATGTATATGAAAATAATTTTTCAATGCATGGTAAACATTTTAAATGATGAAGAAACATGCAACATATGATTTTGAAATAGATGATTCTTTTATGCATTAAAATCATGTATGCCTAATACAAATGCATGAATCTTACTTATCATATATTTATACTTATATGTAATACCTCATCCTAAATGTATTTCATTTTAGACTGTTTTGAGACTTCCATCTAGGGTTTACCTAACCTAGACTCAACACTATGCACACATCTTAGGACTTCTAAAATAATAAAGTAATCCTAAGTCTACGACGTTGACCTTTGAGTCTTTGGCATGTTGTTTGTTGTGATGTTCATATCTTCAAGCTTTCATTAAACTCCTTATCTTCATAAAAACTAAGTAAGTCAATCATGATGGCTTCCTTTGCCTATTTACCATTTCAGATAAAAGCCAAATCAATGGGGATCTGACTCAGTCATCCCCATGTTGCAGATCCGGTAGCGATTCTAAAAGTGAGGGCCATGTTAGTAAGCCTTCGTCTAGCCCTGACCAACCCATCAACCAGCTAGAGGATGACAGTGATGACGATGAATAGGAGGCTCCCCTAGAGCTACTCATATTAGTATAGCAAGAAGCTAGAGAAATCAAACCTCACCAAGAGCATGTCGAGCTTGTCAACCAAGGGTCTGAAGAGGATAAGAAAGAGATGAAAGTGGGCACCATAATGGAAGTTAAGGAACAGAACATCTAGTCCAACTCTTGCATGAATTCAAGGACATCTTTGCTTGGTCATACGAAGAGATGACAAGGCTAGATCGAGGTATAGTGGAACATAAATAACCACTAATACCTAACTATAAGCCAATGAAATAGAAACTGCGAAGAATCAAACCAGATATCTCCTTAAGGGTCATGGGTAGCCAATATGGTAGTTGTGCCGAAAAAGGGAGAAAAATTGAGAATATGTGTCGACTACAAAGACCTCAACAAAGCGAGCCTGGAAGATGACTTTCCAATGCAACATATAGATGTTTTAGTTAATAGTACATTAGACTATGCCCTCTTCTCATTCATGTATGGGTATTCGGGGTCTCATCATAACAAAATGGCACTAGAGGACGTGAGCAAAACTACATTTATCACTCCATGGGGTACCTTTTGTTACTAGGTCATGTCGTTCGGATTAAAGAATGTTATGGCTACATATCAAAGAGCCATGGTAGCCCATTTCCATGAAATGATGCACAAGGAGATAGAGATCTACGTGGATGATATCATTTGTAAGTCCAAAACTGAGGAAGAGCATGTTGAAAACTTGAGGAAGCTATTTGAAAGGCTACGAAAGTACCACCTTAAATTGAATCCAACTAAGTGCAGCTTTGAAGTGAAATTTGGTCAAGTTTTGGGTTTCATCGTCATCCATAAAGGTATCGAGGTAGATCTAGAAAAGGTGAAAGCCATTATTGAAATGTCGGCACCTCGAACAGAGAAGGAAGTCAGAGGATTCTTAGGGAGATTGAACTACATTTCCAGGTTCATCTCACAACTGACATCCACATGTGAACCAATTTTCAAGCTCTTAAGGAAGAACCAGGCTGTGAAATGGAATGATGATTGCCAGTCGTAGTTCGAAAAGATAAAGCAATATATGATAGATCCTCTAGTGTTGATGCCTCCAGTTCTGGGGCGACCCTTAATCCTCTACCTCATTGTACTTGATGAGTCTGAGGGTTATGTCTTGGGACAACGTGATGATTCTGGGAGAAAGAGCAAACCATTTAATATCTGAGTAAGAAATTCACAACTTGTGAGATAAAGTACTCCCTGCTAGAACGTACTTGTTGTGCCTTAGTTTGGGCATTTGGTCGTCTGAGGCAATACATGTTTAGTCATACCACTTGGTTAGTGTCGAAAATAGATCCCATCAAATATATTTTCGAGAAGCCCATACTAATAGGAAAGATTGCTAGATGAAAAGTGTTGTTATCCGAATATGACATATTGTATGTTACACAAAAGGCTATAAAAGGGAGTGTCATTGCTAACTACTTGGCCCACCAACCCAGGGATAAACTATGGCATACGAGGTGTGAGTTCCCAAATGAGGACATCATGGTCTTATCCGCTGAGGCCAGAGAAGAAGAAAAATGGACTAGAGTCTTTGATGGGGCCTCCAACGCGCTTGGGCATGGAGTAGGTGATGTTTTGGTGTCTCCATCTTGGATGTTCCTTCCCATTACTGTTAGGCTATGCTTTGACTGCCCCAACAATATGGCAAAATATGAGGCATGTGCTCTGGGACTGAAAGCTGCTATTGATACGAAAGCCAAGATCCTAGAAGGAGAGTGGGAAACTCATTATAGCAAATTAGTGCTTTACATAGATTACATTCAGAAATTAGTTGGGTAGTTTAATCAAGTGGACTTCTACCACATCCCTAGGGAAGACAATAGGTTGGCAGATGCACTAGCAAACATATCCTCAATGTTTCATATTAGTGTTGACAACCTACTCCTTTTCATATTAGTGTTGACAAGCCACGGTACCATGACAAGAGGACACTCATAATACTAGCCATGAACTTCTTTTTGAGCAAGGATGTCGTTTACAAGAGGAATCATGATATTCTACTTCTTCGATGCCTAGAAGCCAAAGAAGCTCAAAAAATGGTGGAAGCTCAAATGGGCATGCTATGGCCAATAAAATTATGAGAGTTGGTTACTTTTGGTTAACAATGAAGACAAATTGTTTTAATTATGTGAAGAAATGCCACAAGTGCCAGATATATGCCAACAACATTAATGCATCTCCAAACCCCTTGAATGTCTTAACTTCGCCTTGGCCATTTTCTATATAGGGAATGGATGTTAACGGACCTATAGAGCCTAAAGCTTCTAATGGACATCGATTCATCTTAGTTTCTATAGATTACCTCACTAAGTAGGTGGAATCAAACTCTTATGCTAGTTTGACCCAAAAGAGAGTGCTCAGATTCATAAAAAAGGAGTTGGTATGTCAGTATGGATTACCTGACCAAATCAATAACAACAATACCACATACCTGAATAACAAGATGATGACTGAGATGTGTGAAAATTTCAAAATAAAACATCATACATCTTCACCATATCGACATAAGATGAATGGGGTCGTCGAAGAAGCCAATAAGAACATCAAGAAAATAGTCTAGAAGATGGTAGTGACTTACAAAGATTGGCATGAAATGCTACCCTTCGCCTTACATGGTTACCACACTTCAGTCAGCACTTCTACTAGGGCTACTCCATATTCCCTGGTTTACGGAATGGAAGTTGTTCTTCCACTTTAGTTACAAATCCAATCTCTAAGGGTCATAGCAGAGGCAGGTCTGAATGAGTTAGAGTGGATTCAAGCTCGACAGGATCAATTGAGTCTGATAGATGGTCGAAGACTAGCTGCAATTTATCATGGGAAATTGTATCAAAAAATAATGATGAAGGCTTACTCAAAGAAGGTTCAGCCACGCCAGTTCCAGAAAGGAGATTTGGTGCTGAAGAAGAGCTTGCCAATCTAGAAAGACAACCAAGAAAACTGGTCTCCAAACTATGATGGGCCCTATGTAGTCAAGAGAGATTTTTCTAGTGGAGCTCTAATCCTAACTGACATGAATGGCGAGGAAGTGCACCTCACCATAAATTCAGATGCAGTGAAGAGGTATTATGTATGAGGGTACTTCCAAAAACAAAAATAAATAAAAAAATTGTTTATGCATCGATTGCATCCTTTTTTGTCACCATTTTGCATGGAGGAGAATAATGTAAAAAATACCCATATGGTGTGAACTCTTAGACAGAGCGTCTTGACGACACAAGGCTCCTGTGATATTCCCAAACACTAAGAATATATTCCTAGTCACCTATTTTGATCTAAGACAGTATGAGAGAGGTTCATTCCAAAAACAAAATTGTTGAAAACACCAAATACCTAGGGAAAAGGTAGTTTTCCAACAAACTTTCCTAGAGTCCAAAAGAAAAGGAAAGGATTGTACCAATAAAAAGAAAAACAAATCTCGCTAAGAACTTCAATAAACTCCTAGGAAAAAATTAGGGCATGCAAAACCAAAATCTCAAGAGAGAAATCCTACAAGAAATTATCTCTAAAAGATGGGAAATAGACATCCTATCGAAAGTCGGACTCTAGAGAGGGGTTGGAAATAGGGTTACGGAGAATATGGATAAAGTGTGGATGGGAAACATATTATTTGAGCCTTATATCTACTATTTCATAACTGCTAGCCAGGCCATGTTACAATCCTAAAATGTACTAGTCGAAATTCAAAATGTCTCAGATACACACCTAGATATAAAATAAACTGACTCCAAATGATTTCTTACATACTTTTTTTCAAAAATCTTGCATATTGTGACCCTTGCATAAACATAAAAAATAAAAGAACTTGTTAAGCTGAAAACCCAAAAGGGCAACTTAAGCAAACATTAGGGTCACGGTGAAAAGAAAAAGGAGGTATATCTCAAAACAGAGCATCTAAACAACTTAGAAACCTAGAAGTTTTTAGAAATTGGGTCAATTTTGGAAATCCAACAAAATAGGCCAGTTTCATGAAGGAGTCAGCATTAGGATCATAAATTGGGGCAGGTTTTTTTTAAAACAATCTAGCAAACTGGTGCAAATTTTGAGTTAGTTTTGGGTTAAGGCTTTGCTACGGCAAGCTTGTATGGTCTTCATCTTTTGGATAACTAAACAAATGAAATAAATTGGTTTTTATATCTCTCATTGTCTTTCGACATGCAAATCATCTTCCAAGAAACAAAATAAATATTTTACAAACCCTGACAAATTTGGTATGTCCTGATGCATCATAAATAAAATGGTATAAAGGAGCACACAGACACGAACCCTGACAAAGGTGGCGCCCAAATGTCTTAGCAATTTGAAAAATCTCAGAACTTCCAACGACAAAGGGTGTGGCGAAAGCATGGCATTTCCCTTCCAATAAGCATAAACAAACCAAGAAAGTATTGCATTGCATATAACCATGCATTCAAATATATATGTCTACATTTTCTTCTAGTAAGCACAACAAAAAATAAACAAACTATTGTGTGCAATCAATTCATTGCATATAACCAAGCATTCGAATATGCATTTCTACACCATGTTTGCATAAATAATCAGTATGGGACAATCTCATTCCCAAGTGAATTTTCTAGCATCACCAAAACCTTCATCAAGGCAAGCGCGGGAACTACCTCAACAAATCCCTAGTTCATCATGGCAAGCGCGAGAACTCCCTCAACAAATCCATGGTTCATCATTGCAAGCGCATGAACTGCCTCAACAAATCCTTGAAACTCCAAAGCAAGCGCATAAACTACTTCAACAAATCTCTAGTTCATCATGACAAGCGTTAGAACTGCCTCAACAAATCTCTAGTCCATCGTGGCAAGCGCGAGAACTGCCTTAGAAAATCCCTGCCCACCAAGGCAAGCATGAGAACTACCTCATCAAATCCCTAGTCCACCAAAGCAAGCGCGATAACTGCTTCAACAAATCCCTGGTTCACTATGGCAAGCACGGGAACTGCCTTAGAAAATCTCTAGTCCATCATGGCAAGCGCAGGAATTGCCTCAAGAAATTCTTTGTTCATCATGGCAAACACGTGAACTACCTCAACAAATCTCTGGTCCACCAAAGCAAGCGCGAGAATTGCTTTAACAAATCCCTAGTTCATCACAACAAGCGCGAGAACTGTCTCAACAAATTCCTGGTTCATAATGGCAAGCACGGGAACTGCCTCAATAAATCTCTGATTCATCATGGCAAGCATGGGAACTACCTCAACAAATTCCTGGCCCACTAAGGCAAGCACAGGAACCACCTCAACAAATCTCCGGTCCACTAAAACAAGTGCAGGAACTGCTTCAACAAATCTCAGGTTTATCATGGCAAGCGCGGGAACTGCCTCAATAAATCTCTGGTTCATCTTGGCAAGTGCGAGAAATACATCAACAAATCCTTGGTCCACTAAGGCAAGCGTGGGAACTGCCTCAACAAATCCCTGGTCCACCAAAGGAAGCACGGGAACTGCTTCAATAAATCTATGGTTCATCATGGCAAGCGTGGAAACTGCCTCAACAAATCCTAGGTTCATCATGACAAGCGTGGGAATTGCCTTAGAAAATCCATGGTTCATCATGCAAGCGCCATAACTGCCTCAACAAATCCCTGCTCCATCATGACATGCACGTGAAATGCCTCAACAAATTCTTGGTCAACAAAGCAAGCGCGGGAATTGCTTTAACAAATCTTTGGTTCATCACAACAAACACAAGAACTGACTTAACAAATTCCTGGTTCATAATGGCCAGTGTATGAACTACCGCAACAAATCCCTGGTTCATCATGGCAAGCACGAAAACTACCTCAAAAAATCCTTGGTCTACTAAGGCAAGCACATAAACCGCCTCAACAAATCCCCGGTCCACCAAAACAAGCGTGGGAACTACTTCAACAAATCTCTAGTTCATCATTACAAGCAGGGGAACTGCCTCAGCAAATCCCTGGTTCATCATAGCAAGCGTGGGAACTGCCTCAATAAATCTTTGGTTCATCATGGCAAGCGTGAGAACTGCCTCAACAAATTCCTGGTTCATCAAGGCAAACACGGGAACTGCCTCAATAAATCATTGGTTCATCATGGTAAGCGCGGGAACTGCCTCAACAAATCCTTTGTTCATCAAAGCAAGTGCAGTAATTGCTTCAACAAATCCCTAGTTCATCATGGCAAGCGCGAGAACTGCCTCAACAAATCCATGGTTCATCATGGGAAGCGCGGGAACTGCCTCAACAAATCCCTGGTACACCATGATATTGCAAGAGGAGTCAAAGTTTGCAAGTCCATTTTTCTACGTAGTTTTAATGAAGACAAAGATTTGAAGAGAACTTGAAGATTGATTCAACTAAACAAACAACAAGGCTAAGAGTCAAGGATGAGAATCTTACAAAGCTAAAATTAAGTAAAACTTAAAATAAGAGAGTCCATCATCCATTCATGATAGATAGTATGCATGCACCTCATTTGATAACACATGATTTCATTGCATGAAATTATCACTTATTTTGAAATCCTACTTTCCATATGCATACATCTCATAGAAGGTTTTACCATGCATCAAGTAACTTATTTTTCACACAGTTAATTGATTATGCAAGAAATTAATCGATTAAATAAAGTTATAGAGACTTTTGATTAAGTTTTCTGAATTTAGATAATCGATTAAGTATCTTAGTAATCGGTTAATGATTAATGTTCAAAAGAATCGAAAACTATTTTCAAACATGTTAATCGATTAACTGAATAGATAATTGATTAAGGGCAGTTAAAATATATTTTATATATAAGGCTGCATTTTAACCCATGAGTCAGAATTAGACATTCAAAATTTTAGATCATACTCATACCATACGAAAATTATGTGCATCAATTTTCAAGTGAAAAAGTCTTAAGTTCTTGAGTAATTTTCAAAGAGAAGAACGAATTTGATTCACAATTTTTCAAAGAGTGTTATACATTTTCATACACAAAAACCATCATAGTCTTTCACCAATTTTTGTACATCTTTATGAGATTCTTGTGTGAGATTTTTGTAGCTGATCATTAGAGTGATTAAATTGTACTTAGTGAGTGCATCACAACTCAACTTTCTTGTTAGCCATTTGAGAGAAGAATCACTCTAGTTGCGGTTAGGATTGATTAGTGTTCTTCACCACTTATACAAGGGTCTTGAAAAGAAGCAAGAATCGACTAGGACAGAATCGTGAGTAGGTAGGGTATCCAAAAGAGGCGAGAGAAAGTCAAACCATATTGCTTGGCTTAGAGTTCAAGAAAGGAGCGTGTGTAGAAGTGTCACATTGGAAGCTTGTGTGTAATTGACATTAAAGTTTCTAGTGAAGAAAAAATCTCCCAAACCAGACGGGAAGACTAGATATAGTTTGCAAGTGTTCCCATAAATGAACTAGGATAAATTTCTCTGGCTTTTTCTTCTCTTCCTTTATCTCTTTTATTTTACGTCTTTACATCCTTTAAATTGTTTCGTGATTAGTTCTATTGATTCATCACTTGCCCATTCATTGATAATTGTGTGGGACATTCTGTGAAACTGATCTATTTCTGTAAAGATTTAATTTCCAGGATATGGGTTGTGAAATAACTATTTTCAAGAATATCAAGAACTAGTAGGATAATCAATTAAGATTGTTGTTAATCGATTAAGACATTACTATCTTTAATCCATTAAAAACATTGATAATGGATTATACTAGGTATTTTTCAGAAAGTAAAATTAACCGGTAAAAGTGGTAACTTTGTAGCGTGACACCTATTCACCCCCCTCTAAGTGTATTTATACTCTAATCGTACCCAACACACCAAAGCAAGTGTGAGAATGGCTTCAACAAATCTCTAGTTCATCTTGACTAGTGCGTGAATTGCCTAAACAACTCTTTGGTCCATCAAAGCAAGCGCGGGAAGTGCTTCAACAAATCCCTGGTTCATCATGGTAAGCGCGAGAATTGCCTCAACAAATCCCTGGCCCACTAGTAGAGCATCGATCTGCTTCATCAAAATTCGGTACCTTCTCAAAGGTTTTTTGTAAGCCTTGACAAAATAGCGTTCATATATTTATTGGTTACCTACAATGATACCTCTCAAACCTCGATTTGCATGCTATTAGGTAAGCAACAAGTAAAGAAGAGCAATTGTGAACACTCATTTTTGTCTGGCCTAGAAAAAATCCCAAAATTTGTTTCTTTAAATAGTTGAATTCTAAAAAAAATGAATTTTGAAAAAATAATAAAAGTTAATTTCCAAAAACCTACATCATTTTCCTCAAAATAAAAGAAAAAATCAAATTGAAATGGGCTTCTAAAATCCCATACATAAAAAGCAAGGAAATAATAAAAAAAATTCTTTTGATAATTTCGAAATTCAAACATTAAATAAATAGAAAATTAAATAACTATTTTTTTATTGATTTTCTATTAAATTTCGGATTTATCAAAGTAAACAAAACATAAAGAAAAAACATTATCCTATGGAAGCTTCTAGGATTTTTTGAGAATAAATAAATAAAATAAAAAAGGGAGAGTCAATTCAATTTTATCAAAATCCCTAAAAGTATGCAATCTGGTTTATCAAATTAAAGAATTAAGTAACTTAATTTCAGGAGTTGGGTGGTTTAGGTTTTAGTATAAATATGTGTATTAGGGTATTAGAAAACACATTGACTCACAGATCCACCAATCACACGGCGAAACATGTCTCAGTCTCAATGCATCTGTCTACACCAAATCACCAAACCAACATGAGCGCATGACCCCATACGGACGGGAGCATGGTTGAACCCGTGTAGCCTTCCACTAAACCAACCAGGTCATGCCACGTGTCTCTACTATGTATTCTTTAATGCCCAAGCTAGTTACACGCTTGTCTAAGTTCTCACAGTGCAAAAAGTTCATTCCTTTGCAATCAGATATAATCATTTTGCTCTAATTTGTCCTTTTATCTATTTATTCCATATTACAATGTTAATTTGTAAAATAAATTTTATACAAATAAGTCACTGATTATATTGGTGAGACACATTTAAATGAATGTGTTTTTGGTATAAATAATAAATAGTAAAAGAAATCCCTTTTGTGTATCCATGAATTAATCAAAAACAATTTATGATTATTTTGTCAATTTAAAAAATTCCCTTTTATGTGATTTATTATTAACAAAATTCGAACATTTTATTAAAATAAAACATGACAATGTTATTAAAAATACTTATTAGAATGAAATAATTTTGGGAAGTTAATGAAAGATGGAGGAGGGTCGCATAAATACTTCTCATCCTCAATTCATCTTCAAAAGGTCGTGTTATGCTGTTTCTTTTCACTCGATTAAATCCTAAAGTCGATAAGAAACCTTTTTTGAATTAAGTTAGTAATTAATAAAATCAATAATTAAAGAACCAATTTTCATAAATACGCAAAAAAAAAAAACAAATATTTTCAGTAAAAAATAAAATTTTCCAACCACATAAAGGATTGAGGAAAGGATGTCTCTAAGAGCTTCTTTTTCTCAACTCATCATTCAGACGGTTGCGATATGCCGCTTATTTCCTTAATTAAAACAATCAACCAACGATCACATTTCAAATAAGAACTACTTAGCTTTGATTCCATATCTATGATAGGAATATATAGGAGCAAGATCACCTTGTCAGATACAATAATAAAAAATAATTTTTTTTATCCTTTTAATAATTAATTAAATAACTAAATAATTCCAAAATATAATATAAACCATATAATTTAGTGAGGGGTACCGTTTAGAACGGGCAGATTGTGTGCTACCACCTTCCCTACTCTATAACCGATTCCCGAATATGGATATGAAAAATCTAAAACTCAATGTGATTGGGCTAAAATATTTTTCTATATTAATTACCATAAAATGTAATGGTGACTCTAATAAAGTTGTGCAACCGAAAATTGGGGCGCGACAACGCCTTTTTGATATAAATAGTGTATTTAAAATGACATAAGTGCTCTTATTATATTATATATATAATTAAATACAAGGAGGAATTCATTTACACCCAAGTTAAGTTACAATAGTTATACTCAATCTCAGTCGTTGATTTTTTTAAATATAACGTACCAAATGGTGAGTGAAATAAGTGACGAGAGAGAAAAAGAGAAATCTTAGATGAAATTTAAGTTTCATCTATTTGATACGTTAGATTTAAAAAAATCAATGGCTGAGATTGAGTATAACTATTATAACTTGGGTGTAACAGATCCCTCCTCATTAAATATTATGGCTAATTTTTAAATCCTATTTTTTGTCGTTGCAAATTAAATAGGTAAGTAATTTATTTTTTATAATATTGATCAATATTCTAACATATAAATTAAGTTTATTACATAAAATTTAATGAAAATCATTAACATCTTATATCTTCTTCCCACTAAATTTAAGTTTCATCTATTTAGTACGTTAGATTTAAAAAAATCAATGGCTAAGATTGAGTATAACTATTGTAACTTGGGTGTAACAGATCCCTCCTCATTAAATATTATGGCTAATTTTTAAATCCTATTTTTTGTGGTTGCAAATTAAATAGGTAAGTAATTTATTTTTTTATAATATTGATCGATATTCTTTTAAGTAACATATAAATTAAGTTTATTACATAAAATTTAATAAAAATCATTAACATCTTATATCTTCTTCCCACTAATGCATCTAAAGAAGGTATAACCCACAATCACTTTTATATTTCTAACTATATTATTTCCACATATTTGCATTTTATCTTTTTAATTTATTTGTAATATGTCACTAAGTAATTATGTTTCCTTTTCTTTTTACTCAATTTTTATTGAGTATACACAATTACTATTTATTTGTGAGTTCATAAGCAACAAAAATAAAATTAAGTTATCTACTTTCAAACAAAAATCAATATAAACAAAGAAGTTCAATAGATTGTATCTATTTCCACATAGACTATTGTTCTTTCAATTCATTCATGGTAGAAGGACAAATTTGAAATATTTGATTCATTTCTTCATTTTCTTCACAAACTAGGGATTGAAAAGTATTTTTGGGGCACATGCATATTTTTCTTTCTTTTCTATTTAGTGTTTGAACCAAAAAGTGGAAAATGACATTTTCTACAACTGTTTTCCTCCTCTTTTTTCTCATCTTGTTTTCTATAGAAGCAAACATAGTGTAAAGGAATAATCTTATGGTCTTATCTTAATGTAACCTAGTCTCAATATATTTAGGATTAGGTGAGACACATAACTCACCTACCTTGGGTCCATAGTAGTTGATGTTTTACAAGAGAAACAATACATTTAGGAAGGGGTGAGACACATAACTCACCCAGTCTCAATATATTTACGATTATGTCTCATATTATCGAAAAACTTCCGAGGAAAAGAGAGCTAGCAACATGTTTCATTGGACTGTTGTACAAATTTGGAAAGATGCACTAGAAGTTTGGAGAATTAGGCTCTAGGTAACATCATCAAGGATATTCAAAAATACTTGCGCTGAATGGGGAGAAAACTCTTATGTGGATGAGGTCGTAAAAAGTTAGATATTAAGCAAGATGGAACGAGATATTCACTAAGGTGAAAATTATTGTTTAGTTTTTCTAAGGAACATGATATTCACGAAGATGAATATTATTATGTAAATTTCTGAAGGATGAAAGTATTTCAATGAAGGCGAAAATTGTTGAAATTGCTTGAAATACTATTATAACAAGTCTCACATTAAGTTAAGGGATTAAGATATATATTAGGCTAGAGCTTGTACTTAATAATCACTAAATACTCTTGAGGAAATAGTTAAAATTGACAAAATTTTATCAACAAATAATATAATATCTATACATTATTAAGATAAAGATTTATACACAATAATATATCTTCCCATATCTTTCTTTATTTTATTTATTGTCTATTGCTTCTTAACACACCAATAAATACTTATCAACACCAATATTGAAACACAATCCTATAAACCATGAGTGAACTCATCATCTTCTTTCATTTAAAAGTTCATTATTTGTAACCACATGAAAAACTTGTATGGAGATACATATAATACGTTATATTTGGAGATAAATATATTTTATGGTTTTTGATGCTATTATTTAAAATTAAATTAGAATTAAAATATTAATGTGTTATCAGGATCTTATTGATTATCTCTACATGGTTTCGTCTCTACACGAGTCTGTCTCTTGTAAACACTTTTTACACATATATGATATGTCATGTTTCCCACGTCACGCACACTAGTTGAACTTAGGAATGTCAATAAGGTGGGTCGGGGCGGGTTTGCACATACCCAAACCCAAAATTCAAAACCCGAATCCAAACTCAACGGGGTTGAAAATAAAAATATCATTCCCGAACCCGAAAAAGACCCAAAAATGTTAAAGTATTAAGGAAAAATGACATTTTTTTCGTGTCATTTTTCTTTAACATTTCTATTTTTTCTTGTATTATTTCATTTATTTTATGTTTGAAGATCCAATAGTATGTAAAGTGAAATTAGAAATTAAAAACAATGGGCAAATGATAGAAATTTCAATTTTAAGTTGAATTACCTTACTTCAGGGCGGGTTCGGGTTATGGTCTTTGTTATACCAAACCCGAACCCAAAATTTAAACCCGGGTAAAACCTAAACTCAATCACATCAGATTTTCTCCATTAAATTCAGATTCAGTTCGGACGAATATCCACATGTTTAATTTTTATTGCCATATCTAGTTGAACTACACATCATACAACAAAACACGCGGAAAGACACAGAACAAACTCTGACTTGTCTCTCTCTGCCAACTCAGAGTTCGACTAATGCCAACTCAGCAATCTTCCTTCTATTACACTTCACAGCTACACCATTTTTCCCGCTTTTCTCTCACTAAACTCACACACAGAGAGTTAGAGAAATCAACGTGAACCAGCAGTTTTTCATTGTCAGAATACGACGGAACTAAACACCTCTTTTCACCGATCTGTCGTCGTCGTTTTTAATTACTAACATTTGAGAATCCACCAACACACAGATCTGGAGTCGCTTCAAGATCTCAAGCAGTTGAAGGCTCCACCAACCGCCGCTTCTTCCAACGGTCAGATCCGTTACCGATCGCCATCTTCCGCTGAGCTCTTCGACGGCCAATCCAACAGCAACAATTCCCCGCCATCGCACGCCACGGATCAGCACCACTCGCCGGAATTCGAGCTCTCTGGCAAAATGCTGAAGCGCTCCGGCCGCCAGGAGTCCTTCTCTGACAAGATCTACCGGTTCCGAGGAACCTTGCTCGTTGTCTCCGTCCCGCTCTTACTCATCACATTCGTCCTCTACATGATGCCTTCCAGTTCCTCCGACGAATCCGTCGGAGACTATACCCTCGTCAACCGGAAGATTTCTCCGGAAAAGAAATCCGGTAGCTCCTACGCTGTCATATTCGATGCCGGAAGCTCTGGCAGCCGCGTCCACGTCTTTCACTTCGATCAAAACCTAGATCTTGTTCACATTGGCAAAGATCTCGAGCTTTTTGTTCAGGTCAAAGTGGAATCAATTTTTTTATTTTTATTTTCTTGTTAAAAAGTGAGTTTGCACCTAATTTTATTTGTTTTGCAGATTAAACCGGGTCTAAGTGCGTACGCTCAGAATCCAAAAGAGGCAGCGGAATCTCTTGTTTCGCTTTTGGATAAAGCGGAAAGTGTTGTACCTCGTGAGTTGCGATCCAAGACACCAGTGCGAGTCGGGGTGAGTGCTTTTGATCGAAAATTGAATTTGTTTATGTTGAATGTATATCTGAATTTTGTCAAGGATTTTTGAAGTTGTGTATTCTGCATTTGAGTGTTTGAAAAGAAAATTTAATTGATGCAGGCAACTGCAGGTTTAAGGGCTTTGGAAGGCGATGCATCTGATAGGATCTTGCAAGCGGTGATTATTACTAGATGTCGAATACTTTAGCAGTCATGTCTAGTTTTTTTACATTTTTTATAAACTTTTTGTTGTTTCATTCTTTAATATTAGGTAAGGAATTTGCTTAAAGAGAGGAGCACTCTGAAATCTGACTTAGACGCGGTTTCAGTGCTGGATGGAACACAAGAAGGTGCTTTTCAATGGGTATGACTTATGAACTTGGTAGTGGCTTTAACTTTTCTTAATAGATTATGTCATTCATTATGAGTGCATCAAGACTAGAATGCATCCTGACTATAGGAGAATTGCAAGTTTTTTGTGTGTTTACCAAGGGCATCCCCTATTCTCAAGGTAGGGAACAAATTCCTTTTGAGGTGAGTGGTTGCCACTACTTTCAGCAAGTGTGGCTTCTGAGGATTGAACTTTGGCCATTGTGCTTGTACTTTATGTGTGGATCCAGCATGGTCTTACATCACTAAACTAACTCGTTGCTAGTTGAATTGTAAGCTTTTACTAGTAGAATGCATATGGACTAGAAGAGAATTGAGGACCTTTAACTTACATATATCAGATTGTTAATACTGTTCTTTATAGATTACATGATGGTTTATGTTGATTGTGAGATTTGAACTTTGTGCTTTGTTTTTTTTTTGTGATTTGGGGGGACTGGTTGAAAGAACTGTGCTAAACGTTACTTTTTCTATTAAATGGAGTTTTATGTGTATGAAGGTGCTTTTGTGACAAGTTAGCTAGAAGTAGTACACGTCCTTCTCTTACCCATTCCCATTTGTCAGTATCCATATTTCTTGGATTATACCTTGGTGCAACATTTCTTGGATCATGAGTTCAATTTGTTCCTTATGACTATGGGGGTAACGATACGGCCTAGCTTTGATCAGATTGGACCCTTCCACCAAAGGGATGGCATGATTCTGTGTTCTGGAAGGAGGTAAGCCTGTTGGTTTGCTAAATACAAGATTGTAGTGTAGCAGCAAGGGGGGGGGGG
>NC_032013.1:6570093-6631067 GCF_001865875.1 Lupinus angustifolius
TGTGTCGGTTTCCGTGTGATTGAATTCATCCACTTGTAAAAATAATAAGTGTTTATTTGGACATTTGTGGTTAAAAGAGAACTTCTCCTCACAGTAATAGCAAAGACCTTTATCCCTCCGAACTTGCATCTTAGCTGGGGTGATTCGCTTGATGTTGGTGGTTTTTTGTGTTGGGTCTAAGGGCTTGGTATTTGGTGTTGGTAATAAAGGGGGTAGGGATGGCTTTGTGCCTGTAAATTAGGTTTGGTGGTAGGAGGTGTTGGGTATGGACTTGTGGTTATTGGGTGAGTATGGGTATATGGTGATAGGTGTTTGGTATTTTTCTTCAAACAGTTTGGCCAGAGCCACAACTTTGAGCAAGTTAATCAAACTTTGTGCCATGACATCTCTACGAATAGAGTCTTGGAGACCACTAATGAAACAATCAAGCAAGGCTTCTAGGCTCAATCCAAACACCCTATTAGCCAAGGAAGTAAACTCCCTATAATAATCAGCTACTGAGGCAGTTTGCATCAGTTTAAAAAGGGTAGCTCGTGGGCAATCAAAATCAGAGGGACCAAAATCTAGTTCAATAGCTCTAGTGAAAGCCTGTCATGAAGGGAAAGGGTTGGACCTTTGCATCATCTGAAACCAAGGATAACCTCCTTGTCCAAGTGAACGGCGACAATGATCAATCTGTCTGAATCAGGCGTGTCATAGTAATCAAAGAACTGCTTAGCCTTAAATATTCATTCCAAGGGTTGATTTCCATCAAAACGGGGAAAATCCAGCTTTACACCGCGGATCTGAAATGGTGGTTTGAAAGAGTTCGACACACCACGGAAGGAGTTAGGAGTGGAACTGAGTTTCTCCGCTAGTGATTCGATGGCGGCCTCAATCCTATCCATACGATTACTGTGATGAGCTTCCGCCAAGCTCGCACGGGCTGCATAATCAGCATCTCTCTTCTCCATGGTCTCTGTGAGACGAGTGAACTGAGTTTGCATATCCTTCATGCGAGTGTTTTCTGCCATGGTGAGAATGAAAGCACCAGTTGGCATGTTCTTAAATTTTGCTTTTAAGGAAGAAGTAGAACAGAGTGTATATGAAGGAGTAAGAGACTATTATTGAATTGTCCACTTCCCAATTAACATTTAGGAAGGAATTTACACTGAAAAGGGAAAATACTGTAAAGTAGAAAAAGATGCTAAGTATGCAAAGAAGAAGGAAAAGAGTATAGTAGAGAGAAGGTTCTATGTCATCATCCAATGCCTTTTTCTTTTCCTATCTCTCCCTCTTACATGTGTGTTCACACAAAATCCCTTAGCCTAGAGTTTGTTATTCGGTTCCTTTGGCTTTTTCTGCCCATCTTGATTTCAGGAATCTCAACAAATTCCTGAGCCACATGTCCACTGTCACCTATATTCATTACAGAGTAAAAACATATTTTTGGCATCAATGCGGCCCGATGTAGTTACGTTGTGGCCTGTTGTGGTTGTATCACTGTGATTCAGTATCACACCGTAATTGGGGTGTGATGCAGTTGCGGCAGTCACCGCACCACAATATTGTGGTCGCATCACGTGATGCGGTCCAAAATTTGAAACACTGCATAGGGATCAAGTGACAATGACAACTATTTGGAAAAAGTGCATTTCAGCTTTTGAAAATTTTGGGACGTCTGAATTGAAACATTGAACAAAAATGCAACTAAGATAATACTTTAGTCATTACTGAAATTTTCATAAACAGAGCCTGGTAAATTTTATGATGTGCTGTATAATTTAGGCCAATCTGTCTTGAGAGAGCTCTAATTTTATGCCAAAGATTCAATTGGACTATGATTGCTTGTTATTTTTTGCCTCTGGAAAATTAATGGAGAATATTGGTGTGGGGGGTTACTTGCTCTACCATTTTAGGGCATTCAGTCTAGTTTTAGTTATTGCTCTATTCCTGCCTCATGTGTAACTACTCTGGGGTTGATGAACAGATCGCTCAGCATGTTAGTTTAGATAACAGATATATCGCAAGCTCGTGTAATTTCTATTTAAAAATGCGTTTCTAAAAGTTGTTATTTTTTTCATCATTTTAAGTAGAGTAGATCTGGTTCTCGTCATCCACAAGTGAAAGTTTCATCTGCTTAGTTCATTTAGATCTCCTGATGGAGCCTTGCAGTTGAGATTTCTTCAGATTTTTTCTTCCTGATTCGGAAGACCTGGCTTTTGAGTAACCTTTAGTTGTATATATTTTGTACCCATACATTTCACTACTACTGGATTATAGTCACATCACCTTTCACCCCAGATAAGCTTTTTCTCCTATATTTTCTTTCTTGGCGTTGGAGCCCATGTGTACCTCATGCATATGCTGTCAATGTAAGGAATACTTCACTGACAGGTGTTTTGCATTCTTTCTAGAGTAAATTATATTTACACTCCCTGAATTTTAGTGAAATTATACAAATTATTCCTCCCTTTTTATACGTACGCAAACCTCCACTAGTTTATATATTGTGGCAGAGATAAGTGTAATCTTTTAAACAAAAATAATAATAAGTGTAATTAAGTTAAACAAAATATTTATATTGTGGAGACAAATTCAAATAGTATAAGAGTCAATATCTATTCATTATTTTTGGTTCATTACAATATAGTAAAAGAGAGATTTAAATAACATTTCTGTAGAATTATTGATGCATTTTATAAAATGTAAAACTTTCCATGTATTAATTTAAACCCAATATATTAATGTATTGCTAAAGATTAATGTATTTATATAAATAATAAGATTTTCCATGTGATGTAATAGAATCATTTAACCATTTTGGTTCACATGTTTCTTTTCTGTGTGTATATATATTATACATATATATATATATATATATTAATTCACAAATGTCAAACCAATGGCATGCAGCATCAATTTTGGTATGTTTTCTTTAATTTGTAATTTAATAGAGTAAAAGAAGATGGATATATTACGGACATGTAATAGAATCATGCAGACATTAATATTTTTTAATATTTTTATTTATAAATTAATGTTTTTAGATAAATAATAAGATTTTCCATGTGACAGAATCACTAAACCATTATATTCATATGTTTCTTTTCGTGTATATATATATCTTAAGTCACAGATGTCAAACCAAAGGTATGCAGCATCAAATTTGGTGTATTTCTAATTAGTAATTTAATAGAATAAAAGATGAGTATTTTGCTGACAGAAAAAATATTGTCTGATATCTGATTATCTGCACTCTTCTAATTACAATTCTAGCATTATGCCAAAATTCTAAGAATCTGTCTTTTAATAGTAATATTGTAGGCAGGATTTTTAGTGGCTTTGTATTGATAGTAAGAGTGTTAAAATAGCAATTGGTTTAAGAGTTCTAAAATACGGATGGACTATATTATAAGAATTATAATAGTTCTTAGTTAGGCATGATGAAAGTTATCAGAGATTTAAAATATGGATCATCTGAACTCTGAAAAATGACATTAGGCATGTGCTCTTAATCTTAATTCTTGCTCCTCATTGTTAGATTCCAAAGATTTACTAATGATTCAACCATAATGTAAAAAAGGCCAGATACTTCAATATCATGGTTCATTCTTGCTTTCTCCTCTAAGAACTATCCTGAATTCTGCCATGGCTTTCTGCTAGACCTGTTACTTTTGAGTATAAACAAAATGCAACTCTGATAGATGTAAAAGTAAAACATTTCAGCAATTGTTCCACCGCATAATTTTTGGTGGAATCAACCTAACAATGAAAAGCTGTAGGTTCCCCTTTAGAAATAAAATTCCTTCATCCATAATTAATTTTATTTAATCTATTAAAAAAAAGTGATTTATTTAGAACTCTAAACTTAAAAGAATAGCTGTCTTCAGAACACCAGAAAGGTTGAGGTCTTATATGCTATTTTATGTTAATATACTGAATAGTGAATACACGCTCAGAAAGGTTGAGGTCACATACTGCAAGAAAAGATTTGTCTGGTACACAAGTGTATTAATAAAAAGCATCATCTGGACTACAAGCTGCAAGAGAATTAAGATGTTGATTGTTCTCTTTCCTTAAAGAACAGATGCAGCATTTTGTTTGTCTTACCTTGCCATTGTTTTGTTTTAGGTGACTATTAACTATCTCTTGGGCAACTTGGGAAAAGATTATTCGAAGACTGTTGGGGTAGTTGATCTTGGAGGTGGTTCTGTTCAAATGGCGTACGCCATTTCAGAGACGGATGCTACGGTGGCTCCAAGAGTACCACCTGGGGATGACCCATATGTCAAGGAGATGTTCCTAAGGGGAAGGAAATACTACCTCTATGTTCACAGGTTTCCCCCTCTACTTTCTCTTGATATGCTAGCCTCTGATGTTATCTTGTACAGCTTCTAAGAGCATTAACTCATCGTCTGAGTACTTCCAAGTTCCAACTCTTCATTATTCAGATTAAATAGATATGGTTGATTAGCATGTCCCGTGGCTAATAGATTTTAACATCTTGCTTTCAGTTACTTGCACTATGGTTTACTAGCTGCTCGTGCAGAGATTTTAAAGGCTTCTGATGATGCTGAAAATCCTTGTATCCTAACTGGCTTTGATGGTAAATATAGCTTTTCTATTATGTATGCCTTGTGCTATTTTGATGACAATTTTTATTTCTGCTTTTATTTAACCTTACCTGAACGGGCTCAAATGATATGGAGAAAGAGCTCTGAATTTGTGATGTTTATTTTTATGTTCTCTCTCCCTGCCTTATAATTCTGATGAGAGTGGAAGTTTTGAATTCTTCATAGGATCTTACAAATATGGAGGAATGGAACTTAAGGCCTCATCCTCCCCTTCTGGGCCAAGCTTGAATGAATGCAAAAGCTTAGCTCTTAAGGCTCTCAAAGTTAATGAGTCAACATGTACACATATGCAGTGCACTTTTGGTGGGATTTGGAATGGTGGAGGTGGGGACGGACAGAAAAACCTTTTTGTTGCCTCATTTTTCTTTGACCGAGCTGCTGAGGTATTTACTATTAGGTCTTTTTTAACTAGTGCCATAAGGGCATTATACAAGGATTCAAGAAATAGACATTTTGCATTGGAAATCTTGAAACTAAAATTTCAAGATATCAAATACAGCATTTCCAAGATTAAGTTTCTACCATGAAATCCTTAGCCAATGCCCTCAGGACACTAGTTAATATTCCCCTTTATTATTTTATTCAACAATGGAACAAGTGTTTTGATAGCAATTTTCTAATGTTATTAGCAATTGTAATCATTTGTAGGCTGGTTTTGCTGATCAAAACTCACCTGTTGCGATAGTTCGTCCTGCGGATTTTGAGGATGCAGCTAAGAAAGCTTGCCAAACAAAGGTCGTGGATGCCAAATCCTCTTATCCACATACCGAGGATGGGAACCTTGCATATATTTGCATGGATCTTGTTTATCAGTATACATTGCTTGTCAATGGATTTGGTAGGTCTTATTCTGGTGTTGGTATAGTTATGCTTGATAATGATGTTTACAGCAAACCTAGGTAATGGTTTTATCTTCCTATACTGATTGCTTCCATTTGGCAGGCATATATCCATGGCAAGAGATTACATTGGTGAAGAAGGTTAAATATGATGATGCCCTTGTTGAGGCAGCATGGCCCCTTGGCAGCGCCATTGAAGCTGTATCATCTACCTAACAAGCTAGTATGATGATTAGATTATTCGTCTGATATTTTGGGGCTTGGATTTTAATTCAAGGTTTTTGAGGTGAGATATTGCCATTCGCGATGATCAGAAATCACTCAGGCTGAAATGAGATTGGATATTGGTCTACTTTACTGGAATAACGGGAGAAGATAGCTTCATTAATTTTCATGCTATAATTTCACAATATATCTGATTTAAAGCTCTGTAAGATTCTTTCGATTTATTAAGGGTTTGTTTGGGAGTTAAATTTTGGAGGGGAAGGAAGGGAAAGAGAAGGCTTGGGAGCCATGAAATACACTTGTGAGGTGACTCTCAAGCCTTCTCTTTCTCTTCCTTCTCCTCCAAAATCCAACTTCCAAATAAGCCCTACGTACATCTATATATGGTGTCTTAAGAGATGAACAATATGGTGATAACAACACCATTTCATTGTTGTTTCTCCAAATAGCTTCATTCCTCATTATAGTTAACCCTTTCTCCAAATAAGCCCTACGTACATCTATATATGGTGTCTTAAGAGATGAACAATATGGTGATAACAACACCATTTCATTATTGTTTCTCCAAATGGCTTCATTCCTGATTATAGTTAACCCTTTCTTTCATTAATTTGTCTTGAAAGTTTGATTGTTTATCCGAATGTTTTAATTTTTTTTGACCTTCACTGATATCTTCGAGGTACTAATTCTGAGATGGTGGTGGTTGTCAATTCCTTTTGTCATGTTGAGGCAACTTGACAGAGATCATTAATTATGCCTACAAGAAGAGTCACTATAGTTTTCATGTTTAAAATTTTAGTTACTTCAAATGTTTACTGTAAAGCCCTTTCAACTGAGTTGTTAATTATGTCTCTGATATGATGTTGGACTTTGCTTAATAAGACTCTAATTATGCAAGACGTTAATTATGCTGCATTCTTGTTTGTAAACGCCAGGTATCACTCTATCTGATCTACTCAAGATTTATGCTACATGAGCTAGGTATCACAATCGTGTGAGTCATGCTCTTGCTCTATGAGAGACTTGTCACTACTTTGTGGTTCTTGAACTACTCCAAGTTATACTTTCCTCCCTATCGATTCCTTTAGAGATAAACTCCATTTCCAAGAATACAACAACCCTGGCTATAAAAAATTTTCCTTTGGTAGGATTATAATAATCCTTAGTTTCTTTTGGGTAACTCATAAAGAGACATTTATCTAATTTACGTTGAAACTAATCTAAAACTTGACTGAACATAAGCTTCATAACCCAAATTCTACATAGATAATAGGTTGTTTCTCAGTCTATATCTCATGTGTCTTTATGATAGCTTTGGATGGAATATTGTTTAGCGTGAATGCTATCGTTAACAAAGCATGTTGTAGGAGTTAGGGACATCTGATTGACTTATCGTTGAATATATCATGCTCACACAAGTTCTCCCACTAGAAACCCTTGCAACTCATTATGCTAGCATAACCAAGAGTCTGAACAAACAATTAGCACGTAAGGGTAACTTCCAAGGCGGATAACCTTAATTGACACAATTGTTCATTGGAGTTGGACTCATGCACCTGGCTTAATAAAGCAAATATAGCAATATCTAGTGTTAACTCTACAATGTAATATCTAAGCATTGTCAGTGTAAAGATTATACATAATTAATATGTCATCTACCATTTATTTGTATTTTTTTAAAGAGTCAATCATGATTAAACATAAACGATAGATCATGTAATGACGTTGTATAAAGCTCATATACTATCCGTCATTGATATAACACTGTTAACGAAGTTAAAATAGAGGAGTATAATACTAAAATGTCATCTAATTGAAAAAACACTACTCTTATTTTTTTTAATACAATACATCCTCTTTCTCAAACTAGGGTTGAAATAAATTAAATCAAATTTGGGAGCGTGATTAACTCGTGAGAAGGACGTGAGTGGAAACCATGTCACCTTTCTTTATTGTATTCCCATTTTATATGTTTTATAAAACGTGTTTGAATATACTGCTCATAACTTGTTTGATAAAATGCATAAAAGAGTTATACTGAATATGTTTGCTCACAACATGCTTAAAAAAATTATAGTCAATTATGCCTGGGCAATGTTGAGGTATAGAAAGTGCATTTAATGAACTTGGACTGAAGGTGTTTATGAAATCATTAATCAATAAGGTGAACTAAATCAAGATAATACAAGTGAGCATGGTAACAATGGAGGAAGGCTATAGAAGAACACATGGAAATGCGTTAAAAATGGAAACAAACCAAAGAAGGGCATAGTTACGTATAGGGATAGTTAGTTTTTTGGTTTAGACCTTTGATAATAGTGTACATTGTGTCTTTTTGTTAAGGCTTTTTGCAAAAGTATTCATGAGTTTTTTTATGCCTATATATATATATATAGTACTCGTGATATGGTTGCAAATATTAGAAACCAGTGCAACAATGATTTTGTATAAATAGCATAAGTGCTCTTATGGTGGACAAGGACACCGTTCCTTCAGTTAATTAACAGATATGGATAAAAATGATTGCGCTTCAGAATATCTGATGCATTATTCTTGACTAAACTTTGCTAAAATAAGCTCTAATTAACTGTTGGTTGGGCTGATTGCTTCTAGAATTTTGAAATGACAAATAGTTAAAAGATATCATTATAACCAACCTACTAAGTTCTGATGAAGACAAGAAGGTGTTATATGGAAGCTTGAAGACTTGGACATCGCAACAAACAACATACCGAAAACTCAAGGTCAACGTCATAGAACTTAGGATTGTTTTTTATATTTTAGAGTCGTAAGATGCTTTCCTAGTATTGAGTTTAGGTTAGGTAAACCTAAGATGGAAGTGTCACAAAAAGTCTAAAATGAAAATCATATAGGTTGAGGCATCACATCTACACACATCTACACAAACACACACACACACAGATATATATATGATAAGTAAGATTCATACATCTGCATTAGGCATACATGGTTTTGTGCATAAAAGAATTAATCATTTCAAAAATCATGTTGCATGTTCCTTCATCATATAGGGTGTTTACCATATAGTTACGAAAAACCATTTTCAACCAATATTAATCGATTAACTCATTTGATAATCGATTAAGTCTTGTTGAAATCCGTTAATCGATTAAGAAAAGATGTAATAGATTAAAAGGAGTTACAGTATCTAACCTCCCATGATTTATGCTTATTAATCGATTAAGCAAGTTATTAATCGATTAAGCCATAACTGAAAAATTATTTTCAAGAAACACATTAATCGACTAACATGCCTTATAATCGATTAATGTCAGTTGCAATCAGTTATGAACAAAAACTATTATTTTAAACAGAACAAATTAGTTTTTAATAGAGAAGGTTTTCGCACTTTCAGGAGAGAGAAAGAAAAACTCAAGATTCCCCTTGCAGAAATAAGTGAGGTTATCTTAAACAGGACTTGTACATTTCAATAGCATCGAATGAGTCCCATGACTAATTGTTACAGTCACCTAGCCTAGGTCCATCACAGTCAAGACCTCCAACATCCAAAAATAACTTTTCATCCATAATAATCATCTTCCCATTACCATCGATGAATATACCTCATCCTTATATCTAAAATTGCTATAGAATTCTCTAATGAGTGAAGGATACAACTTACCTTTCAATTCCACGAATTTTTTCACTCCTTGGGTCCCCAACCCATGTGGGAATTGAAATCCTAGAGCAACAAGTCATTCTGCAACCGCATACCGGATTTAGGTTTGCTTACGGCCTTGAAACTTAGCCAATCTAGCCTCTTGGAGAATGGGAGAGTAGTAAGGGTGTCTGCGACTCTTTCGTCCTCCTTGAGCCGAGGAAGAGCCCTTTTCTCCGCGTCTCGCACGGTTGGCGGTGTGCTTCACTCTCATGCTCCTTGGTTCACTCATCTTGCAGGTATAACAGTGAAATAATTGATTTGATAATCGATTTTTCAAATTTGTGGTTTAGGGTTTCTAAAGAGGGAAATACGGTGAAGACATAGACTGGGTAGAGATTTAGGGTTGTAGAGAGATTGAACTATGAGGTAGGAACCGAAATTACTAATGATCTCTTTAGGAACACTCAATTTTGGGGACAAATCCAGAAGGGGGAAGCAAAGAGGATTAGGGTTCTAAATGAAGAATGACCCAAAAACGTCACTTGAATCTGATATAGCACTATCGTTAATCGATTATCCAACTTAAAGTTTTTCAAAATTTGAAATTTTGGAGCCCAGGTAATTGATTGAGTTTAGGCGTTAATCGATTAATCAGAAGATAATTTTCAGATTTTCAAAAAATTGAGCCGCGGTAATCGATTAAAATAGGTGTTAATCGATTACTTCGCAAGATGAAAATTTCTTTTGGCTACTGTAACTCAAATTAATCGATTAAGGCATAGAACAATCGATTATTGACATCATTTATCTCAGATTTCAGTGCATTTTGTATATTTCTAGATTATGAATAGAGTTCTATTGCTAAGACACAAACCTAAAGAATTTTGACACACTAGGAGATCATAAAAACATTCATGAAGATAATCTAAACAAGGAAGCATGCATTCATAACATATATCATTCACAAGCATATAATAAAGATCAAGCAAATGCACATAATTTCCCTAGGCAAATTAGTTTAGATATTTTTCATCAAGTATGCCAAATTCTCTGCGTAACACAAATAATGTATCCCGTGGAAGAGGCTTGGTGAAAATATTTGCTAATTGCTTTGAGTTTTCAACAAATCCAAATATGCAGTCACCTTTTTGTACATGATCTCTTAAAAAGTGATGTCTAATCTCAATATGCTTAGTTCTAGAATGTAGAATGGGATTCTTCGATAGATTTATGGCACTAGTATTATTGCATCGTATAGGAATTTTTACTAATTTTAAGCCAAAGTCTGATAGTTGCTGCTTCATCCATAGAATCTGAGCGCAACACACGCCTGCAACAATATATTTCGCTTTGGCAGTAGACAAAGCAATAAAAACTTGCTTCTTACTATGCCATGATACTATGGAGCTGCCAAAAGGTGGCATGTCCCGCTAGTACTCTTCCGGTCTAACTTGCATCCCGCAAAGTCAGATTGGAATATCCTATTAGGGATAAAGAAGCATCTCTAGGATACCATAAACCCATGTTTTTCCTTTAAGATATTTCATAACACGTTTTACAACACTAAAATGATATTCCTTAGATGATCTTGATATCTTGCATACATACATACACTAAACATTATATAAGGCAACTAGCAGTTAGATACAATAAAAAACCAATTATCCCACAATATTTTGTTACCTCAATTGCTTTACCATTTTCGTCTTTATCGAGATAGCAAGATGATGCCATAGGTGATGTCGCTTCTCTAAATTTATCCATCTCGAATCTTTGCAGAAGTTCCTTGCAATATTTTGTTTGGTGAATGAATATTCCACTGCTCATTTGTTTTATTTGTAGTCCTAGAAAGAATGTCATCTCGCCCATCATCGACATTTCAATCTCCCCTTTCATAAGTTTAGAAAATTCCTTACAAAGCAAATCGTTAGTAGCAACAAAAATTATATCATCTACATAAATCTGTACTAGTAACACATTATTTTCTAATAAGAAACTACACAATCTATCATACCAAGCTCTAGGAGCTTGCTTTAAACCATATAAAGCCTTTTTGATGTTATAAACATGATTAGGGATTTTATGATTTTCATAACCGGGCGGCTGATTTACATACACATCTTCTTAAGTATATCCATTCAAGAAGGCACTCTTTACATCCATTTGAAAGAGTTTGAAGTTTATAATCGATGCAAAGGCTAGTAACATTGGAATAGCCTCCAACCTCGCAATAGGGGCATAGGTTTCATCATAGTCGATGCCCTCTTCTTGATTATACCCTTTGGCAACTAGGCATGCCTTATTTCGTATAATCAACCCAGATTCGTCCAATTTATTTTTAAAGACCCATTTTGAGCATATTACAGGATGATCTTTAGGATTAGGGACCAAGTCCCATACATTATTACGCTCAAACTAGTTTAGTTCTTCTTGCATAGCTATACCTGAGTGTTCATCCTCTAAGGCCTCGTCTATAGTCTTAGGCTCGACTTGAGACCCAAATGCTACAAAATTACACAAGTTGCGCAGAGAGTTTCAGGTTAGCACTCCCGTTGAGATATCACCTATAACCTTGTCGAGTGGATGATCTTTCTTTGTCTTCGACACCATATGCATTTCTTGATAATCTTCATTTAGCTCTTGATCATCCTGAACCTCGTTCATAATATACATATTCTTTGTGTATGCATTTTCTAGCACACCTGAAACATCATCACACACAACCTTCCTCTTCTCTTTCGGAGAAGATTCGTCAAATTTTACATGGACAAACTCTTCAACATGCATAATATATTTATTAAAGACTCGATATGCTTTACTATGAATAGAGTACCCCAAAAATATTCCCTCATCAGCTTTCGAATCAAATTTTCCTAGTAATCTTTTACCATTATTCAATATGAAACATTTACATCCTAAAGCATGCAAGTGTGAAATATTAGGTTTTCGGCCTTTTAGCAATTCATATGGCGTTTTTAAGAGTGTAGGCCTAAGTAGTACTCGATTAATTATATAGCAAGCTGTATGCACCGCATCGGCCCAAAAATAATTAGGAACCTTGCTTTCATTTAGCATTGTCCTAGCTAGCTCCTCTAGTACTCGATTTTTCCTCCCAACAACTCCATTTTGTTGAGGGGTTCGAGGAGCCGAATACTTATGTAGGATCCCATGCTTTTCGCAAAATTTGTCAAATAGGTGGTTTTCAAATTTTCCACCATGATCACTGCGAATATACACTATCTTATGATCAAATTGGTTTTGAAGCTATTTGGCAAGATTTTTAAAAGATTTTAAAGCATTGCTTTTTAGAGCGAGGAACAAAGTCCACATATATCTAGAGAAATCATCAACAATTACTAGTGCATAGTAGTACCACCAAAGCTCATAACTTGTGATGGTTGAAACAAATCCATATGGAGTAATTCCAAAGGCTTTGTTGTGGATATCACGTTCTTAGTTGAAAATGAACACTTCACTTGTTCACACTTTTGACAAGTGTCACAAGAGTCTTTTGATTTGAAATCAAGCTTTGGTAATCCTACTACTAAATCATGTGATGACAACTTAGCTAGATGTTTCAAATGGATGTGTGCTACTCGTCTATCCACAGCCAAATGTCACTCTCTTTAGTGATAAAACATTTAGAAAACAGAGTGGTGACATCATCCAAATCGATCATATAAATGTTATTTATTCGCTGCCCTATAAACTTAGCATTATTATTTACCCCATCACGAATGATGAAACAATTTGAGTCAAAAGATACCTTATTACCTTTGTTACACAACTAGCTAATGCTTAGTAGGTTGTGCTCTAGTCCTTCGATATATAGCACGTTTTCTATTACGGCTTGTGAAGCATTTCCAATCTTCCAACGCCTAGTATCTTCCCTCTATTGTTATCTCCATAAGTGACATAACCTTTACCGTTTAGTGAGAGATCTAGGAACTTTGATCTATCACCTGTCATATTCTTCTAACATCCACCATCCAAGTACCAGTGTTGTCTCTGAGTCTGAAGGCATACCTGTAGAACAATTTTACTTGCATTGTTTAGGTACCCAAGTTAGATTGGGTCCTTTCTTGTTAGTAATCAAAGATTTTTGCCCTTTTTGCATCCATACATATTTACCACTAGGTACTCCATATTTCCTAATGTAGCATGATATAGATGTATGATCATGTTTACCACAATAAAAACAAGTAGGCAATTTATGATTATTCCTATTATGCATGTAGTCTACTTGCCTCATATATGGTCTTCTATTTTTCTTTGATTTATAGCCAAGGCCTCTATGATTACCTACATTTCTAGATGTAGCAAGTAGGTTGTTCAGGTTATAACTACTATATGTTAACTTTGCCAATTTATCCTTTAAATCAGAAACTTCAGCATTTAATATATCGCATTGATCACATATATTCAATTAATTTAGTGGCGCAAATACATGAGGCGAAAGAGTAAATAACATCTAAAGTCTCATTTTCCAGTTTCAATTCATTTAACTCCTCTTGCATTTTAGTTATCTTACTTTCATGCAACATAATGACTCGTTTTATATCTACATTTACTTTTGCTGGTTTCCTAAGTTCCTCAAGAAACTTAACAAATGCACTATATAATTCATCTTAAGTAGGAGACTCATTGGAACACGAAGAAGAGTCAGAATAGTGTACCCCACTCGTGTTATCCGGATCGCTTGTGCTGCCAATTTCTTTAGTGTTTGCCATTAAGCACAACTTGCATGTCTCCTCTTCATCGGATGTGCTACTTGTTGTCTCGTCCTCCAGAACATCCCACACTATGTAGGCCTTCTAGGATTTAAAGTCTCGGGGTTGCTTTTATCATGTTCAACCTTCTTAAGGTGGCTCGAGCATTGGTAATTCTTATGGACTGACTTGCCACACTCATCGCAAATGAGGCGACCTTTGGCAGCATTGCCTCATCTGATTGAATCAGATGCCTCTTTCTTTTGAAAGCGCTTAAATCCTCCTTTCATAATCTAGTTCAGACCCTGAATCATCATCGTCTCTCTCTTCTTGTGATTGTGAAGATGTAGCTTTCAGAGAGACCCCCTTTTTCTTTCGGTCTGAATCTTCATGCATTTTTAAGTGTCCTAACTCTATTTCGTGTTCCTGGAGTTTTCCAAAGAGAGTTGCTAGCAACATTGTGTTTAAGTCTTTCGACTCCATAATTGCGGTTACCTTGGGCTGCCATTTCCTATCAAGACAACACAACACTTTCTTAGTAAGTTCACCAATAGCAAAACTCTTATCAAATGCAATTAAATGATTAACAATATGGGTGAATCGTTTCTGCATTTCATTAATTGATTCATTTGGAAATATACGAAATAACTCATATTCATGTGTTAACGCACTCAATCTTGCGCACTTAACCTCACTTGTGCCTTCGTGGGTTACTTGAAAAGTATCCCAAATTTATTTTGCATTTAGGCACTGTGACACTCGAAAGAATTCATCGTATGATAAGGCATAGGTTATAATGTTATTTGCCTTGAGATTGTGCTGGACTTTACGTTTTTCTTCTTCAGTCCACAAAGTTGTTGTAGTTGATCGATTATCAACATGGTTAATCGATTAAGGACAATTATGTTAATTGATTATAATCAGTACATTAAGCGATTATATTGGTTGTTACTCTTTGAAAAACAGTTTTCTTGCTTTGCAAAATACTGATGAATCTAGATCTTTACTAACTCAATATTAATTCGTGATTATCAGCAGATTAGCAACAATTAACAATTAATCACATAATGCAATTTCAACATAGAAAGCAGTAAGGATAGAATCTTAAAGAGATAGGGAAAGAGAAAATTGTGCTCGAGGATTTTATCCTGGTTCGTTTGTGGATCCACTTGCAAACTACATCCAGACCTCCTGGTTGATCTGTGAGATTTTTCTTCACTATTAGAAATGTAATTCAGTTACAAACACACTTCCAATATTCCTAGACAAAAATTTCCTTCTTGAAATCGTTGAGCCACCAAGCTCGGTTTGACCTCTATCTACGTCAACTAGGATACCACACCGTTCGCGCAATCTAGCCCCAGCCAACACTCTTTGCTCGAATCAAGACTCCCTGACTTGTGAAGATCCCTAATTCTCAACTTGTGATGATACCACACACCACGAGAATTATCCTCAACTTGACTGCTTTTTTCCGAGTTACTTTGCACACAAGATTGTGCGGATAACGACAATTAAATCGACTCTTTTATAACCCTTGACAGAATGATCTCACAAACAGCCGTATGAACTAAGTGTAGAAATCATGCAACGTATTTCAACTGAATGAAAAATGTTGGCACATTGAAAAGACTCTCTTTCTTTTCTCTCTTTTCACTCATGAAAATTTTTGCAAGAAAAACTTCAAAGAATCAACACACTAGCTTTGAAAACTTTAGCACCATGAATCTTTATTTTTCTTTATTTTTTTCTAGTAATTTTCGATACTCAATGAAAGTGTGAAAAACATTGCTTTAAACTGATTCTGTTTCAAAATAACAGAATTAGTTTATTACTGACACAATTGATATTAATTGATTAAATTTCCATGTTAATCGATTAACGTGTTTCTTGAAAACAAATTTTTAGTTATGACTTAATCGATTAAAATCTTACTTAATCGATTAATAAGCAGAAATCTTGGGAGGTTAGCTTCTGTAACTCCATTTAATCGATTTTGACTTTCCATAATCGATTAAGGATTTTACTAGGACATAATCGATTACAAACTGGATTAATCGATTAAAATCGTTAAAAATGGTTTTTCTAATTTAAATGGTAAGCACCCTATATGATGAATGATCATGCAATCATGATTTTAGAAATGATTAAACCTCTATGCATAAACCATGTATGCTAAATGCAAATGCATGAGTTTTATTTATCATATATATATATATATACATATATATATATATATATATGTATGTATATGTTATGCCTCATTTTATGTCATTTTTATTTTAGACTCTTTGTGGGACACTTTCATCTTGGGTTTACCTACCCTAAGACTCAATACTAGGCAATCATCTTAGGAATCTAGAATGTAAAAAGCAATCCTAGATTCTATGATGATGACCTTGAGTTCTTGGTATGTTGTTTGTTGAGATGTCCAAGTCTTCAAGCTTCCATGAAAGACCTTGTCTTTATCAAAACTTTGTCGGTCAGTTATAATGGCATCCTTTGACTATTTTCCATTTCAATTCTATGCACTTTATTTGATTGATTATGGTCAACGTTGCGCAACGATCGCTTCCGATGCACCAACATATTTGTCTTTTTTTATTACATAAAGTGAAAGTGAGTTCACTCATTTAGCTCGCATTGAGTTAGGGTTTCCCATTTCACCTTATTACATGAGTTAGCTAGGGTTTCCCTTCATAATGTATTTGCTCTACTTGGGAAGCCTAACTCTAAGCTTTTAGGGATTTATGATCACTATTTGTTTTGTTAATTCCTTTTCTAGAAAATGGATAAAGATACATTTTGTCGAGAGGGTTTTATTAGGTTTGAAATTGAGAATGCTGAAAACCCTAAGAGAGTTATATGTTCTTGTTTAAAATGTCGTTACTCCAATCGAGTTACTCCAAACGAGTTAAAAGTTCACTTAGTGTGTCACAATATCGATCACAGTTACACATGTTGGACAAGGCATGGTAAGAAAAGAAATGTTAAGGATTATGCTGAGACGCATATGAAAGAAATCAACACAAATTCATATGAAGGTGATCATTTCGAGAAAATGGCAAATGTTGTCGAAGAGGATCTTCAGGATTGTCCTAAGACGTTTCAACAGTTGATAAGTGATGCTGAGAAGCCATTATATCATGGTCGTACTAAATTCACGAGATTGGCTACAATGTCAAGGTTGTATATGTCGAAATCTGTTAGTGGATTGAGTGATAAGAGTTTCATAGACCTACTTAGATTTCTGAAGGATATGTTGCCAAAGGTTAATGTGATACCTTCTCGAACCTATGATGCTAAACAAATGTTATGCTCCCTTGGCATTGACTACAATTGGATACATGCTTGTGAAAATGGTTGCATCTTATTTTTTAATGTGTATGCTTCGTCAAAGTTTTTTCCTAAATGTAATGCATCACGATATATGAAGGAGTACTCAATTCCCAAAAAGGTTGTATGGTATTATCACATCAAATCATGATTTAAGCGCATATTCAACAATGCAAAAGATTCAAAGTATTCGACATGGCATGTTGATGAATGGATTAAAGATGGCAAGCTTCGACATCTTGCAGATTCTTATCCATGGAGAAAAATTGATCATAACTATCATAGTTTTGGTCAAGAATCAAGAAATCTATGCCTTGCATTATCAACTGATGGAATTAACCCATATAGTGTTCAAAGTAGCCCCCACATTACATGGCCAGTGATGTTGGTGATATACAACATACCTCCTTTGCTATGCATGAAGCACAAATTTGTGATGTTATCTATGTTAAATTTGGGACCTAAACAACCAGGAAATGATATAGACATATACTTGGATCCATTAATTCAGGAGTTGAAGCAAATGCGGGAGATAGGTATAGATGCATATGATGCATATAGGGAAAAAATGTTCAACTTGAGGGCTTTGTTGTTCGACACAATCAGTGATTTCCCCACATATGATAATCTATTAGGTAATAGTATAAAAGGGCATTTGCATGTCCTGTATGTGAAAACAATACTCATTCAATGAGGTTGAAACACTATAAGAAGAATGTCTTCCTTGACCATCGTAGAATGTCTTCCTTGACCATCGTAGATTTTTGTGTTCAGATCATCACTATCAACGATGGAGAAAAGCATTCAATGGGGACAATGAAGAAGGTCATGCTTCTTTGCCGTTGACGGGTGACCAATTATTTCAAAAGCTAAAGGGTTTGAGTAATAACTTAGGTAAACTTTTTGCAAGATAAATGGTCACAAATGGATGGAGGAAAAAGTCAATCTTCTTTGAATTCCCATATTGGAGCTCATTATATGTAAGACATTTCCTCGATGTTATGCATATTGAAAAAATGTATTTCAAAGTCTACTTGGTACCTTATTCAATATTCTTAGTATGTGAATAAGAAAGGATTTGGGGTTGATAATGAAGGGAAAACGTACATATCTACCTCCAACAGCTTATACTTTGTCGAGGAAGGAGAAATTATTTTGACTTTGTATGAGCTTGAGGTTTATTTCCCACCTTCTTTTTTTGACATAATGGTCCATCTAAGCATTCATCTTGTTTGAGAGACACAACTATATAGTCCTTCCTATATGAGATGGATGTACCCTTTCAACATTGTATTAAGAGATTAAAAGGGTATGTGAAGAACAAATCAAGACCAACAAGTTATATTATTGAGCGATATATTGTAGAAGAAGCTCTTGATATTTGCATCGGATACCTTATTAATAGTGATTTCATAGGCATTCCAAAGCCTCAGTATGTAGAAAGAACATTTGGTGCAGGGATTACTAGGAAACAAATATACACTATATCTAGAACTGAATTGGAGCAAACACACTTATATGTTTTACATAATGTCGCGGGGTTGAGTCATGTGTTGAAAGACATAAGGATATGCTTAGGAATTCTAACCAAAGTAAGAATGAATAGTCACTTTTGAGGACCCAATGGGGGAAGCTTGACACAAAGCTTCTCTTTTCAACCACTTGCCATCCTCAAACGGATGGGCAAACTGAAGTTGTCAATAGGATACTCTCCACCCTCCTAAGAGCTATGATAAAGAGAAACGCCAAGTCACGGGAGGAATGTTTACCTCATGTTGAGTTTGCCTACAATAGAGAAATTCATGGCACAACTCAATTTTCACCTTTTGAAATTGTTTATAGGTTCAACCCACTAACACCACTTGACTTGTTGCCATCTCATAACAATTCTTTTTTGAAGCATATGTATGGAAAGGCTAAGGTCGAATATGTCAAAAAGTTGCTTGAATAAGTCAAGGTTCAAATTGAGAAGAAAAATGAGAGTTATGCTAAGCAAGCTAACAAGGGAAGAAAACATGTGGTCTTTGAACCTGGGGATTGGGTTTGGGTTCACATGAGAAAGGAGAGGTTTCCTAGACAAAGGAAATCAAGACTTGATCCTAGAGGAGATGGTCCTTTTCGTATGGTGGCCAAAGTAAATGATAATGTATACAAGGTTGAGCTTCCAGGTGAGTATGATAATATAAGTGCTACTTTCAATATTTTTGATTTATCTCCTTTTGATGTAGGAGATGGAGATTTCTTTTCGAGGACGAAATCACTCCAAGAAGGAGAGAATGGTGCAAACCCAAGTGAGCCAAAGTTGGACCATGATGGACTAGAAGGGATTGGTGGTCCTATGACAAGGGCACGAACCAAGGGGGCACAAAATGCCCTAGGACGACTCATAGGGATGATCAAATATGGTGGTCCAAAGCTAGGCCAAGTTCATAAATTGCATCATGCTAGGCACGTGCCAAGGAGCTAACCTAGCCAAGAAGGCACCAGGCCAAGCACTGAGCACATGCCAAAATTCTGGCCAAGGCTAAGAATATTACCGAGCTAAGCAGTGAAAATGCAAGCATGCATCAATGAGCAGATTGTATATGCAAGCATGCATCACATGGATTTTCATGAAGACAAAGATCGACAACAAAGTTTTTAAATAAAGATGAAGACAAAGATTGATAACAAAGATCGTAGATAAAGTTGAAGACAAAAGTTGAAGAGAAAAATCAAGCTTGGAGACATGGACAAATCAACAAACAATAAGTCAAAAGTCAAGACTCAAGTTCACTTAAGCTCAAACATTCAGGAAGATCTAGAGGCTAAGTGCTTCTTTATTTTTCTTAGGTCTTAAGATGTTTGATTGGGTATAGTCTAGGTCAGGTGAACCTTAATGGAAGTCTCACAACCTAACATTGATCATAACCAAAATCGTTTCGAGCAACTTAATTTTATGTTTAGAACCTTCAGTGGTTTTTTTGCAATCACCTCCTAGTTAGACTAGCTTTGGGCATCTTGTCTTGTCCTAATTTGGTTCTTATTTAGGAGTTTATGGTTTGTGTATTTTGGTCTTTGCATTGTTATCTCATAACTTGTTATTTTGTGTTTTTAAATTATACACGCATGACATGCTATATTGTACTTTTGTGATTTCATTGAAATTATGTACTTGTTATCCTTTTCTTGTAATTGTTTGATCAATGAATGACTGTGTGGATTTAATTCTATTGCATTCATCATACTATCTTTAATATGTATATAATGACTTGGATAATGATGTACATGAAACTCTGCAAATAGCATGTAATTTGTAGTGAATTCTGACATATTAGTATCGTTACTTGATTAATGACATATATAATTGATTAAGACTAGTATAAAACGCATTTATGTGAATATTTCAAGTATACTTAATCGATTAGGTTGTAATATAATCGATTAATATCAGTAGAAAATGCATTATTTCCTTACTTTTGGCTACAAGCTTTCATATTATTGCTTTTTGATCATGCCAAAAGAGGGAAAAAGTTATTGTTTATGTTTTGCAGGTTTATTGCAATTAAAAAGGCTTCCTCAATTATAATTCACCCTATGCTTAAATTGAGGGGGAGCTGAGGGTAAGCAACACACGTCAACTTACAACAAGGCATATTGAAAATCAAAGTACATTGTCATCAAGCAGATCCAACAATGAGTTGTTAGATCCAACAATAGTTTGTCATCATCAAAAAAAGGGAGATTAAAAATGCAAGCATGCATCAATGAGCATATTGTATATGCAAGCATGTATTATATGGATTTTGATGAAGACAATGATCGAGAACAAAGTTTGTAAATAAATATGAAGACAAAGGTTGACAACAACGATGATAGATAAAGTTCAAGACAAAAGTTGTAGACAACGATCAAGCTTGATGACATGGACAAATCAACAAACAACAAGTCAAAAGTCAAGACTCGAGTTCACTCAAGCTCAAGCATTCAAGAAGATCTAAAGGCTAAGTGTTTTTCTATTTTTCTTAGGTCTTACATGCATACATACATGATTTTCACGCACATGCATAAATACATGATCATATGATTTTGATGCATTAAAAAGAGTTTTAAATAATACATCATTCAAAGTCATGCATCATATTTTTACAAATCATGTAGGAGCTTCATATCACTTTGAAATATCTTTCTCTGAAAACCCTTAATCAATTAAGGTATTATAATCGATTAAGCTATGCAAAATTTGGGAAATTGTTAATCGATTAAGTATGAGATTAATTGATTAATGATAGTTACAGTTTATGAAACTTGATTTTTAAAGAATTGATTAAGTAGAATATTAATCGATTAACTGCACTAGCAAATAGAACTATATATTAACCCAGTAAAAGTGCGTTTAAGTTTAGTTGAATCTTTGTAATCTTGGAGATTAAAGAAAACTGTTTTTTGAAGAACTAGAATTGGTTAATCGATTAGGTTCTTGAGATAATTGATTAGATGCAAAAGCAGTTAATCGATTAAATCACCAGTTAAACGATTAAATAGTAAAGAAAATTGTATAATATTTTTATTAATTGAATAATGACAATCGTCTACCATACCACATATTCATCCCCTTCTAGGTGAAATACAGAGCCCTTTGGGACCCAATAGGCAGGAACCATGCTATGCATTGAGCATAGGCCACGGGGAACTGGGCGTAGAATCTGGCAGAGACTAGGAGGCACCAGGCACGCATTAGGCGTTGGTCGGACATGACAAGGCGTTGAGCACATTAGGACTGTGGCCCTTGCACTAGGCCCTGGGCCGAGTAGCCTAGGAGCAGGCACTAGGTGTCTTGCATGGGAAAGCTGGCCGTTGGGTGTGGAATATGGTCGAGGGCCATATGCACATTGTTGGTATCTTTTGCATTCAATAAGAAAGTGGGGCCATGTAATTAATTCTCATTTGCACGTGTGTTTATTATTATTCAGCCATCTTTTTTTATTTTAATTTGAATTTAAAATAAGGGTTGTAAAAGTATGAGTAAATGGTCATCAAAGTGTAACATCCACATTGAATGAGTTGGAAAATGCCTCATAACTTGGGCCGTCATGGGATAAGTGAGTATTATGGCCAAGGAAGGCTAATTATTTCTTGAGCAAGTTACAGGGAGCAAACAACACATGGGAAAATTATTACGGTCGAGTTATTTTACTCATGGCCGATGTCTTGAAGGAGCATAAGTCCACTAGAGCTGCAAGCTTCTTGTGTTTTGACCATAAGGCACCATTTTCCAGACTCCTCCTCATCTGATGCACTCGATGTAGTTTCCTCATCGGGAGCATCCCACACGATGTATGCTCTTTTTTATTTAAAATATCTAGGAGTGCTCTTTTCTGATTCAACCTTCTTGAGATAGACTGGATATTGTAGCCTCATGTGTCCAACCTTACCACATTCATGGCAAGTGAAGCGCTCATTTGGGATCTTGCCCTTTTTGGTTGAGTCGTGCGCTTCTTTCTTATGAAACCTCTATAATCCCCTTTCTTTTTCAGAAATTTTCCAAATTTTCGAAATAGGAGATTCATGGTTTCTTCGTCCAGGTCGGAATCAGAATCTTCATCCTCTTCTTGATCTTGCGAGTTGGTTACTTTGACAGAGATGTTTTTCTTCTTCCAGTCTGAATCTTCGTTCATGGTCAAACGCCCTAACTCCATCTCATGTTCCTGGAGTTTTCCAAACAGAGGTGCTAAAGGCATGGAATCTAAGTCTTTTGACTCCATGATTGCAGTTACTTTCGGCTGCTATTTCTTGTCAACACAACACAAAACTTTGTTAGTTAATTATCCTTTAGCAAAAGTTTTTTCTAGGACAACTAAATGGTTAACAATGTGAGTAAATCGCTTTTGCATTTCACTAATTGATTCATTTGATAACATGCGAAATAGCTCATATTCATGTGTTAGCGCATATAGCCTAGCACGCTTAACCTCGCTCGTGCCTTCGTGAGTCACTTGTAAAGTGTCCCACATTTCTTTAGCGTTTTGGCACTGCGACACTCTAAAGAATTATTGTATGATAGGTCCGATGTGATAATGTTTTTGTCACGTAGGTTATGCTGAACCTTTTTGCGCTCATCATCGGTCCATAAACTTTTTGGTTTCTCTTTAGGTTCATCATCCACGAAGTGAAGTGGAACGAAAAAAAAATTGACCACAGATTCCCACATGTCTGTGTCAATCGCTTCAATGAATATTTTCATGCGCACCTTCAAGTAGGCGTACCCCTCGCCACTGAAAATCGGAGGGCGGTTGATGGATGTGCCATCACCATCAAATGGGTTTGTGGAACCCATCGTAGTATCCTGTAGGATCGAACAAATATGCGGTCAAGCTAGCACTTTTGTACTAGCTCTGATACCACTTGTTGGGTATCAGCAGGTCATAATACACCTAGAAGGGGGTTGAATAGGTTTTTCTGATCACTTGTTTTGCTTTTCCTATTTTTGCGCAAAACTAAAACAGACTGCAGTTAATCGATTATGTTTGGACTTAATTGATTAAACAATACTAAGATATAACTGACTATGCTTGTGGATAATCGATTATCCTAACACTCGCACAACTTGATTCTTTGATTTCTTGTATAACAAGTTACCAATTACCGAATCTTTAGACAGTTAATTGATTAATGAGATTACAGAAAGATAGTAAATAGATTATAGCATGCAACTCATATTAACACAATTAATCAACAAAGTAAAGATGGAAAGTAAAGAGATAGGGATTAGAAAGAGGTGCACAAGGAATTTTATCCTGGTTCGTTTGTGGTCCACCGTGAACTACATCCAGGCCTCCCCTTCTGATATCGGGAGATTTTTCTTCAACTATTGCAATTGTGAGTTTTACAAAAACACTTCCAATTACAAAATCAGAAAAACTAAGCTCATCTTTACTTAGCCCCTATGAGCTTGAAAACCTAGGTTTAACCTAACTAAATCACCTACTAGGATCTCCTATCCTTTCGTGATCGATCCCAACCTTGGTACTGCTCGAACTAAGACCACTTAGCCTCTGAGAAGATTACCAAGATCTCTCTCATAGTGAAACAATGAGATCAACTTCCTTGTTCAAACATAATATATTGAGTTGACTTCAGTAATTAATACTCGGATTCAACAATTGAAAACTCAATCTAAAACATAAAGCATAAAATCCACAAGAACCTAATTCTAAAATGAAATTAATGCATTAGGTTTTCTAAAAAATGATTCACACTCTTTTTAGAAAAATATTTTCCTCACCAATCTCTCAAAGAAATCAAGAATAACATGTAAGAAATTTATGCATAGAAAACTAGAGCCTAGATGCCATGATATTAATCTCTAAGCCTAAATCAAAATGCTTTCATTCCCTAGGTTTTCTAAATGCACTTTCTCACTGTAATGCAATCTATGAAAATGTATGCTCTCTAACAATTTTTGAAAAATGCAAGTTATGCCACATTGGCAAGAAATACATAATTTATACTAATCCTAATGATACTGATATTAATCGATTATACGTCCATTTGATTGATTAACTGGCTGTTAAAAATTAGTTTTCAGTTACGTCTTAATCGATTAACGTGCTAACAACATTGGATCAGTTAGTAACAAAATTCTAGATAATCAATTACACTAACTACTTAATCGATTATACTGAGTTAAAAATGTTTTTCTTTGATGTAAGGAATGTATGGTAAACTACCTATATGATATGCACATGCTTTACATGGCTTTTTAAAATATATTACCTTTAATGCACGAAACTATGTATATGTATGCATGAGTCTATTCATCATAAGATATCTAGATGATATGTCTCAATTTTAATCTTGTTCTATTTTAGTTCTTGTGAGACTTTCCACCTAGGTTTACCTAACCTAGACTCAAACTAAGGCAATCATCTTAAGACTTCTAATTACAAGTAAATTTAATAAAGTCATAAATCTATAGATGCCACCTATGAGTCTTATGCTCGTTGTTTTTTGTACGATCTTCAAGCTTTCTTGTATGTACGTTTGCTTCATCAAAACTTCGATTAGCTGTAAATGTGCAGGTCTTGACTCTTTGTACTTTCAGGCACAAGTGAGGTTAAGCACATAAGATTGAATGTGCTAAGACATGAATATGAGATGCTTCATATGTTTCCAAATGAATCAAATGCAGAAAAGATTCACTCATATTGTTAATCATTTAATTGCTTTAGATAAGAGTTTTACTATTGGAGAAGTTACTAACAAAGTGTTGCGTTGTCTTGATAGGAAATGGTAGCCCAAGGTAACTGCAATAATAGAATCAAAGGACTTAGACACAATGCCTCTAGCAACTCTCTTCGGAAAACTCCAAGAACATGAGATGGAGTTGGGGCAAAGCATGAAGATTCAGAGAGAAAGAAAAAGGGAATCTCTCTAAAAGCTACATCGTCACAAAAACAAGAAGATAGAGATGATGAAGATTCTGAGTCTGAACTGGATGATGAAACCTAAACTCTCCTAGTTATAAATTTTTAGCAAATTTCTCAAGAAGAAAGGAGGGTTCAAGCGTTTTCAGAAGAAAGAGGCAAGTGATTCAATCAGAAGTGGCAAAGCTCCCAAAGATCGCCTCATTTGTCATGAGTGTGGCAAACTGGGCCATATGAAATATCAATGCCCGAGTCACCTCAAGAAGGTTGAAAATGAAAAGAGCAACCCCCAAGAATTTAAATCCAAGAAGGCCTATATAGTTTGGGATGTACCGGAGGACGAAAAAACAACTAGCACATCCAATGAAGAGGAGACCACTAAACTGTGCTTGATGGGAAATGCTCAAGAAATTGGCAGCTTAAGTGATCCAGATAACACGAGTGAGGTAAACTTTTCTGACACTTCTTCGTGCTCTGATGAGTCTCCTACTTATGATGAATTGTATAGTACTTTTGTTGAGTTACATGAGGAACTGAAGAAACAAGCTAAGGTAAATATAGATAGGAAACGAGTCATCATGTTGCATGAAAATAAAATAACTAAGATGCAAGAGGAATTGAATGAACTAAAATTAGAAAATAAGACTCTAGATCTTATTTACTCTTCCGCCTCATGTAGTTGCGCCACTAAATTAATTGAGACTCCTATATGTGATCAATGCGATGTTTTGAATGCTGAAATTTCTGATTTAAAGGATAAATTAGAAATGTTCACACATAGTAGTTATAATCTAAACAACCTACTTGCTGCATCTAGAAATGTAGGTAATCATGGAGGTCTAGGCTTTAAATCAAAGAATATAAGAAAACCATATAGAAGACAAGTAGCTCACATACATAATAGGTTTAATCATAACATGCCTACTTGCTTTTATGATGGTAAGTATGACCATACATCTATATCATGCTACATTAGAAAATATGGAGTGTCAAATGGCAAAATATGTATGGATTCAAAGGGCAAGACTCTTGGATTACTAATGAGAAAGGACCCAATATAACTTGGGTACCTAAACAAGGCAAGTAAATTGTTTTGCACATATGCCTTTGAACTTAGGGACAACACTAGTACTTGAACAGTGGATGTTCGAGGCATATGAAGAGTGACAGATCAACATTCCTGGATCTTTCACTCAACGGTAAAGGTTATGTCACTTATGGAGACAAAAATAGAGGAAGGATACTAGGTGTCGAAAAAATTGGAAATGCTTCACAAGCCAAAATTGAGAATGTGCTGTATGTTGAAGGGCTAGAGCACAACCTACTGAGCATTAGCCAACTGTGAAACAACGGTAATAGGGTATCTTTTGACTCAAACTGTTGCATCATTCGTGAGACTCAAACAACATCTATACGATCGATTTGGATGATGTCACCACTCTGTTTTCAAAATGTTTTATCTCTAAAGAGACTGACATCTGGTTGTGGCACAGATGAGTAGAACATGTCCATTTAAAGCATCTAGCTAAGATATCATCACATGATTTAGTTGTAGGAATACCAATGCTTGATTGCAAATCAAAAGACTCTTATGACACTTGTCAAAAGTGTAAACAAGTAAAGAGTTCATTTTCATCAAAAAATGTGATATCCACAACAAAACCTTTGGAGTTACTCCATATGGATCGATTTGGACCATGACATATAATGAGATTTGGTGATAGCTACTATGCGTTGGTAATTATTGATGATTTCTCTAGATATACATGCACTTTGTTTCTTGTTATGAAAAGTGATGTTTTTAAGTCTTTAAAAAATATAGCCAAATAGCTACAAAACCAATTTGATCACAAGATAGTTTATATTCCCAGCGATCATGGTGGAGAATTTGATACCCACCTAGTTGATAAATTTTGTGAGAAGCATGGGATCCTACATCAGTATTCGGATCCTCAAACCCCTCAAGAAAATGGAGTTGTTGAGAGAAAAAATTGAGTATTAGAAGGGCTAGCTAGGACAATGCTAAATGAAAGTAAGGTCCCTACGTATTTTTGGGCTGATGTAGTGCATATAGCTTGCTATGTAATAAACCGAGTGCTTCTTAGGCCTACACTCTTAAAGACGCCATATGAATTGCTATAAGGCCGAAAACCTAATATTTCACACTTGCATGTTTTTGGATGTAAATGCTTCATATTGAGTAATGGTAAAAGATTACTAGGAAAGTTTGATTTGAAAACTGGCGAGGGAATATTTTTGGGGTACTCTGTTCATAGTAAAGCATATCGAGTCCTTAATAAGAATACGGTGCATGTTGAAGAGTCTGTCCATGTAAAATTTGATGAATCTTCTCCGAAAGAGAAGAGGAAGGTTTTGTGTGATGATGTTTCAGGTGTCCTGGAAAATGCATACACAAAGAACTTGGAAATCGAGAAGGAGGATTAGGATGATCTGGAAAGAAATTCAGATCACCAAAATATGCCAATGGTGTGGAAGACAAATAAATATTATCCGCCCGACAAGGTCATAGGTGATATCTCAACGGGAGTGGTAACCCATAACTCTTTGCGAAATTTTTTTTAATTTTGAAGATTTCGTGTCTCAAGTTGAGCCTAAAACCATGAACAAGGCCATAGAGGATGAACACTGGGGAATAGCTAGGCAAGAAGAGATAAACCAGTTTGAGCGCAATAAAGTATGGGACTTGGTCCCTAAACCTAAAGATCATCCTATAATAGGCACTAAATGGGTCTATAAAAATAAATTGGATGAATATGGTTTGATTATACGAAATAAGGCACGTCTACTAGCCAAAGGGTATAATCAAGAAGAAGGCATCGACTATGATGAAACCTATGCCCCTGTTGCAAGGTTGGAGGCTATTTGAATGTTATTATCCTTTGCATCGATAATGAACTTCAAACTCTTTCAAATGGATGTAAAGAGTGCTTTCTTGAATAGCTATATTTAGGAAGAAGTATATGTAAATCAACCGCCCGACTTTGAAAATCATAAATTCCCTAATCAAATATACAAACTCAAAAAGGCACTATATGGTTTAAAACAAGCTCCTAGAGCTTGGTATGATAGATTGAGTAGTTTTATATTATAAAAAGGATTTGAGAGGGGCAAAGTTGATACAACTCTCTTTATATTTAAATCAGAATGTAATGTCTTGTTAGTACATATTTATGCGGATGATATAATATTTGGTGCTACTAATAATTTACTTTGTAAATAGTTTTTTGATATAATGAAAGGGGAGTTTGAAATGTCGATGATGGGAGAGCTGTCATTCTTTCTAGGATTACAAATAAAGCATATGAGCAACGAGATATTCATTCACCAGACAAAATATTGTAAGGAACTACTACAAAAGTTCAAGATGGATAAATGTAAAGAAGCGACAACACCCTTGGCATCATCCTCCTATCTCGACAAGGATGAAAAAGGTAAAGCAATAGTGGTAACAAAATATCGTTGGATAATTCGTTCATTATTGTATATAACTGCTAGTCACCCTGATGTAATATTTAGTGTATTTATGTGCGCAAGATAGCAAGCCTCAACTATGGGTTTATGGTATCGTAGGGATGATTTGTTATCCCTAATAGGATATTCTAATTCTGACTTTACAGGATGCAAGTTGGACTGCAAAAGTACTAGCGGAACTTGTCATCTCTTGGGCAGCTCCCTAGTATCATGGCATAATAAGAAGCAAGCATGTGTTGCTTTGTCTACTGCCGAAGCAGAATATATTGCCGCCAGCGTGTGTTGCGCTCACATATTATGGATGAAGCAGCAACTATTAGGCTTTGTCTTAAAACTTGTAAAAATACCAATAAAATGCGATATCACTTGTCCCATTCTGCATTCTAGAACTAAGCATATAGAAATTAGACATCATTTTTTAAGAGATTATGTACAAAAAGGTGACTGCATACTTGAATTTGTTGAAACCTCGAAGTAATTGGCAGATATTTTTACCAAGCCCCTTCCACGGGATACTTTCTTTGTGTTGTGCAGAGAACTTGGCATACTTGATGAAAAATATCTAAACTAACTTGCTTTAGGGAAATTTTGTGCATTTGCTTGATCTTGAATATATGCTTATAATTGATATATGTTATGAATGCCTGATTCCTTGCTTAAACTATCTTCATAAATGTTTCTATGATTCCTTAGTGTGTTAAATCCTTTAGGTTTGTGTCTTAGCAATAGCACTCTTGCATATTCTAGAATTCTCTAAAATGCACTAAAATGTGTGTTAGTTCTGTCCATAATCGATTGTTCTGTGCTTTAATCGATTAATTCGAGTTCCAATAACCAAAATAAATTTCCATCTTGCTTTTTAATCGATGAACACATGTCTTAATCAATTACTTGGGGTTCAAATTCTAAAAGTTTGAAAATTTTAAGTTGGTTAATCAATTAACCACTGTATATAATTGATTAACGACAGTAGTATATCAGTTTTGAGTGTCATTTTGGGTCATTTCCACTTAGAATCCTAAACCCTCTTTGTTTCCCCCCTTCTAAATCAATTCTCAAAATTGGGTGTTCCTAACCAATTCAATAGCTAATTCACATACTATCTCATAGTTCCATCTTCCAACAACCCTCAATCTCTACAAAATCTGAATCCTTCACCATTTTCCCTCTTTAGAAACCCTAAACCCTAATCCAGAAAATTCATTATTAAATCGATTAAATCAGTGTTTATACCTGAAAGTATGAGTGAACCATATAATATGAGAGTGAAGCACGATGCCAAACGTGCCAGAGGCGGAGGAAAAGCCTCCTCTTCTGCTCAAGGTGGAAGAAAGAACCATGGTGACCCTTATTACTCTCCCATTCTCCAAGAAGCTTGGTTGGCCAAGTTCCAAGGTAGAAATTAAACATACAATCCGGTAAGCAGATATGGAGAGGCTGGCCGAAAAAGGTTTTGAATTCCCACATGGATTGGAGAACAAAGGAGTGAATAAGTTTTTAGAACTAATAGGTAAAATTTATCCTTCGCTCATTTAGGAATTTTAAAGCAACTTTAGATATAAGGATGAGGTTTATCTTTAATGGTTATGGGTAAAATGATAGAAATGGATGAGGAATTGTTTCTGGAAGTTGGAGGTCTAACTAGTGGTGGACCGATGTTAGGGGATTGTAACAATGAGTCATGGGACTTATTTGATGTTGTTGAGATGTATAAATCATGCCTAAGGGGGCCTCACTTGTTTGTACAAGGAGAATTGACCAAAGCTAGGTCATTATCTGTTGAAAATCGGCTCTTACATTACTTGATTGCATATATTTTAGTTCAGAGAAATACAAACCATGCTCAACCTACAATCAATGATCTCAAGCTCATGTTCACCATAAAGGAAGGCATTGCTATAAACTGGACTTCGGAAATCTTGAAAGTTATGAATGACATAGCTTCATCTTCATCAAGGTTGCTTGCCTATGGGATTTTCATCTCCCGTGTAATTGACTACTATGAAATCGACATGTCAAATGTGGACATAATGACTACCAACTCCTGAGAGCACCTTGTAAGTGACAATCTTATTCACAAGATGGGCATTTACAAGTATGGAAATGAATGGTAATATCAAGTGGATCATAATGCCTAAATGAATGGAGACTTACCAAATGAAGACAATGTTGAGATTCCCTAGTGAGCCAAACCCTGAGAAACTACAAACCGATGCCTATGTTGAACCTCGGGAACCATATTTTGGGCTTGCTCACTTGGATGCTATAGAATAGCGCCTCAATGTGTGTATTGATGGCCATTTTCATTTTATGAGAGACTCCGTGGTAGCTGAATTCCAGCAGCAATAACAAAGGTTGTCCGAAGACCTTGAACGCATCATCTTCATTGTGCGTGCCACACATGGCTCATCACAACCACCACCTCAAGAATAGCCTAGATAGGATTTTTCTAGAGTCTAGGGTGTGTGTGTTTGATTCGGGGATTTTATTTTGATGTTGGTTGTATTTTCTTGTTTCTTTTGAATTACTCATGTATTTGATGCACTTATCTTGTAATGTCTTGTAAAACTGTGTTATTAAATTGGATTATGTATCAATTATTGCGTGAGACTTTGATTTTGTGTAGTTGTGTATCTCTACTCTTGAATTGTTAATATGCTTTGTATGTGATCTAACCAAAATCATTAATAATTCTATGCAATACATGTCAAATTTACACATATAGATATATCTCACAATCATTTCTATCATAATCTGTCTTTATTATGAATAATCGATTAACTCCATGAAAATAATCGATCAATGATAAATATTGTGCACTTGTTCAATTGTTTTTAGACTGCTTAATCGATTATACATGATTACTTAATCGATTAAGACCAATGAATTTTGTGTATATCTTTCCTTGCTTTTGGCTATTAATATCATACTTCATCATAGCTTTTTGATCATGCCAAAAGGGGGAGAAAGTGTTGTTTGTGTTGTTTTGCAGGTTGTAGTAAACTTCCGCATATAATCACGAAATGCTATCCTTTTGTCACCTCTTACATGGTTGAGGGGGAGAACGAAGTGAGAGGGAGCAGCGCATTCTAATTCAACTTTTGCATATACTTTATGTCCACCTTCAAGCCATCAAACAGAAGATCTTTTTAGAGTTTGTCATCATCAAAAAGGGGGAGATTAAAATGGTAAATAGTCAAAGGACGCCATCATGATTGACCTACTTAGTTTTGATGAAGACAAAGAGTTAAATAGAAGCTTAAAGACTTGGGCATCGCAACAAACAACATACCAAAAACTCAAGGTCAACATTGTAGAACTTACGATTGCTTTTATATTCTAGAGTCCTAAGATGTTTGCCTAGTATTGAGTTTAGGTTAGGTAAACCCAAGATGGAAGTCTCACATAAAGTCTACAATGAAAATCATATAGGTTGAGGCATCACATCTAAATATATATATATATATATATATATATATATATATGATAAGTAAGATTCATGCATTTACATTAGACATACATGGTTTTGTGCATAAAGGAATCAATCATTTCAAAAATCATAAGTTGCATGCTCTTTCATCATATAGAGAGTTTACCATACGTTTAGGAAAAACCATTTTCACATATATTAATCGATTAACTCATTTGATAATCAATTAAATCCTATTGAAATTCGTTAATCGATTAAGGAAAGGTGTAATCGATTAAAAGGAGTTACAGTAGCTAACCTTCCAGGATTTTTGGCTTATTAATCGATTAGTAAGGTTAATAACCGATTAAGCCATAAGTGAAAAACTGTTTCCAAGAAACACATTAATCGATTAACATACTATATAATTGATTAATATCAGTTAGAATTAGTTTTGAACATAAGTTCTTATTTTAATAACAACAATCAGTTTTCGAAAACAGATTTTAGATTTTTGAATTTTCAATTCAGAGAGACATAGAGAAAAACTCAAGATTCTTAGAGCTTAATTTTCAAGGCTATACTGTTCATCTTTGAGAAGTTTTTCTTACATTCTTTTACAAGAGAGAAAAGAGAGAAAATCTTTTCCAATGTGCTGAAAATTTTCATTCAATTGAAAAATATTGCATAATCTTCACACTTAGTGTTAGGGATGTTTGTGAGAATTTTGTCAACGGTTGTAATGCCAAATTTAGAGTCTGTATCCGCATAATTTTGTGTGCAAAGTAACTCGGCCAATTTTTTTATTCAAGGATAATTCTCGTGGTGTGTTGGTATCACCACAAGTAGAGAATTTGGTGTCTTCCCAAGGCAAGGAGTCTTGAATTGAGCGATAGTTTTGGTTGGGGCTAGTTTCGCGAACGGTTTGGAATCCTAGTAGGCGTAGTAGTGGTGAAACCGAGCGTGCAAGCTCAACGGATTCAAGAAGGAAGTTCTTTCTAGGATTATTGGAAGTGTGATTGTAATTTAACATACATTTCTTATAGTGAAGAAAAATCTCTCAGATCAAGCAGGAGGACTAGATGTAGTTTGCAAGTGGTCTGCAAACGAACCAGTATAAAAATCCTTGAGCACCTTTCTCTTTCCTTCTCTCTTTACGATTCTGTCTTTACTTGCTTTCTATTTTTAATTGCATATTGTGATTAGTGCTTACTAATGTTAATCTGTGAATAATCACGAATAAATTCAAGATAGTAAAGATCAGAAAATATCACTATTTTCATCGCAAGAAAAGTCTGTTTTTCAAAGAATCATCAATCAGTATAATCGATTAACGAGCTAACTATATTCGATTAAATCAACTGTCATTAATCGATTAACCTTGTTCATAATGATTAACTGCAACAACTTTGTATTCTGCGCATAAATCGAAAAAGCGGGATTAGTAATCTGCTACACCTATTCACCCCCCTCTAGGTGTATTTTACCTTACTGGTATCCAACACTTGTCAAAAGGATAAATAAACAAAAACTTCTTTCAAACCAAAGTATATGGTTTCTTCTGATAGAGCATTGCAATTACTACACACGTACTTATTTGGTCCCTCTCGAACCAAAACTTTGGTGCTAACTACTACACACTTGTGATATTAGATGACTTTTCATGATACATTTTGACTCTATTCTTGGTACACAAGAATGAGGCATTTAATGCCTTTAGCAAATATGCTAAGAGATTACAAAATAAAACGTCCTTCAAAATCAATGCAATACGAAGTGATCATGGAGGAGAATTTCAAAATGATTCTTTTGAGGAATTGTTTGATGATCTTGGTATCATTCACAATATATGCTCCTAGAACACCACAACAAAATGTTGTTGTAGAGAGAAAGGATAGTCTTTGTAGGAACTAGCCCGTACTATTTTGAATGAGACTAATCTCCCAAAGTACTTTTCGGTTGATGCAGTTAGTACAACTTTCTATGTTTCCAACCGAGTTTTAATAAGACCAATTCTAAAGAAAACCCCTTATGAGCTCTTCAAAGGTAGAAAACCAAATATTTCTTACATGTATGTGTTTGGTTGTAAATGTTTTGTGTATAATAATGGTAAGGATAACTTAAATAAGTTTGATACAAAAGCTGATGAAGGATTTTTTCCTTGGCTATTCTCTTACAAGCAAAGTTTTCAGAATATTTAATAAGAGAACTTTAGTCATGGTAGAATTCGTTCATGTAACTTTTGATAAGACTAATCCATCTATGGAGGATAAGTCCATTGTTGATGATGATGACTTACCTAGTTCTTATTTAGAAAATTCTATTGCTGAAGCAACAACCAACATAAAGCAATATAAAATAGATGATGCTCTTCACAGAAAGAACATAGTCATTCTAACTTACCTAAAGAATGGAGAACTAGTTGATACCATTCTATTGACAACATCATTGATGATATAAGTAAGGGAGATACTACTGGCCTAAAGTTAAATGACGCTTGTCTAAACATGGCCTTTGTTTCTTAAGTCGCACCATCCAAGATTGATGATGCAATCGAGGATGAACACTGGAGTCTTGTTATGAAAGAAGAACTTAACCAATTTGAGAAAAACGAGGTTAGGGAACTTGTTCCTAGACCTAAGGATAGACATGTCATAGGAACTCGTTGGGTATTTTGAAATAAGTCAGATGAAAATGATATTATTGTATGAAATAAAGCAATACTAGTGGCCCAAGGATACAACCAGGAAGAATATATAGAATTGGATGGAACCTTTGCTTCGGTTGTTGGACTTGAAGCCATTAGGTTACTGCTAGGATGTTATTTTTTGAGTCTAAATATTGTATAGATTTGCTGAAATTGCCACTTCTATGGGTTCTAGAACATACATAGTTACTAACAAAAGCTAGGAAATGTATTGATATCTCTAAGTATCGAGGTATGATCGGTTCCTTACTTTATCTTACGGCAAATATACCTGACATCATGTTTAGTGTCTGTCTTTGTACATATTATCATTCAAAACCCAAAGAGCCACACCTCACTGCCATTAAAAAAATAATGAAATATCTTAAACGCACGCCTGATGTGGGACTATGATATCCAAAAGGAAGTCTATGTAACTTGGTTGGATATTGGGCTTCATATTTTGCTCGATGCAAAACTGAGAGAAATACATAACAATAGGTAGTTGTTGTGCCCAAGTATTTTGTCTCAAGCAACAATTGCGAGATTATGGTTTGGACTTAGGATGAATTACCTTGAATTTTGATAATACTAGTGGTATAAACCTCACAAAGAATCTGGTGATGCATTGCCGAACCATATATATTGATATAAGACATCACTTCCTTAGGGACCATGTTAAAAAAATGTAGTTTTGGAATTTGTTGATACACATGACCAATTAGTAGAGATCTTCGCTAAACCTTTGGCTAAAGAACCGTTCTATAAGATTAGACGAGAATTAGGCATTCTTGATGAAAATTACTTGTCCTAAACATGTTTATATTCTTATATGTTTGCTTCATTATGTTTATCTCATGCCTACTTGTGCTTATACTTGTTTAAATTTTCTTAAATTATATATTTTTGGGCATGTAATCTATTATTGCACTTGAGTAACAGATTACACCTTTAGTAACCGGTTATTATGAAACAATGAGGAATGGTAATCTATTAAACTAGAGAGCAACCGATATACTATGTTGAATTTCTTAAAACTGGGCAATTTTACTTGATGTAACTAATTACTCTATTTTGAGTAACCGACTACACAATGTTGTAATTAAGGAAATTTCCGCATTTTTCAAACTTCATTTTCCATATTCAAACCTCTTGAAACCGTGGTAACCCCCACAACCTCGAAAATCCTCCTTTTTCAAAATTTTTGAGTGATTTTTGAGTCTATTCATATCACATTTTCACCTTTAACACATTGCAATCATCATTTTCGAGTTTAGTGCTCAAAATTAAAAATCCCTTAATCTCTCAAAATCTCAAAACCTAGATTTCTCAAACATCATTTTCATGGCTTCTACATCAAAGACCCCAAAGCAATGTACCAATGTGACTCAGAAAAGCCAACCAACCACTTCTGAGGATAATCCATCAGATTTGGAACGACTTCTTGCTAATGAGGAACAACACAAAGTGTTCACGGAGCATTTTCTACAGAAACTCATCTTTGCTCCCAAGTTTGGTAAGTTACACTCTTTCGAGTCCCATGATTTCATTTTCCCCACCATTCTCATGCAACAAAACCTATCTGATTTATGTGATATGCATTGTTCCTACTACCCGGAACTCGTAAGGGTATTTTAATGCAACTTGACTTTTAAGAAAAATAAAATCTTCTCATTTGTCAAAGGCAAGGAAATTGCCATAGACTTTAGAACCTTATGTTCAATTTGTGGTAACATACCTTTCATATAAACAATAGTAGAATGAGGCTTTCAAAGTGACTTAGAAGAGTATAATAAAAAGGTTTTCTACTTCTTTATTCGTAGATATTCTTATAGAGAAATTAAAATACATAAACAAAGGGTTATAGGTGAAACTGTGAAAAATAGAGATATTCTCTCTCCTGGTAATCCAGACTTAGAAGACTAATTACTTCATTACTTTTTTACTTAAGTTATAGTTCCAATTTTTTTAATTCATTCGCAACTTAGCAATATGGCACTACAACTTATGTATGCTATTAAGCATAATGTTCCAATTAACTGGACCTTGATGGTAATGAGACAAATGTAGACTTTTAGAGATAATTACCGACCCTTGCCCTATGCTATCATCATAACTACCTTACTTGAGCATTTTGGTGTTTCTAATGCTAGGGAGTCCAAGATCCTACTCGATTCTCGGGATAGTAATATTGATGTGGATGTGATTCACAAGATGGGATTCTTTCGAGATACCACCAATATGATATACTAGTATCGAAGTGATGACCATACTGCTCATTCGGAAAATCCACATGCTGACCCTCCTACACAACAACACTCTTCATTCCATGGTGAGTCATCTTCATCTGCTTCTATGCCTTCCAATCAAATGTTCATGGATGATTTATTCTCACTTTGAGGCTACATCGCCACAAGGATGGTCGCTCTTGATACTGCAAATCAACAAGTCCAAGTGGAACTTAGACGATTGTCAAATTGATTGGGTTACATGGATTTTGATGATGAATGTGGTGAGCCAGAACCATAGATTAGTTGTGTCTAGTATTTGCAGTATTTGTCTTTTTGATGTCGTTTCAAATGAGCTTGGTGAATTTTGTTGTCATTTGTTTAACTTTTATTTAATTTATGTTATATATGAACTGATTCTGCTTCAATGTTTAAAATGCAATGATATTTCAAGTTATTCCATCATCTTATAATAGTTATAATTATTAAGTTCATATTGCTTATTCTGACCTTTGCTTAGTAATAAGTCATGAGTGTATCTTGTTACCCTTTTGGTATATATGTGTGTACATTGTGTTGGAAACAGGGCTTTTCCTTCTTTTTGGTGAAGTCAAAATGGGAAGAAAAGTTGGAGTTTGTGTTTTCTGTCTAAATCATTTCAAACACATACTTAAAAACAATGGGGGAGTGTACAAGATAGGAAGAGCATGCAAGTTAACGATGTCAAAATCATTTGAAGTATGTTGATCTCAGAATGCTAAGTAACGAGTTACTTGACCTGGGTAATAGATTACTAGACTTAGGTAAAAGGTCACTTGGACTGTGTGACTGTGAGTAGCAGGTTACCGGGACTGTGTAATAAGTTACCTAATTGAGTAAACATTTACCCCAAAAAAATGACACATTGTAACTGATTATTTTAAATCATTAACCGATTATTGCTCAACATAAATTTTGGGTAATCGTTTACACGAAGCTATAACCGATTACACAGAGCTGTTAAACCAGATTTTCAAATCCAAGCTAAATAATTTTCATCCAAACTGAATGTGTTTCATTCCAATAGTGTCTCAACTTCATGTAAGGGTATATTGTCTGATTGTAAGCCTATTTAAAGGCCTTAGAACACCCATTTCAACAACGAATTTACACATAACTTTCATACACAATTCTCTACACTTTCTTGCAACTTTTTATTTTAGACTTTCAGATTTTTCATAAGTTGCTTTAAGTGCATCTTCTAAATTTTTCCAAAACTTAAAGATTTATAAGAGTATTGTATATTAAGTGTATTAAGAGCAAGAGGATTGCCTGTTATAAAATTTTTATATCTTGTAATGGAAATCCTTGCCCTCGAAATTTTATACATCCTTGTTGTAAAACTTGTCATCACAAGGGTGTGGTGACAATGGTAAGAGAGTACTTGAAAAGGTTGTTTTCCAAGAGTGGGAGGTTTTAGTGAGTGTCTAATGGACAAGGAGTCTTAGTGTGAGAGATTGTAATTTCAACTCATAATATCTAGTTGATGAGTGTGAAATTATGCTACATTTGCATTACATTTAACTTGCATTTTAGGACATAATTAGGACTTTTTGACTGTTTTTAGCTTTAATTTCTTTTTGTCCGGGTTGAGCAGGTGTTTTTGGCTATGATGTGCAACTTAGATGGGTTGAAGACAAAAAGAGTAGAAAGTGGGTGCAAGAAGATGAAATTCGGCGTTGAGGCTAAGCGAAGACCAAATGAAGGGCCAAAAGAAGTCATGAATGTTATATTCTATTCCTATTTTTTCGATTTGTTTTGTTGGGCTTAGCCCAATATTTTATAATTGGGATAAATAAGGGTTCTCCCTCAAGGATTAAACATTTTACATTACAATTCTCTAATTTAGAATTAAGTATTCTCTTCTCCATCATGAGTGAGTAATTCCCTTTGTTTCTAGGATTGGGTCTTTGCTCTTTTACATTTAATAAACACTTGTTCTTAATTCTATTTCATTGAGTGTTATGATTTGAATCATTAAACTGTATTTTATTCGTGTGAGTTGTCTTGCCAACAAATTACACCTCTTAGATACATTGGGAAGGGACCGAGAGGTGAACCCAACTATCTGACCATTCAGTTATTCAAACTAAAATCCTAATTTCATGGGAGTAGTATTAGGATTCTCGGGGGTTTTTGGAATTCACCTTGGGTTTCTATGAAGCAATTGGATAGAAAGATCCAAGTAAAGAATTTGATTGATAATTGTACCATGAGAGTAGGTGCAACTTCAATTGAGTACACGTGTCAGAGTTCGAGAGAGGATGACACATAACAAAGAGAAATCACCCTCACAACTTAATGTTCATGAAAAGGAGCAAAACAAGGATTTGTGAGTGTCAAGGCGGTAACCCTTATCCTGAGAACTCTTCATAAATTATATTTCAATCCTTTTTAATATTTTCATAATTATTCTTGTCAACTATTCAATTTTTCTAAATTCACTTTTAATTACTCTTTGAGTTAAGTGAAAATTAATTGTTATAATTAAAGGAATCTTTCAGTCCTCGTGGATTGATATTTTATTACTCGACGACATAATCGTGCACTTGCAATTTAACATATCACTAGTAAAGAAATCTCTTATGCTGCAAGAGTATTGAATATAGTCTTCGATGGAGAAGAAGATGAACCCATATAAATATATGTGTACTTTCTCTCTTCTCTATACTCTTTCATTTTATGTTACATGTTTTACTTGGTAATTATTCTGCACCATTTCCACTGCAACATATTCTAATTTGATAAGCAGAAAAATTGACTATAACACCTAACAATTAATCACCCTCTTAGTTGACATCTAATACTTATAACATATTGGAATAAACATTATTCCTTAATAGATACTAAATTGAGGACCATTTGAAGATCTGTGTATACATTGAAGAAAGTCTGTAAAAGAATACTACATCTAAAGAATGAGGTACACTTTAAAAAAAGTTACATATAGCTAGAAATAGATACTAAATGCATAGAATCATAGGCTTAAATGTATATTTTTATATATCTTGTATAGAGGTAAGCTAAGCATAAAAAATGGAAAATACATGAGTTTACCTTGAAGATATTAGGATTTTTTTAAGTGAGTTTTGAACTCAAGTGATCATAAATCTTCATATGCTCAGGGTGAATTAGTTTTCTATACAATTCAATATTTTTTGCAAATTTAAACAAGTAAAGTATAATACAGTGGGAATATGAGTTGCATAAAATAAAAGTGAGGTGTAAAGATACACCAATGTTTTATACTAGTTCACCTTCTTATCCACTTGAAGGCTACTTCCATTCCTCTTGCCATACAAGAGAATTTTACTAATTTGATGAGTTGTAATTACAAATTTCACCCTGATATTTTGAATATAATACACACTCACCACAATCTCACCACTTAGAATCCAGTCCTCTTGCTTAAACAAGAGATTTTAATGATTTGATGAGTTATAATTAAAAATCTCACCCTGATATTCTGAGTACAGACCATACTCACCACAATCTCACACCCTTAGAACAACACCTCTTCTAAGTATCTCTCTTCCACACCATATGTTGAAAAGTTTACCACAATTTGACAAAGTATGAAGGATATATCTAGGGCTAGATTTATGAAATAATTTGACACTTATAATCTTGTAATCCTTATGATCATTCACTATGAATAAAATAATATGCTCAAGTACTTAAGAATATGAAATCCTAGAATGAAACACTTGACATCAACTTAGAAAATTCTGAAAGTTTATCACAATGTTGCTTGCAAAAAGTGTTCAGAAAAATGTGAAAGTTGTATGAAAGATTGGTGTACAAAATGGAATGTCTAAGTGCCATTAAATAGGCTTCCAACCAGCCATCTTACTCCTAAGTGAAGGTAAAGACGTTTGGAATGACATCCATTAATTTTGGGTGAAAGTTGTTCAGTTTAGTTTAGAAAATATGGTGTAACAGCTCTCAGTAATCGATTACTCTATTGGTTAACTGATTACCAAAAGTTTCTTTCCAAATGAGTAATCGGTTACTCCCATGTTTAATCAGTTACTCTGTGTAGAAAATGCAGGGAACCTGTTACTCAGTTTGAGTAACCTATTACTCAGTTCAAGTAACCTGATACTCAGGTCTAGTAACATGTTACTCAAGTCAAGTAATATGTTACTTAACATTTTGAAAATTAAGTTCATATTGATTCTTAGTTCAAATATGTTTCAAAAAGGTTTTATTAACTTTAGCATATGGCTAATCATAAGTAAAATACTTGGGAAAGAAGTACCTATCTTCGAAGACTATAAAGCATCTTGATCATGATAGCATTTATCTCAGCCTTCAAGGCCTTCTTCTTTTTTTCTTATTTTTGGTGATTTTGGTGTTTCATGAAAACCATGCTAAGGTCATGAGCAAGATCTTCTTCATAATCTCCCCATTTTGATGATGACAAACCAATATCTTCTTGGTTTAGCATACATGTGTTGATAAAGACTTGTCAGCTTGTGTATGCTCCCCATATCTTGTATGCTCCTTTGTTTTTGAATAAGTGCTTGAAAAATTTAGTCCAGAAAATACAAAACACTAAGGGTGTGTTTGCTTTACCCATTTTCTGTTTTCAATACCATTTTCTGTTTTCATTTTTATTGAAAATAGAAAATATGGTTTGATGATGACAAACCAATATCTTCTTGGTTTAGCATACATGTGTTGATAAAGACTTGTCAGCTTGTGTATGCTCCCCATATCTTGTATGCTCCTTTGTTTTTGAATAAGTGCTTGAAAAATTTAGTCCAGAAAATACAAAACACTAAGGGTGTGTTTGCTTTACCCATTTTCTGTTTTCAATACCATTTTCTGTTTTCATTTTTATTGAAAATAGAAAATATGGTTGAAAATATGTTTGTTAACTTATTAATGAAAATATTTTCTAAAAACATTTCCTAGAAATGCTGAAATTTTTGAAACATGGAAAAGTTGTTTCCACTATTTTCTCTGAAAACTTTGGAAACGTGGGAAATGGGGAAATAGGCAGGTTACACTATTTAACATATTTGTCTTCCGCATACTCCTCATTCTCCTTGCATTCTGCAACACTTATGCCCTTCTAACTTCTGTTTTGCTGTGGATATTTCTTGTAAGCTTCTCTTCAACCTCAACCAAGGTATGTCTCTTTCATTTTTTTTACTTGTTTTCTCTTTTTCAAGATCCAACCACACTACACTAGGGGTGTTCAAATCCAGACCGGTCCAATAATAAAACCGAAAACCGATCCAAAATAGACCGAAACCGCAAAAACCGAATGCATTTGGACCGTGTTGGACTTATTTTTTAAAGACCGATTGGTCCGGTCCGGATTTTGGTTTCACCTCTTGGATCCAGACCGATCCAGACCGGACCGAAATTGTATATAAAGTTTAAGTGTGTAATACTTTTAAGTGTCTTCCAAACTTAATCTTAAGTCCCAACTCCAAAATTGTACCTATATTTATTTGTTATATTCTATAACACACTTATATATATGTTGCTATGTTTTAAATCATATTGATTATATTGGATACACTTTTTTAGAACTTAAACCAATCCCATAACCAAATAAAGAGGATTCAAGTATTATTGTTGTGAAAGTATTATTGTTATTAATCATCGGTGAAATATTGTAACTATTAAAATCACGTTACCGATGCTCATATTATTATTATTGATATCTTGTTATTTTGTTGACTTGTTATTATTGATATCTTGTTGTTGTTGTTACTATTTTATACTTTTATGATTATTGTCTTATTGTTTATTACTATTTTATGATGTTATTTACTTATACTATTGTTGTACACATTTTAATATTGTTGAACACTATTTTTATTGTTGTTTTATGCTTAATATTTAGTCAATTTTATGAGTTTTGAATATAAGTACAATTTTAATATTTTATAAAAAAAAACCGATCCAAACCGAACCGAAACCGCATATTATATTTGGATCAGATTGGATCGGACATCTTAATATAAACAGACCAGACCGATCCAGACCGCATGTTAATTACATGTTTGGATCGGATCATCTTTTACCTAAAAACTGATCCAAATGGACCGCGAACACCCCTACACTACACAATATCTTTTCTCCATCAATTTATGAAATTCTTACTTTCTAATTTAAACCCACAAACTTGTTAATAAAAGTATTTAATTTCAAGCCATATGAAATTGGGTATCTCTGTGTTTTATGTTTGAGACTTTAGATTTCTATTTAGATTATAAAACATGAAATAGATTGAATATGTTGTGTTGATCAAGTCATCTACTATATATTTATTTTTAATTGATTTATGGGTTGCATGTTATGTGTTTGGTTAAATGTCTAAATGAACTTTGTAAGATATTAGTCTTTCTTAATTGTTCATTTGTTATGATGTAACTACTGGTTCTGTTCTATTCTATGATGTAACTACTGGTTCTATTATGTTATAGTATATTGTATAATGTAATGTTGTTGGCAACCATTTCTTTGTTTAGTGAGGTTGCTTCCATATCATATACTCTATTTTAGTTATTGTTTTAATGTTAACTTATTTTTTACTTATTCTTTCTTGGTTGAGATTCCCACTTTTCTGTTTGATTCATATTTTGGTAAAACTATCTACTCAAAAATTGTTAAAAGGAATTGATTTGGAGTTAAGAAAACTTTTTTAGAAACTAGTTTGGAAGAACATCTTCATAGTAGCCGTGAAAGACCTTAATGAAATTGAAAGAATTTTTTTAATTGTCCACTTAAGCACTTTTATAGACACTTCGTTCATTGAATTGAGAGAGTTTGCTTCTCATCACTTGTACATTTGCACTTTGCTCTTCTATCTGCAGTATCTCTATAAATCCAAATAATTATTATTAGACACTATAGACATTGGTGGAATTAAACGTGATTATTACTTTTGAGGATTAAATGAAACGTTACTTTTGTTTTTATTTAATTACATGAAAGTAATTTTATGGGTATGTGGTTTAGCATAGATGGGATTAAAAATTGAGAAGGGAGAGAACATGGATTGGACAATCCAAAATACAAAAACATTCATTGAAATAATTTATAATCGAGTGAAAAAGAAACTATTGCAAGGATCAACATTTAAAACACCAGTTTGGGAAGATATAAACAATGAATTGGTGAAGGTTATTGGAGAAAATTATGGTGTAGATAGGCTTAAGGGAAAGTTTAATCACCTACGCCAACAACATCGTGAATTTTCAACATTACTAGCTCGCATAGGAGTTACATGGGATTGTGAAGCTAATAAAGTGAATTCTCCGAAAGAAGTATGGGAAGAAATGTATAAGGTATGGAAACTTTTACTTCAAATATTAAATAGTATCATTATGATAATATGTTAATTTTTTTTATTTGCATAGTATTAAAGGTTTACAGTTATACTTTTCAGAAAGGAAGATTCTACAAACAGTTTAAGAGGCATGGATTTGAACACGACTATGATGTTGTTGGCGAGATATTCAATTCTAGCACTGCAACTAGGAAATTAAGGCAAGCCTCTACTAGACAGCCACCAACCTCAGATGAAGAGAAAGAAATAGAGGTAGAATTTCTTTCAAAAGGTGTGCATATTGATTATGATACTATTGATATTGATGGGGATGATTTACAAGAAATTGGAAAAAAAAAAAAAGAGTAATAGGATCTTCAAGGGAGCCTCGAAACAAAAAGACAAAGAATTCTAGAATAGACAAATTAGATACGGCCTTAGACAAATTGACTGTTACAATAAGTATAAGGGCAGAAGCATCAAGAGTCAAGGCTGAGCAATATAGAGCATCAATTACTAGTCCATTGTCTGATCCTTACTGTATAGAAAAATGTATGGGACTTCTTGACTCCATAGATGATGTTTCTAGCAAAATTTACAATGCCGCATTGGTGAAGTTTACAGAAAAGGTGTGGAGAAGCATGTTTGTTATTATGTCGCCTTTAAGGATTAAGGAATGACTACTATCTCTAGAGTAGTATTTATGCATTTTATTTAAGTGATGACTTTATCTTTCATTTTAAGCATTTTATTTTCTTACTTAGATTTATAGCATTGGATTGTGATTGACTTAATGTTATTGGTTAGATATTCAATTCATTAGATAATGATATGAGTTTTATAGTTATTTCAATGTTATTTCATGATTTCATTTATTATAAATGTTTGATATTTTTTATACTAGTAAATTTAATTATTTATGTGAGCAGGTAATTATGTCAACTATTTCTAGTACGGAATCAAGTAACTTGGATGATGATATTGAAGATTGAATTATAGTTTTATGGATTATGGAGTATGAGATGAATTTTATTAGTAGGACACCATGCAGGACTTCTTTATTGACTGGCAAGAAGCTAGATGTTATGAGAATTTTAGAATGAGAAAAAATGTGTTTTTGAATTTTTGTGATACTTTAAGGGATATTGGAAATTTAAGTGACAGGCAAAAAAGTATGTGTCGAAGAAGGAGTTGCAATGTTCTTAATCATCATATGCCATAATATGTGTCATCGAGTCGTTGTTGAACGCTTTCAACATTCTCTACAAACTGTAAGTAAATGGTTTAAAAGAGTTTTAAGAGCAGTTTGCAAGTTGGGTAGAACAATCATCGTACCAAGAAATCAAACTATAACACATCCATATATAAGAGGAACCCATTAGTATTTCCCATATTTCAAGTAAATTTCTTTACTTTAAATAAATAATATATTATATTTATTTGTGTACTAAATTATTATTCATATTTTGAACCTAGAAATGTATTGGTGCAATTGATGGCACACATGTATCTGCTTGGGCTCCATCATCAAAGCAAACATAATTTCTTGGAAGAAAACTTTTGATAACACAAAATGTATTGGCAGTGTGTAATTTTGACATGCTATTCACATTTGTTTATTCTGGTTGGGAAGGAACAGCAAATGATTCAAGAGTATTTTTAGATGCTTTAACTCCTGCAAATGATTTTCCAAAACCCATCGGAGGTAAAAAAATCTTTCAATATTACTAATATTTTTATTAGTTATAAGTTATTCAATAGGTATTCTATTTATTTTGCAGATCAATTTTATCTTGTTGATTCTGGATTTCCTAACATGTCTGGATATCTTGCTCCATTTCGAAAGACGAGATATCATTTGCGAGATTTTCGTGATGGAGGACGACCAAGAGGTAAACAAGAATTGTTCAATCATAGACACTCTTCGTTAAGGAATGTTATTGAGAGATGTTTTGAAGTACAAAAAGCAAGATTCCCCATATTAAAGATGATGTCAAATTACCCTGTTAGAAGACAACGGTTAATTCCTAATGCTTGTTGCACTATACATAACTTTATTAGATTGCAACACAGTAAAGATAGACTTTTTGGTCAATATTCTGGAGAAGATTTTATTGTTCATGATCAAGGATTAAACGTAAATCAACAAAGTATCAATGTTGATGCTCAACAAGCAACTGAAATGACCGAAGTTCGTGAGACTATTGCAACCCAAATTTGGGAAAGTTATCGTAGATCTTGAAAAACTTTATATATAATTGATAATTATAGTTTTTTCCTTTGCATAAAACTTGAATTGTATTTCATAATTAGTGTGACTTAATATTATATCTTATTTTTCTTACTAAATAAATGTATTATTTATAATATGTTATATAAGTGTATGAGAGAATAATTTTAATAAAAAGTAATTCAATAATAAAATGATTTTAAACTCTACAGCAAATGTTGGTTTAAAAAAATTGTTTACATTTAAATTTTAACTTCACTAAAAATTGATGTTACTTGTGAGAATATACATAGTTAATCATATTTTTATTATTTATGAAATAGATGTTGTATTGAAAAAGCAGTAAACAAACACATTTCATTATTTCCATTTTCTAGAAACAAAAATATATCAAATGAAACCAAACATGAATTCTAATTTTCATTTCTTAAAAATGAAAACTGTTTTCAAGAAATGAAAATAGAAAATGAAAATAGGAAATATTTTCACAAAGCAAACAGACCCTAATTTTTCTCCCCTTTTTGACTTAATCAAAAGGAAGGAGAAACTAGGTTTCCATAGGCACAACATTATATATACATAGAAAGGGTACAAGATATTGTTGGACTTAATAAAGCCAAGAATAGAACAGATTATATGAACCATAATATAGTTATGCTATAATATGATAGTCAAATGTAATCAACATAGCATAATATCATTAAAAATGAAAGAGGTTCATACAAATATAGTTTCAACAAGTACAACCCAAAAAGAAAATACAAAGTCTTAATCATAAAAAATACAAACATCAAAGCAACAACACCTAGATAACAACCCTAAGACTCTGACTCATCACTATAATGATCGATATCCATGTAGTCCAATCAATTAGATAATCTTTCTTATAGTGATGAAGCCTCAAAGTGACACCAACCGATGCATAATAATCTGATTGGTAGACATGGCAGAAGATGAGAATGAATCGACATGGAATAGAGAGGGCTGAGGTTGGGGTTGATTTTTAGAAGGAACTTTTGCAAGAGCAGCCAATTGTTCATTGCGATGTTTGAAATGCATATCAATTGGGTCTTTGAAGAAGCTCATATTGTGGATCATATTCACACCAATCTTGCTATCTATAACATTAATCTCTATCATATATTAACAATAATGGAAATATGAAAGTGCTTAAGTATGGTGGTTACTGTGATAGCAGAAGGTAATGGGTTGTGTTTTCCTCTAAATGACCATATGTGTCGTATTATCATCATGCGAAATCCAGTTTTTGATAGCATACATCAGTTGTAGTTCCATATTATTTATTTATGAATAATTGGAAAACTTAGGAACTACAATGTAGCTAAGAAAATAATGCAATAGTCGATCATCTAAAGCGAGATTTCCAACAGACATGATATCCCGATTTTTGACAGATTCAACCACTACCTTTTGCTTTCTATTTTCTATTTCCCCTTGAGGAACATGCACATGGAATAGTAGAATTTCATCCTATCAAACTCCTCCCCTGGATAATGGAGTCCAAAGCTGACTTTGACGCCTATGAAATGTATGTTAATGTTAAGACAAAATGAACTGAAAGTTCTCAAGTCCATGGCAATATCTTGTCCTTTGACTAAGGAATACGACTTGTTCTCCTAACTTTAGATTGCAACAAAATACCCTCATAAGTCCAGGGTAAAAGGCATTTTGTTCCTCACAAAACTCAATGTTTTTTTTGCCTAAAGGGTACGGGGAAAAGAATATTATCAAGTTCAAACTGGTATAACTTACCATACATAGGAGAAATCAATAGTCTCCAAAGTAAATATTCTTGGATAGTGATTGACTCCTTTGAAAAGCATTGGAGTGTTGCTTCTTGGTTCTTGATGAAGAAGCCATGAAAAATGAAGGTTTGAAATTCTAGGTTTTGGGAATTTTGAAATTGGTAATTTTTTATTCAGTGTTCTCAACTTGAAAAGAGTGGTTGGAATGTGTTTAGAATCGAAAATATGATATGAATAGCCACAAATTGCAAGTCAAATGAGAAAGTAATGAGATTTCTAGGTTGTAGAGGGGGTACCACGGGTTAGAGGTTGAAGAAGAAGATGAAGAATACTGAAAAAATAGAAAATATATATTTAAAGGGACATAGAGTAAGCAGTTACTCATATTGAGTAATTGGTTACTCAATGTATGGAAAACCCTGTTTTTAGAAATTCAACTTCGGATAATTGGCTACTCTTTAGAAATTCAACTTCTGCCTTATCCCAATGCCTGGTAACCAATTGCTCTATCATAGTAATCGATTATTAACCAAAAACATGTAAAATTTAAGCATTTAAATATATAATAGAATACATAGGCATGTGATAATCATCATGAAGCAAACATATATGAATATAAGCATGTTTTATGACAACTCAGCTTTATCTAAAATGTCTAGTTCTCGTCTAATTTTGTACAAAGGTTCTTGGTCAGTGAATATGTCTGCAAGTTGGTCATGAGTATTAACAAACTCTAAGAGTACATCTTTCTATTGGACATGGTCTCTTAGGAAGTAATGCCTTATATCAATGTGTTTGGTTCTATAATGCATAATTGGATTCCTTGTGAGGTTTATAGCAATTGTGTTATAATATTTCAAAGGAATGCATCCTATTCCAAACCATAATCATGCAATTGTGGCTTAAGCCACATCACTTGGGCACAAAATTTACATGTTGCAATGTATTCTTCCTCAATAGTACCTAGAGCAACACATGCATATTTCTTTAATGGCCATGAGACTAAAGCATTTCCTAAGATATGACAAGTACAACTACTACTTTTCCTATCAGGTTTGCAACCAATTGAATCTGAATATGAGTAGCCAACCATCCCTTAGGATAAAATAATCCAACATCCTTTCAAATATTTCATAATTATTTTAATAATGACAAGATGTGACTTTTTGGGTTTAGATTGATATCGTAAACACAAACATACACTTAACATAATATCAAGCCTACTCGAAGTAAGATAATGAAGGGAACCAATCATACCTCTATACTTGGTTATATCTATGAATTTACCAATCTCATTTATATCGACAAATGTGTTCGATCCCATAGGAGTGACAATCTCTTTGGACCCATCTATTTCAAATCTTTTAAGAAACTCTTTCCAATATTTGAACTAATTGACAAAGATACAATCCTCGTTTTTCTTGATGTGAAGTCCAAGAAATTAATTCAACTTTCCCATCATGGAAATCTCGAATTCACCTTGCATCATCCTACCAAATTGGTTGCACAATTCATTGTTAGTAGAACCAAAAAAATATTATCCACACATATTTGTACAAGTAAAGCATGACAATTTATTTTATTTATAAATAATATAGTGTTGATCTTTCCTTTTATAATACCCTTTTCACTTAAAAAGTTTGTTAAATGATCATACCAGGCTCTCGGAGCTTGCTTTAAGCCATAGAGTGCTTTCCTAAGTTTATACACATAATAGGGGTGCTTGTCATCTTCAAAACCTGGAGGTTGTTTAACATACACCTCTTCTTGTATATATATATACCCATTAATAAAGACACTATTTACGTCCATTTTATATAACTGAAAGTTTAAAGAACATGCATATGCAATTAATATCCTAATATCCTCAAGTCTAGTCATAGGAGCAAATGTTTCATCAAAGTTAGTGCCCTCCTCCTGATTATAGTCTTGTGCTACTAGTCTAGCTTTATTTCTAATGATAATGCCATTTTAATAAGATTTGTTACAAAAAAAAACTCATCGAGTTCCTATAACATGCTTATCCTTTGGTCTAGGAACAAGTTTTCAAACCTCAATTCTCTCAAATTGATTGAGCTCTTCTTGCATATCAACAATCCAATACTCATCATCAATCTTTGATGGCTCAATTTGAGATAAAAAAGCCATTTTCAAATAAGCATCATTTAATTTAAAGCAAGTAGAAACTCCCTTGTTTATATCGTCAATGATATTGTCGATATGATGGTTTCTATGAGTTCTCCATCCCATGAGCAAGTCAGAATGTGCATGTTCATCATGTTGTGGTAGATCAACATTTATTCTCATTTTCTCCAAGTTGTTTGTTTCTTCAATAATGGAAGCTTCTCCTTGAGAAGTGCTTGGTAAATCATCAAAAACAACTTTATCCTCCTTAGAGGGTTTAGTTTCATCAAATGCTACATGCATGGATTCCTCAATGGTTAAAGTTATCTTATTAAATATTCTATATGCTTTGATTGTAAGAGAGTAACCAATAAAATTACTTCATAAACTTTTCCGTCGACTTTACCGAGGTTGTTTTTACTGTTATTTAAAACAAAACATTTACAACCAAAAACATTCAAAATGAGAAATATTTGGTTTTCTACCTTTATACAACTCATAGGGGGTTTCTTTAGAATAGGTCTTATTAAAATATGGTTGAAAACGTAGCAAGCCATACTAACCGCATATGCCCAAAACTATTTTGGAAGATTGATTTCATTCAATATGATACAGGCTAGCTCTTCCAAGATCCCATTCTTTCTCTCTACAACATCATTTTATTGTGGTGTTCTAGGAGTAGAAAAATTATATGATATTACATACTCATCAAAAAATTCCTCAAAATAAGCATTTTCAAATCATCCCTCATGGTCGCTTCTAATAGTAGAGATTTTTTAGAGATTTTTCGTTTTGAACTCTTTTCGCATATTTGTGAAAGGCATGAAACGCCTCATTTTCGTGAACTAAAAAGAAAGTTGAAGTAAATCTAGAAAAGTCATCTACTATCACAAGAGCATAAAAATTTCCACCAAAACTTATTGTCCTAGAAGGACCAAACAAATCCATATGCAATAATTGTAATGGCATATCAAAAGAAACTATATGTTTTGGCTTGAAAGAAATTTTAGTTTACTTACCTTTTTGACATGCATCACATAATTTGTCTTCAACAAATTTCATCTTAGGTAAGCCAACTACAATATATTTCTTAATCAATTAATTCAAATGGTACATATGTATGTGTGCAACTATCCTATGCCAAAGTCATGCGTTATGATCATTTACTGCTAAACACGAAATTTTCGTAGGAATATCATTATGCATTCATATAATTATTGTTGATACTATTATCTATGAGTTTAACATATTATGATACCTTATCCTCGATGATTCATTTGTTGGAGTTGAATGCCATATGATAGCCTTTCTCACATAATTGACTAATGCTCAACAAGTTGTGATTGTGGCCTTAACCATAGAGTACTCTTTCTACGATTGTAGGAGGTGGCTTCCCAACACGACCTACTCCAAGTATCTTTCCTCTTTTGTTGTCTCTATAAGTGATGAATCCCATGTCCCTTGGAGTCAGGACAAAGAATTTATTCTTGTCACCCATCATATGCTTGGAACAATCGTTATCCAAGTACCACATTGCATTTGCGGCTTTGAAGCATTCCTCCTCGTAATCTGATTGATGAGACACCATTAAGGATATGTTGGCTTGCTTGTCATTTTCTGGTTTTGAGTTTGATCTTGTGTTATTGTCCTCCCAAGTTATATATGATCCTCTATCGATCCTCTTTTATGGGCAGGCTTGCCACATTCGAAGCAAGTGAATGTTTGGCCTAATATGGAAGCATTATTGTTCTTTGTGAATCTTCTGGTTGGTCCTAAATTTGCAGCCTTTTTCCTCTTTAGAGATTTGCTAAACTTCTTTACTAACATTCTCATGTCCTCCATGTCTTCTTTTTTTTTATTCATCTCTAGAGGTTTCACATGTATACGCCTTTGCCTTCAAGGAGATATTTTTCCTCTTCTTTTCTATTCTTCATGTTGCTCAAGTTGGCTTAATTCCAACTCATGTTCCTATAATTTACCAAAAAGAGCAGCCAATGACATTCTAGAGAGACTTTTCTTTTCAGATATGGCTCTCACTTTTGGTTCCCTAGTTCTGGTAAGGGACCTAAGGACTTTCAGGTTTAGGTTGCTATTTGACAACACGTAGCCTAGGGTAATCAAATGTTTTGTAAGTGGAGTGAACCTTTTCTAGAGATCAAGTATCTTTTCTAGAGATCGGGTATCTTATCTGCAGGTTTCATGCAAAATATTCATACTCTTAAGAAAGAGTATTGAGTCTGGAATGCTTTACTTCCTTGGTTCCTTCATGGGTGGTCTCTAAGATATCCCACATTTATTTTGTTGACTCACAGTTTTATATCTTAAACTTCAATTCCTAAGGTTGGAGTAAGGATGTTTTTTGCCTTAAGATCATATTGAACCTTTTTTTTATCATCACCGTTCCAATGAGTTTTGGGTCTTGATTCACTTACACCATTGATTACAACGAAGGGTGTATAATGTCCTTATTCAATTGCATTCTAGATATCAACATCTTGAGATTCTCATTTTGATCTTCAAGAAGTCATAGCATTCTCTTATAAAATTTGGAGGGTAATTGATGTTAGAACCTTCTCCCAAAAAACATTTAGAGGCCATCTTAGAGTGTAGGTTCTACGGAGTATCTTACCCAACCTAAGCTATGGTACAAATTGTTGGTATAAGATGACAAACTAAGAGGGGTGAATTAGTTTTCTACACAATCAAGGATTTTTGCAACTTTAAAACAATTAGAGTGTAGTGCAGCATATTTATATGTTGCAAAAAATCAAAGTACATAAATGAAAGTAAAGATTAAAAGGAATAATATAGATACACATGTTTTTATATTGGTTCTCCTTGTTGTCCACTTGATGGCTATGTCCAGTCCCCTTGCTTACAGAAGATATTTTATCGATTTGATGAGTTATAATTACAAATATCACCTTGAGATTCTGAGTACAAAACACACTCACCATAATCTCACAACCTTAGAAGAACACATCTTGTAAGTATCTATCTTTCATTTTCCACCACACCCTATGATGAAAAGTTTACATCAATTTGACAAAGTATAAAGAAAGTATATATGGCTAGATTGCAGAAATAATATGACATTTTTAATCTTTCAATCCTTATAGTCTTTCACTATGAATAACACAATATGTTCAAGTGTTTAAGTGTATGAAAACTTAGATTAAAACACTTGACAACAACTCAGAAAAATTTGAAAGTTTATCACAAAGTTTTGTTGTAAAAAGTGTTCAGAAAATTGTGAAAGTTGTATGAAAGATTGGTGTATGAAATGGAGTGTCTAAGTGCCTTTAAATTAGGGATGGCAAAAAAAAACCCGACCCGTGGGTATCCGATGGAAATACCTGTAATGGGTACCCGCAATAATAGCTTATGGGTGGGAGCGGGTTTTATGATACCCGCCCTGCGGGTACCCTCAAATTTATATATTTAACTTTTAGTTAAATTTTATACTTTATTTATTATTATTTTAAGATTATATATCATATACTTTATTATTATTTCACAATAAATTACACATATTTGACTATGATCATAAATTTATCATGTAAATATCATATTATTCATGTAACAATTATTTTTACATATTGATTATTATAAATTATATAAATTTATAATTAAAATTCAAAACTCGTTGGGTACCCGCAAATATTACAGGTTTGGGCACAGGAAAGCACTACCCGCGCATGTCTGTGCCTGTTGCCATCCCTACTTTAAATAGGCTTCCAGCCATCTATCATACCCTTAAGTGAAGATATAAGACATTTGGAATGATATCCATTCATTTTGGGTGAGAACTGTTAATTTTGGATTTGAAAATCTGGTGTAACCATACCAAAAGTTTCTATCCAAATGAGTAATTGGTTACTCTATGTAGGAAGTGCAGAATAACTTGTTACTCAGATTGGATAACATGTTACTCAATTACAGTAACTTGTTACTCAGTTCAAGTAACCTATTACTCAAGTTAAGTAACTTGTTATTTAGTTCAAGTAACTTGTTACTTAGCTTTTTGAAAATTAAGTTCATATTGATTATAAGTTCAATATGTTTCAAAAAGGTTTTATCTAGATGGGCATATGGTTAAACATACGCAAAAGACTTTGGAAAGAGGTACCTATCTTATAAGACTATAAAACATGTTGATCTTGATATCATCTCTTTTAAGTCTTCAAGGTCTTCTTTCTTTTTATTATTTTTGGTGATTTCGGTGTCTTTATCAAAATTGTGTCAAGGTCAAGAGTAAGATCTTCTTCATACTTTAGCTCAACCTCTACTTTTCCTTCTTTGCATCAGTCCTTTGTTCAATACTCTCCACGTTTTTTCTACTTAGGAAGAATCTCCTTTGAAGAATTAAGTTTCGGTAAAAACTTCTCAATTTCATGTTGTTCCTCCTTAGTGTACTATGAATGCATATCTATCAAGGCCATCTCCAATGAATAAAACACTTGCAGTTTCTTTTCTAGTTATGAGAAAACTTCTTAAAGTAGATCAATTCTAAAATATTTTCCTTTATGCTTTGGATACTACATACTCTCGAACATATCAAACTGAATTTCATCATTCTAGACTCTGACATTTAGCTTTTCGTCATCCATATATATCCTCATTCTTGTGTTTCTCGTGAAAGGTCTCCAAAAAATGAATGTATTCTCAACATCTTCTAAAAGATCAATCATAGAAAAACCAACATGAAATAAAAAAATATGTACTCTTACAAACATATCTTCTACAACACCTAATGGGTATTTGATAAATCTATCAATAATATGTAGTGACATCCTCACAGGCCTACGTTCCATCCCTCCAACTCACTTCATCCTAGAAAGATGCATCAAACTTACATTATCACCAATGTCATTAAGTGCTTTGCCAACTGAAACATTCCCAATGGAGATAATAGTTGTAGCAGTGTCATGATCTCTTAATTTATGTGGAATGTTGGTTTGAATGATTGCATTGAAATATTCACACCATGTTGAATTATTTCTTCCTCCCTGATACCTCATCTCCTTTGTCAAAAGCTCCTTCATAAAATTTGCATAGGTTGGCATTTCTTCCAAAGTTTTAGAAAATGGTATGTTGATTTGAAATCTATTGAAAACATCCATAAATCGAGCAAACCGTCTTTGTTTATCAACCTTTCTAGAAGCATGAGGATACGAGACTCTTTTCTCCACTAGTGGTTTCTCCTTCCAAACTACCTTATTTCTTTCACTATTTTTCTCTCCACTAATTTCAACATTCTCTTTTATCTTCTCTTTATGCTTTTCACTCTCATTTTTTCTTTTATAATTTATCTCCCATTCAAATCTTTCTCATTATTTTTTAATATTTCTTCCTCAGATCCCTCATTCTATTTATCATTTTTTCTCTCTTTCACCACCACATCATTTTTTATTTAAATTTTCATCTCTTCCTCTACCAATCGACTTGCCACTTTGAGCAATAATTGTTATACAATGCTCCCTTTAGTTTGTTTCAATTTTAGTTGCCAATGCTCCTTTTGACTTTTTGATAGCTTTTGAGCCAACGTCCCTATTTAAATCTCCATGTTCTTTATGGATGCATCAATATTCCTCTAATTGGCCAAGATCTTTTCAACAAGTTGGGTTATTGTTGCTATATCGGTTACCTCCCCTAGGATTGTTGTTCTAACACTCCTACCTTGGTTGGTTGTTCATATATTGCACCTATTCTTCCTTTGATTCACAACAACATGTTAAATGGTATTTTGTGCACATTTCACACTCGTTCATCTGTTTTTTGGAAGGGGCCTTTTGTCATTCTCTTAACTATTTAGGCAGATCATTAAGCTTTTATTTTACCTTATCCAATTGTTGTTGTAAAACCTTGATTTCGGCTAATACAAAATTACTGTACCCCAAATCTATCATTACTCCTCTTCTTAGTGGACCTGTGTGATGTTGATTGTATTTATTTTTCTGAGCCACAGACTCAATGATATCAATAGCCTCTTGAAGTGGTTTTTGACATCAATTTCCCTCAAGTCGTAGCGTTTAGAATCCATTTGTGTTGCTGGAGAAGGTCTTTGATGAAAATATGAACTTGAATCTATCATAAAAACCATGATTAGGGCATTTCCTCAACATTGACTTATATATATCCTATGCCTCCCATAGACTTTTATAAGTGTTTTAAGATAAATTAGGAATTGTAGTTATTAAATCAATAAACCTACCATGTAGGAAATATGTGGCTATGAATTTTTCATCCACCTGATTCTAATCACATTGTATCTATTAGGGTAGGTCTAAGAACCATTATTTTTCCTTTCCAATGAGTGTCAATGTAAAGAGCCTAACAAATGTGGTTTCGTATTCATCCTCATCAATCCATGCAGTTACCACTAATTCATAGAATTTGGTAAGGTGAGTGTGCGAAACTTCAAGGTTAAGCCCTACAATTGGATTGACATGCATAAGTTACACCAATTATATCTTCATCTCAGGTGGCCTTTCAGTGTCGATTGATGTGCCAATTCTAATCATGTTCCTTGGTATATTATTGACAAAACCATGTGCCACATCATTGTCTTGATTTTTAACTCCTAGTCTGTTATTGTTGTTCTACCACGATTTCTAGTTGTGATGGGGAATTTTAAGAAGATGTTTCATCTTCTCTTCTCCACTTAGCTAGTTGCTTTCTTTTCCTTGCTTTCTTGTTGTTCATATTAACTATTTTCTCTATTTCTAGGTCAAACAAGAGTTGATCATCCGGAATCTTACCTTGCATAAACAAAGAAATGACACAATCTAACCAAAAATATTAGTGACAAGATAACTATAATTAAAAGGGAAATCTATTTATTATATTCACAATTTCTTGGGCACATATTCACAAGCTCAACCTATTTACCCTTAATAGAGGAGAAAATCCTATTGTGTTTTACTACTTGGTTGCATAAAACTTTAGTACCAATTTCGGGTAAAAAGTACTATCATCTATATAGAACTCCCTAAGGTTCTGATGCTTAATGAGCTCAGGAAATTGAAAATTGGAAGTTCAAAAGTCATCATAATATTTTACTTCGGGGTTATGAGTTGCTTGCTCAAGAAGTGCATCATAAATGTTTGCCTTTGTTGGTCATTTGTCAATAACCAAGATAAATCTAGTGGATTTGCTTCATTTTCTCCTTGTGAACATGCTTGTGGATTCCTAGAATAAATCTTCTTGGTTTTAGATGATAAGTCATGGAAATGAAGTTTAGGGTTTGAAAAGAAGAGTTTTTTATTTTGGATGTAATTTGCGAAATTGATTGGTTTAGATGGAACAGAGGTGTAGAAATTAGTTTTTTTGAAAGAAATTTCAATCAAAATGACCAAGATTTGAAGGATTTTGAGTATTAGAGGGTTTAGAGATCACGGGGTAGTAGAGGGGAGGAAATTCAGTTGAAATGGAAAATTTTGGGGGTTTTCCTTATATAGATAGAGTGAGCAATGAATTACTCTATTGGAGTAATAAGTTACTCCTTCATCAATTCCCATATTGTTCTTCAATAGCTTCTAGTAATTAGAACTCTCGTCAGTAATTAGCTACCCACCCATTACTAATCTCCAAAGTAATTGGTTACTTCTAGTGTGTAATTAGTTACTCAAACCTGTTTGGAGATATTGAGAAGCTCTAGTACCCCATTAATTGGTTACTCCAAAAAAAATATGATTTTGCATATAAAACACACATTCAATCATACAATTAAATATATGTCATCTTATAAAGCCTATAAGAAAACATAAACACCTAGAATGCTTTATTTTAAATCTATTTCATCTAAAATGCCCAATTCTTCTAATTTTTTAAAATGGATTCTATAGGTAAAGGTTTTGTCAAGATGTGTGTAAGATGATCATAATGTGTATCAACAAACTCTAATTTCACATCCTTTTTAAGCACATGTCCCTTGAGAAATAATGTCTTTATGCTTTTATTTAGTTCTACAATGCATTACAGTATTCTTGGTCAAAATAATGGCACTAGCGTTATCACATCTAATGGGAATGCATCCTAAGTCTAGTCCATAGTCACATAATTATTGTTTAAGTCACAATACTTGTGTACAACAACTGTGTGTTGGAATGTACTCTGCCTCAAAAGTACTTCATGTAATACATGTCTACTTTTTGCAAGACCGTGAGATTAACTCATTTCCTAGTATGTAACATATTCCACTGATACTCATTATTTCAGGTTTGCATCCAACAAAGTCTAAATCAGAATACTCTACCAAATTACATATACTTCCTTTGGGATACCATAAGCCTACATATGTTGTTCCTTTGAGATATTTCATGATTCTCTTAACAACTAGATGTGATTCCTTAGGTTTGGATTGCTATCTAGCACATAAGCAAAACTAAACCTAATATCTAATCTACTTGTAGTAAGATATATTAGAGATTCAATCATACCTCGATATTTCGTGATATCTACATGTTTCGCATACTCATTAGTATCAACATATATGTTTGACACCATGGGAGTAGCTATAGCTTTGCATTCATCCAAGCCAAAAAAATTCAATAGATCCTTGCAATACTTGGATTGATTTACAAATATGTCATTCCTAGTTCACTTTATATGAAGACCAAAAAATTAATTTAACTTTCCCATCATCAACATTTAAAACTTATCTTGCATCATGTTTTCAAATTCACTACGCTAGGATTAATTAGAATATCTTAAAATAATATCATAAACATGTGAAGAAGATCTTGCTCCTAACCTTGACGTGAATTTGATGAAGGCAGAAGGATCACTAAAAAGAAGTAAAAGGAAGAATATCAAGCTTCAAGTCAAATAGATTTTAAGTCTTCAATAGGTACTTCAATCCTTGCGCTCTGAATTAGTTTAGTAGCAATCCTCATTAAGTGGAAAAACCATTTTGAAAATAATTGGAAAAATCTTAGAGAAAATAAAACAATTTTCAAAATACTAAGTATTAGGTTAGTTGAACTGAGTAACAGGTTACTGGGACTATATAATAGGTTTCCAGGATTATGTAACAGGTTACCAGACTAAGTAATAGGTTACTAGGACAGTGTAATAGGTTATCAGACTAAGTAATGAGTTATCAAGCAAAATTGACACAAAGTAACTGATTACTCAAAGATGTAACTGATTACTCAATTGGGCAGTAAGCCTCTGTAATCGGTTATTGAGTGTTGTAATCGGTTATAGAGAGTTGTTACACCAGATTTCCAAATCTGAACCCAACAGCTTTCATCCAAAACGAATGGGTTTCATTCCAATCATGTCCTACCTTCTCATATGGTATAACGACTGCTTTGAAGCCTATTTAAAGGCTTGGATCACCCATTTTGTGGATCTAATCTTTCACATAATTCACACAACTTTCATATACAATTTTCTGCAATTTTTAATGCAACTTTTGTTTTAAACTTTCAGAATTATCTAAAGTTGCATCAAAGTGTTTGCTCTAAAGTTTTCTAAACTTAAACATTATTTGAGAATTGTATACTAAGTGTATAAAGAGCAAGATGATTTCAAGTTACAGCATTTTTATATATTGTAAGGTAATCATTCCCCTAGATTTTATTCTTCATCCATTGTTGTAAATATTTCATCACAAGGCTGTGGTGAGAAGGGGGAGAGTGTACTTGGAAGAGGTTGTCTTCTAAGAGTAAGAGGTATTAGTGAGTGTGTGATGTACAAGGAGTTTTGGGGATAGAAATTATAATTACAACTCATAATATCTAGTAAAGAAATCTCGTGATGCAAGAGTACTAGATGTAGCATCAGTGCACAAGAAGGTGAATCACTATAAAACCTTTGTGTACTTTCTCTCTTCTCTTTACTATCTTATTTTTCTATTTTTACTTGCTAATTTTTCTGCATTATTTCCACTGCAACATACTCTTATCTTTATAGAAGAAAAAATTTCAAACAAACCATAAAACTAACTCG
>NC_032013.1:6631075-6643787 GCF_001865875.1 Lupinus angustifolius
CCCTAGTTACCATCTAATACTTACAAAATGTAAATTTGAACAAGTAAAGTTTCTTGATTAATCCTTTTTATATAAAAGTTTAGTTTCGACCTTCCCTTTGGAAACCTTTTTAACATAGAAAGTTGTTTAGCCTATCATATCAGGCTCTAGGAGCTTCTTTTAACACATAAAGTGCTTTCATCAGTTTACATACATGAAAAGGGTGCTTCTAGTCTTCAAACTCCAAAAGTTGTTCATCATATACCTCTTCTTGTATATAACCATTTATGAAGACACTTTTGACATCCATTTGGTATAACTGAAAATTTAATAAACATGAATAGGCTAAACTTAATATTATAGCCTCAAGTCTAGCCATAAGAGTGAATGTTTCATCGTAATCTATTCCCTTCTCTTGGTTATATCCTTCAACTACTAACCTAGCCTTATTTCTAACTATTATGCCATTCTCATGACATTTGTTTTTGAACACCCATCGAGTACGTATGAGTTGTCTAATGCATTAAAAGTAACATATTTGAAAAACTGTGTATTGAATGATTACATATCATATAGGTAGTTTACCATACATCAAGAAACTATTTTTCATACATCATAATCGATTATGTGTAGTAGATAATCGATTATCAGAATTACAGTAGCTAACCAATCTGATGTTGTTGGTGTGTTAATCGATTAAGTCATGGAATAATCGATTAAGACGTAACAGAAAACCAATTTTTAACTACACGTTAATTGATTAAGTGTATGCATAATCGATTAATAGAAGTATTAGTGTGTTTGGTATAAATCCTATAATTTTGGCCCATGTGGCATATCATGCATAATCTTGTATAATTTTGCATAACTAGAAGATCTTTGAATATACATTTTCATACATTGCATTATGAGAGTTTAGATAGTGAGAGCATGTTTAATAGGGCTCAGATATACACATTATTGCATGCATCTCTAGGTCTTTCTATGCATTACATTCTTGCATATGTTTCTTGATTTGTTTTAGAGTGAAAGTGAGAGAAATTTGTTTTCCGGAAATTGTGAAAACTATTTTATGAAAACCCTTTGCATAATTTCTCATTTAGATTAGGTTCTTGTGAGTATTTTGCTCAGTATTTTAGAATTGAGTTTACAATGTTTTATCCGAGTATTAAGTATTCAAGAAAACTCAAAATTTGTATCGAACAAGGAAGTTGATCTCTTGGTGAATAGTTTCACTTCAAGAAGAGATTTCGATATTATTCACAGAGAATAGGAGGTCTTGGGTTGAGCGATATCTGATTGGGGCCTAATCGTGAAGTAGCGTCCAAGAAAGTAGAGTCTTAGTTTTATCGTATATTATAAGTTTGTGTGTATTCAAACAATTTCAATAGTGAAGAAAAATAAAAAAGACTATCTTTTCTATCTTACGAAAAGATCAAATTAGTGGTGTGCTTTGGCAGGCTCAGCTTCTAAATATTTTAGTTATTATGTTCTGTTTTTTTGGGATAACAGTATTTTTGGTTTAACCCTGAAAAAGAGGGTGAGGGCCCAAAAGTAAATGCTGATTCAACAAAGACTGGTTCATGAGGTAGCTCTGATGATATTGGGCATTAATGTTAGGCAAATTGCAATAGGAACTAAGGTATTTCTTTGAAGGATATAACTGCATGTCCTCATCTATGTTTGATGAAAGTTGGCGCTTGGGCTTTATTATATTTTCCATGTTGGGCACTGAAGGATTCATATGAAACATGTGCCCATTGATGCAGGTGTCCATTTGAAAAGGTTGCTGATACATGCTATTCCCACTGTTGAATCCCACGCTTGATCCAATAGTGCCTATTGGGTTATTGGAATGGTTCTCAGTCTCAGATAAGAAGCTGCTCAGAATGGAGTAGTCCATGGCATCCAATAGGTTGGAAAAGGACACAGATTTTTGAGATATTAGTGTGTTCTGAGGAGGAGTTGGACTTTTATGAGAGATTGGCAAAACAGTATCTTTGAATAGTTTTTCTTCAGGATTATCTTGATCACCTACCACTTTTGTTGTATCTGTTGAAGATACTGTGTATTTAGCTTTCTTGTAAATCCGGCACAAAACCCAGTCATCCAACTGCATAAGCACAAGAAATCATGGAAGTTAAGTCATGGATATATGAGCGCCAGAAAAGAGTTAAAAGATTTTCATTAAGTAGATTGAAATATATTGGTAGTACTTTTTGAAAAGCTAAAGGATGTTTAAATTTTAAACGAAAAAACATAGGAATGACTTAATATAGTCCATAAAAGTTTTCGATGGACAAAATTTAGACCTTAAAAACAAGTAAACTCCTAAAATGGTCCTTGAAAGTTTCACTTATCGAACAACTTGGCCGCTCACAAGGTTTATCGAATTGCCCCAAAAGATTTCTTCTTGTGTCAATAAGTTGATCTAGAAATTTTTTAACTTCATCAAATTTGGTTTATGATTTAATAAGAATTAAATTGTACTTGTCCCAATTAGAGCCTTTACTAATGTTTATAGCTGGTTTCTAATTTATAAATTTGTTTATAGAAATGTTTTTTCATTAACATCACATGGGTTGCTCCTTATCACCATGTGGTATTAGAATGTTCTCTAGTCCAATGATAATGAAACAAAAATAACAATGATAAGAAATACTTAAAAAATTTAATTTTTTTTGTTTTCGACATGTATCCTCGTACTGGATGCAATCTTGTCTTTGAGCTAGGAACATCCACATGTACCACTTGAACCAACACCCGTTGATACTTAAAAATTTTAATTGACATGACATATTTTTAATGGTGCGAGATATAACTAGGACAAGAAATCTCTGCCCATGGTATTATTGGGTGTAGGTCACTTACCCTCATGGAGGTGTCTTTGAGCTTATTAGGTCTGCTGTTGTCTAGAAGACGATATTCATGCATAATCCAATTGGTCTTGACACCCTTTGGGGGCCTTCCCTCGTAAAATACAAGAGCCTTCTTCACACCAATGTTCTCTCTGGCTCTTCCTCCTCCTGCCAATGATGTCACTATGGTCTTATCTGTGCCAGTGGCCTTCCAATATCCTGAAGCAGCTGCCCTGTTAGGCCTAGCACCATTAGGGTACTTGCGGTCTCTAGGACTGAAAAAATACCATTCTTTCTCCCCAAATGCAGCCTTTGCTGATTAAGAAAAAAACACATAAAAAAGTTTAGAGTTGTACACACTAAACTTTAGAATAGAGATATGTTATCTTAAATCATGTCTCATGCACCAAGAAGTTATTGGTTGAATAGTGTAATATCTTCCTATATTCTCATGATGATTAAAAGGTCAAAGGTTCGATTTCAGGAAATGACACTTGTTGGAAATAACAATCATGTATCCAATTAATTCATGTTATTATAGTTTTTGCTTCATTTTCTTAAATGCAGAAAAAATTTGACACAATAAATAATTGAATATGTTAAGTGACCATAAGTAATACACACCACTTGTTAAAATATTTATTATATAGTTACAAACTATGAAACAAAAGTAGGACCTTTGACATATATAAACAAACCTGGTAAATCCCATGGATCCAACTTATAGATATCAACCTCAGCAATGATGGAAACTGGGAAGGGGATGGAGGCTACCTTCTTCACGAGATAGTGATGAATGAGTTCCTCATCAGTTGGGTGGAACCTAAAACCTGGTGGCAAATTGGATTGTGGGGTTCCCATATGTGTCTAATTTGGCTAGCAAAGTGTTAGTGATTTGGTGAAAATTAGGATACAAACAAAGCCCAAGCTTGATGTTGCAAGGCATACAAAAGGGCAGAGAGAATTGAAATTTTTTTGGGTTGGGAGAAGGGAAGGCATTATATGGTTGTCATAATTTGTCTCCATGTGGAAAAGAGATTAGGCCAAGAGGGCTAGGGGGTATGAATGAGCTAAGAAAGGGATCAGTTTGAAAATTTTCTTAAAAGGGGGTCCATTGTAAAGAGATAAAAGCAATGTGGTATCACCTTTTTTTTCAACCGGAAATATACCTGTGTTGTCTTTGTTGTAGTAACTTGTTTGAACTTTTGGATGTGAAATTTAAAAAAAAAACTTCCATATCTCACATAAGATAGATAAAGATCTTAAAAAAATCTTATGTTATAAATAGAAATATTTTCCCTTCATTTTTCTTGTTCATTACTTTCTGTCAACACATTTTTAGCAAGCTTATCCATTTCTTTATGTGACATTCAGAATTGCCATGTATAGCCAAATAATGGGAATTTCGATAACTGATAGTAATAGTGGTATGAGTAACTATACTGTAGACATTTCAAGAATTGACACCAATATTTTTTCATTCCTTAAAACATTTTGATATTTATATATTTATTTCATGTAATTATTTACAAAAATAAATATAGAGGAACTTGTTTGGTCGGAAAGTATTAGCGAAAACTTTTGGATGTGAAATTTAGAAAAAAATAAACTTTCATGTCCCACATAGGATAGATAAAGATCTTGAAAAAAAAATCTTATGTTATAAATAGAAACATTTTTCCTTCATTTTTCTTGTTCATTACTTTCTTCCAACCCATTTTCAAGCAAATTTATCCCCTTTTTTATGTGACATTCAGAATTGCCACATATAGCCAAATAATAGGAATTCAAATAACTGATAGTAATAGTCAGATTATGGAAAAATAAAATTGGCATGAGTAACTATTCTGTAAACATTTCAAGAATTGACACCAGTATTTTTTCATTACTTAAAACATTTTGATATTTATATATTTATTTCATGTAATTATGTGACAAAAATAAATATAGAGGAACTATTTTATTTTTATCTCCTCTACCAAAATAACTAATATGTCAAAGTTTAATTTATGAGAATAATACAGGAGAAATAATTATATATTAAAAATAGATTAATTTTTTACTCATAAAGTAAAATGATGTACTTGCATGTACCAAAAAAAAATACTCATCTCGTCTTTGTCGTTTCTCATAAATCCTGGTCCAAATATCTCACAGGTTAATGAAGTCTAATGGCGGCTGGTCAGTGACATCATTGTCATTTCAGATAAGGTTGGACACGTGTCCTTGAACTCATAAGTTTAAAATGATTCATGACATATTGAGGGGTAAATTGGGTTTGCAATTCAGTTTTGTCCTAGGTAAAGCAATAAAATATCGCATAGAGATAGAAATGTGCCAACAAACCAAGTTGGCAAGTGGGGTCCATTTAAAAAAAATGTGAATTTGAATTCAATTTTTATCTTTATAAATATGTTAAGAGAATAAAACATGTAAAATGAGGCAGGTTAAAAAGTCCCATTATAATTTATGTAGGTAAAGATCATGTTTTATAAAGAATGTATTAAAAAGGTGTATTATTAATACTATTACATATACCGTTTTATAAATTTATAAAAAAAAAACATCTATATAAATAATGCATAAATAAGTCATTGTACAACCAGCAATGGGAAGACAATAAATGGTACATTCTGAAAACTTATTTAACTGAAATTTTACAAGAAAATTAAAATTATGTGTAGTTGAGAAGTTGATTGTAGTTCAATCCAACTAGGAATTAATATTTATGTCTCATACAATGTGAAGACAATTATTGCCTGTGCTCTTAGTGCTTATTAGAAAGTCAAAATTGTTCAAAATGAAAAAAATTGGTATCCCAAATTCGGATAGGTAAATATGATCATAACCCAATTTTAAAATAGACTGATTGTTTTTAACTTAAAAAGCTCAATTTTAACAAAATATAACTAATAAAGTACTCATACCTTATGAATTTTGGGCTTTGGTAGATCAATCAATTTTGAGAGATCTAATATCTATAGTGAAAATATTTTGTGCATTAAAAGTGTAAGGATTTTATATTATATTCGTCCTTATAATATGAATCATAAATAAAGTATTAAAAGTATAAAAAACTTTAAATTAATAATCGATGATATTAAACTTGTTTATTTCTATTTATTATTCATAATTAATGGAGAGGATTTATAGTTAACGAATGCAATTTACGTTATATATTTTACTCTCATCATTCATTTAATATTATAGATTAAATTTATATTTATATTTTCAGTTTATATAACTTACTTATTAAATTATTTGTATCAAAATAAGTTATTCAACATATCGAAATGATAGTATATATTAAATATATTATATTTCAAAATACAAAATTTATTTTCAAGATTACTTGCAGACGCTATCATTGTCGGGGGTTGAGGCTGGAACACGGGTCGGGGGAATTATTATGCGTGCGGCTTTGACACTTTGACTGGATCGACAAGGATAGGATTCTTGTTTTATATACGGTGCATGAAATAACACTAGGGTTTTGATATAACAAGTAGTTTTTGAGCTTTAAAAATCATTATCAAGAAAGTTCAAATGATATATAAATCTTAACAATGTATTTGTTAAAGTAGAGAACATAGATGAAGGAAAATATTTTTATGAATGGATGAGGAAGGGGAGAAAATAGAAGATGAATGGAAAATATATAATTTTCCTTGTTGGTTTTGGTAAATAAAACATGAGGAGAGGAAAAACACGGGTTATATCATCTATAATAATTAATACATTTTGCTTAAAGTGTATACATCTATACCATTAAATATGCTTATTGAAAAAATTATTTTTGTTTCATGAATCTATATCATAAATTTGTGACATTAAATTCTAAAGAGAAACATGTTCTTTAGACAAGCATCTAACCTTTATATTAAATATTTTTAAGTAAAATTCCTCATCTCCATTCTCTTCGGTACTGGACAGTTTAGTATTGAAATGTGAGGCTCATAATGATTTGATAATTTAAAAAAAGAATTTTAATTCAAAATTATTTAAAATTTGTACAATTGAATATTTTTAAACACCACATATCATAATTTTCGTTAATATTGGACTCTCTAATACCTGAAAGAATCCATATTCATTCCTAAGATAGCGGAATACACGTGTATGAGAAGATTAAAAGGCTACTGCAGACTTAACGGGAATTGGTGGAGTTAATTACTGGCGCGATGTGTGGATGACACAACCCTTATATCTATGACTAGGAATCGTTTTTTTTCTTATTTTTTGGCTACATGATTATTGGGAATGGGATTGAAAACTTAGAATTTTGAAGGGAATAAAGAGAAAATGATAACTTTGAGAGTATGAAATATATTGGTTAAATAACTATTAACCTTCATTTTCAATCACTCTTTTCCATAACTAAGAGCAACACCATGCTTGTTCTTAAAGTTATTTTTAACGGAATAAGAATATTCTTATTCTGTTTTCCATTGTATTATTCTTATTTTTTTACTTTTATTTTTAAATAAAAACATTTGGTTGTTCTTAATCAAATGAGAATGATGATGAATATAGATATTGTGTAAACATGTAGAGATTGTAAAATAAGAATAAGAATGATGTTTGTCATTGTGAGAAGAAAGTGGATATTGTTTTTATTTCATGAGAAATTATAATAAATTATAAAATAATAATGTGACCCTAATAATAATGAAAATGTTGTTCTCCATTGCAAATAATCTAAACATACTTTTGATGAGTTGAATTTTAGAGGAGAATGAAAGAAAATAGAATCTAATAAATATATTTTGTGGTCCTGGAGTCTCCAATCCTTTTCTTCTATTCACCTCCACTCTAGTGGCAAACAAAATCTAAATTTCCTGATACACAACCCATGGATTCTCCAATAATATTTAGTTAACGTGCCATTTTCTTAGATCAGCTACCGAGTAGATAATAACGCGAAAGGAACCAGGAACCATATGCACAATAAAAATTCAAAAGAACGGAGTCACGCTACTTCCTCTAAACCAAAATGAACAACGTTATGTACTAATATTTTATTATTAAGCCTAGGTGTGGCGAATTAATTATATTACATGATGCTTTACTTATCTACACTGTTTTAAATTATTGGTTATTGTCATTGTGATTATTGCAGTCATCGCAATATTGATTGTGGTTATTGCGGTGTAAATAATTTTGTGAGTAAAAAATATTTTTGATTTAAAATGGTCTGATATGACCCGATGCGATTACGTCGCAGCCTGATGTGGGTCAATTACAGTTGCATTGAGGCCCGTTGTGATCACATTTTTGTGATTTAATGTCACACCACAATTACGATATAATGTGGTTGTAGCGGTCAACACAACCTAATTTGAAACATTATGAATGTGTATGTCCAATGATGATTCATTCAAATACCAAACACTTATGGGTTTCATGTGGTCCAGGTCCAGAGGATAGGAGCATGATATTGCTCTTAATAATTGAAATTCAAACATTTATCTCTTCTTTTTCTGAAATTAGTATATCACCTAATGCACTTGTCTATCCTATCTTGATAGAAAAGCAGAGCCGAAAGTAGCAAACTAGTAATACAAAGGCGAGTCAAAGGCTTTTGGGTCTGATATGTATATGCAAGATCGAATTTCTTATTGGGAATTGAAATTATTTTCTAATGATTAACTAACTGAACAGTGTGATTAATTAGGATCCTGGGCTTCATTTGGACACCCTTTTTAAATGGTATTATAAGTAGAGTCCCTACAGCACGGGAGACCTTCAATTTGACAAATTATTGTTAGGTTTGGTTGTGTACAAGTACAGGGAGGGAGCTCCAAGTTCGTTGGACCAATAAGGGGAATAAACAGCCAAGTTTGGTAGAGAGAGACACCAAGATGGAGAGATAGGTTGTGAACTTTGAATTGAGTCATAATAATATATCAAGGATAGAGATTTCTTACCCAACATCTGTTTCAAACCAATCTATTTTTAACCAATAGTATAAAAATATAATTTGTTTGTTTTTAAAATTTTATTTATGTGACAATTTTTAGTCGGTCAGAACAGGAAATAGAGATAAACTTTGGGATGTTTTTATTTCTTATTTAATGATTAAAAAAAGAGGAGAAAAAGAATGTAACTATAAAAAAAAGTTAAGTGGATACGGAATATTATAAATACAAGAGTAAATAGTTATTTTCGTTCATCAAAACTTTTATATTTGGTCATTCAAAAATTACAGAATAAAAAATGATTATAAAAATATTAAATATAAGTCAAAATAATTAAAGACTATTTTAATTTACGTTCATTGTGATTCAATATTAATTGGCACACACGTCAATTTTTTAAGAGGTAACCTGAATATTCATTTTAAATACTAAAAATTTATTAGTTGATATGTAGAACAGGATTTTACAGGTTGTACTTTAAATTATAATATGTATCAATCCAGACAATATTCTTGGGTATTGTCGTATAAGTAATATTATAAAATACTTATATCAAGAATAATATTTTCTTTATGGTGTAACAAAATATATATATTTACTCAAAAGAAAATATCTCACAGTTTATAAACTAAAATACTTTATTCTCAAATAAACTTTGAGGATTTATTTAATGGTCAGCTTTTCTAAGAATTAATTTGGTGGTTATAGATTTCTTGAAAGCCCAGCCCAGGATGACGTTTTACACATTTTCTTGTAGGAATGCTCGTTTTTGTCAAACTTTCTAATAGCCTAGCTGTTATTGCCAAATGCTAACGAATTCTTTTGCTCTCATTTTCACATTTTCAAGCAACTTCAAGCCATGTTGGGATATAAAGTCAAGGTGTGAGAAGAATTGAGGCCTCTCATCTAACATCAACACCCCATAATATACAAATCATTACATCTGAAAGGAGTGAAATCTTTCTTCACCGGCAATTTTGTTGTGTTCATGTATATTTGTTTTGAAAATCAACATCCTATATATTCATTTCTTCACCCATGTTTGATATGACTTATTTTGTGTAGCTTATGCTTATTTTTTTGAAAAATAAGTTGAAAATATAAACTATATACGTTTGGCAACCAAATGAAATTATAAACTTGACATTTTTTTAAAAATAAACAAAAAGTATAAGCTTCAAAATCACGGACTGACTTATTTTTGTTTACCTTATTTTTTTCAATATTTCAATTTTCCATTTTACCCCAACATAACTTTATCTCTCTCATCATTTTTACTCTTCCACCAAATATCATAACTATTCACTTCATCATCATAACTTATTAAAACTTTTGTATAAAACTTGGCATTCTTGTATTATTTATTTTGGGAATTACCAATTCAAGTTTAACAACTTCTATTTATTTGCGGGTATGTTATCTTTTTAATATTGATATTGGTTTTTATATTGCATGTTTGGTATGGATTATAATTGTGAGTTTTTGCTTATTTAAAAAAAAAGCTTAACATGTAGATTATGTGTGTTTGACAACCAAATGAGATTATAAACTCAGGTTTTTTGGAAAAATAAGCCAAAAGTAGAAGCTTCAAAATTATTGGTTAGTTTATTTTGGGTTAACTTATTTTTTTTTTCAAATTTTTCTTCAAATTTTGCACTTCCCATTTTACAACATTATAACTTTGTATCTCTCCTCCTTTTTACTCTTCCACCAAACTTCACAACTCTTCATATCATCACCACCAAAACTCCATAACTCTTCAATTAGATATGAGATTATTAAAACTTTTGTGTAAAACTTGACATTTGTGTATCATTTATTTTATAAATTGTTAATTCAAGTTTAGCAACTTCTATTTATTTGGAAAATTCACTTCAATGATGCACTTTGATTGAAAAATTGCAATCCTGATGCACATTTTTCAATATTTACCAAAGTAGTGTACTTTTAGCACATTCGGCAATGAGAAAGTTGATTAACCTTTTTTCCTCTCACTAACTCGACAATGTGGGAGGAGTTTTTTTTTCATTCCTCTCGCATAATTCGGTTCCCGTATGAGAGTTTTATTTTTTTATTATTACTCCTCCAAAATCGGCAATGGGGAAGTTTTATTTTTTTTTTAATTTTTTTCTCTCCCCCTAAATCAACAATGGTGTTGGAGTTTTACTTTTTATTTTTATTTTTTAAAACAACCCCTAACTTGGCAATAGGGGTGGAGTTTTATGTATTAATTTTTTTTAAAACCCCTCTAACTCGGCAATAAGGGACAATTTTATGTTGTCTTTTTTAAACTCTATCCCTATATATTCACGCACACCCCCTTTTCCTTTACATGGTAATATGGCAATATATTTTTTTGCAACATTATTATTACAGAACCAAAAATATTACAATATTAAATTTCCTAATTTGTTAAATCCCAAAAAAATTAATGATGTCTATCTGATGAAGTGTCGCATGGAGGTGGCTTTCTCCTTCTTAGCGGTTCAACTCTTAATTATTGTTTATTTTGCTGTGAAATTCTCCCTCTACCACGTGTTGCCAATTGTGGCTCATCCTCATCCTCATCATCATCATCATCATCGTCATCTTTGCCATCAACATCCTCAACCACAACCTCATCATCAGTATGTTGCCTAGCAAAAATGTTTGTTGACGACATAGTAGGACGATAATATTATTGAGAATTGTATGTCGACAATGGTGTACTTGAAGTAGTAGCAAACATTGATGGTAGTGAGATTGGAAAACTTGATGACAAATAGGTGAATGAATAATTTATAAAATTGTGATAACTTCCGAACTCATATGATCGTTGTTGTTGATGAGTAGCTGATGAAGTATGTGCTTGAGAATGAGTATTCGCTTGAGTTCTTAGTGGAGGCTCAGTTTCAGGTATATGAAAATGACGATGTTGAGAATGCTTGAAATATGTCATTGTGTTAGTTTCACATTGTCTAGTATTGAAATAGAGTAGAGTAACCAATGTTATATATTGGTCTCAAGTCCCTTGTTATAATGTGCACTAGATATAAGCACTAAATAGAAACACCACAAGGACAGGTGGGCCCATGGGTGTGCTAGGGTTTGTAACCCTTATTCTCTAATAATATCTTGGTAGCTGCTCAGCGCTCTCGGGAACATAGGCATAATTGGCCGAACCCTGTTACCAAATTCTCCGGTTTCTTCTCTTCTATTTATTCTATGCACTTTATTTGATTGCTTGTGGTCAACGTTGCGCAATGATCACTTCTGCTGCACCAAAAATTGGTATTAGAGCCAATTGGTAGATGGCTCTTAACCCAGACAACAGATAATGACTAAATAGGATGAAGGCGTGATGGCTAGATAAGGTGTGTCAAAGATATAGTAGATGATTTGAAGGAGAATAAAACATGGTGAAACTTTTGTGGGAGGCGATATATGTTGATCTAGAATCCCAAAAATTCATGTACTGGATTAGTATCAAGGTGGAGATAGGGACTCATGTGTTGAGTTTGACCCAGAGACAGGTGCTGACAATATCTCTCTAGATGTTGAGAGAATGTTCTCATTTGGGATGAGAAGTGGAATATCCTAATGGCATATCTGAGACGTCATAGTGAAGGATGTTAATTGTTAGCAGATCCACAAAAGTATAGAGGCGCTGACTGACTTTGATGTAGGGTGTAACATGGGCATTGACTTTGATGCAAGTTGTAAAACGAGCATTAGTAGAGATGCAGGAGTGTGACATGGGCATTGGCTTGGATGCAAGGATGTGACACAAAAATTAGTTAGCATTGATGCAAGGTGTGTGTTGTGTGATGACAACCTCTTGGGGGCTGCCTTAGAATTATAGGATCGTTTTAGCTTGAACTTAGGTTTGAGAATGTGTGAATTCGGTTTGGTATTAAATTTGGGATTTTGGGTAGGTCTTAGGTTAGGTTAGAGGTTTAAGTAGGCTAGGGTTTGTGT
>NC_032013.1:6643887-6658751 GCF_001865875.1 Lupinus angustifolius
GAAATTATGTGAATGAGTTGGAGGTTGAAGGTGAAGGTGGAAAAGAATGGAAGGTGAGAAGCGCCACAAGCAATGCTGCTTGATAAGCTATGGGGTTCGCCACAAGCAAGGATGCTTGATAAGAACAAGTATGGTGGTGTTGTTGGCTTGGTTCCTTGCATTTGAATTTGGACGAAATTATGTGGAGATTTGAAAAGATCATGTATAGATTTGTTTGTTGTGGCTGATTTGAAAATATTATATTTGTTGGTATAAACAAATCTTATCTTCACTTCCTTGATTGTAGCCTCCCACAACATAATCATATCTTCACTTGATACCTTGTTTGTAGCATTAAATTGGACCAGATTTGGAAGATATAATCCTTATAATTATCTTCAAATAATTTGTTTTCTCCATGCCTTATCTCCTTGTTTCCTTAGAGATAGAGTTCCTTACGTGCCTCCTTCCTTGAAATGATCATGCATTGACTTCCATTTGCCCTAGCCACGTGAAAGGCTTACCCTTGAACCTAAGTAAACTACTTGGTCATGAATATGGACCAATGTTACAAATAATTCCCAACCCATATTACATGAATTAAATACTAACAATGAAAATAAACCTAAGACTATATGAGAATGCAATCTCATTTATTTGAATCAATGAAAATAAAATAAACCTAAGTATAAAGTGACCTAAGGACATAAATGTCCTCCTCACATACCCTCTCCTGGGTCAATTGTATCCTTTGAGACCTTAAGGATCCCTGCCTTGGCTTTGGCCCTAGTTGTAGGACCATCATAACTTCTTTTGCCCTTGGAATCAAAGGCTGCCCTAGGAGGGTTTACATCATTGTGGGTATACTCCTTATGGTGGAGTATGATAGTTCTTTTGAACTAGGATTGTTAGAGTAGACAATGGTGGTAGCGGCTGAGGCTTTCCAAGAAAGCTCCAAAGTTCATTTTGACTAAGTATTGAAGAGGACGATTGTTGGTGAACTTTTGGGTAGATGTTCCAATATATCGAAAGACTTCATAGCAATACGTGACTAGGTGACATGTTCCATTTGATGGCGATACGGGAAGCTGCACTACAGGTTTGGAGAGTTAGGCTCTTGGTAACATCGTCAAAGATACTCAGAAGATCTATGTTGTAGGGGAGCAGTTAAAGAGAATTAGACATTGAACAAGGTGGAGTCATATATTCGCTAAGGTGGAGATTCTTGTGTAGATTTCCTAAGGAGCGAGATATTCGTCTATTTCAATCAAGGTGGAGACTGTTGAGGATGCTTGAAATATTTTATTGTGTTAGTCCCACATTGTCTAGTATTAGAATAGAGTAGAGTAACCAATGTTATGTATTGGAATCAACTCCTTGTTATAATGTGCACCAGATATAAGCACCAAATAGAAACACCCCATGATCAAGTGGGCCCATGGGTGTGTTAGGGATTGTAATCCTTATTCTCTAATAATATCTTGGTAGCCGCTCAACGCTCCTGGGGACGTAGGTATAATTGGTTGAACCCCGTTACCAAATTCTCTTGTTTCTTCTATTCTATTTATTATATGCACTTTATTTGATTGCTTGTGGCCATCGCTGCGCAACGACGCTTCCGCTGTTGATGAGCAATATATTACACACTATTATAACCTTAATTTAGCATGATTGATGATTCTTGGTGCCTAATTGACTTTGTTTCACATGGTTTAGTGTTTTAGACTTTATTGGACTAATATTCCTAAAATGAGTTAATTTGGGATTATTTGGCCTGATTAAATCTATTACCATTTTCATATTACATTTGACACCAATGGCATTTTGGGCATTATGGAAGTCGAGGATATGTGTTTAAGTGAAGATTGTATTTTTAATTTAGGAGTTGTTTTTATTGTAATTTGGCTTTGAGGCCATTGTTTAGGCCCAATTCGGTTTATGTGTGTTGGAGGGGTTAAATTCGGATTCCCCACTCCAAACACACACACTTTACTTTTTGCCTCATTTTTAAAACACAAAGTCATTTCCGTTTTCCCTCTTTTTTTGCTCTGCTAGGGTTTCACCCCTTCTTCATTTCTCATTTTCGGTTTGTTCTTCCATTGCCATGGAAGGCTAAATTTCTGGACTAAGTTCCTTTGGTAATGTATCACAACTCTTGAGTTTTTGTTATTAATGCNGCATTTTCGGTTTCTTTATTGTTGATTTCTTCTATCTTTTCTGAATATGGTTTGCTTAATGCCATTGCTTAGAAACTGGTTGGTTGAGTTTATCTTCACTTAGTTGATTTACTCTCTCTAGTGCATGAATGCTTAGTTCGTGTGAATTTGTTAATCGTTTCATACTTTTACTGATTTCGCTTAGTTTGATGTTTAGGTTCTGGAACTTTAAATTAATTATCACTTAGTTAATTGATTCTCAACAAATTTGGAAGTTTACGGTTGGAATCTGAAAATAATCTTTTGAAACCGAGGATTGAGTTGTGAACAAACGAACCAAAGGGATTTAGCCGTTTTATTACATTGTTTAACGACTACTTCTGAATTTGATTTATGTTCATACTATCCAACAACAAAAAACCCCTTGTGTGTGTGTGTGAGTATAAGGTGTTTGAAGGCTTGAAAGATAATCCTTGGGAAATGACCTAGGAGTCACTTCCTAGTACTACAGTTTTAATTGTTATATTATTTGTATCGGGTACGGCCTCGATCAGTTGTACCAACAGATGAGTAGGAGGAGATTCATCAAAGTGGGTAGAGCATGATGTGGGGTATAGCTCAACCAATGCTCCTATCATTTCACGACCAGATGAGATGACGTTAGATAATGATTGTATGGGAATTACTAAAGAAGATGGAGGACGACTCTGTCACAAAATCTTTTTGCAAATGTGCACTGAAAAAGAATTAGAGAAAATTAGGAATAAATAATATAATTAAAAAAAATTTAATTACTAACAATATGTTACCATTCCATCATGATGTGCTCCATCCCGAGAGATGTATCTTGTAGTCTTTTTAAGTACCACTGTATATACTAAGAGTAGTGGTTCAAAGGGAGCACATTAATGATAAAACCATCGACCACTTAGTTTTCCCTATTATTTCATATTTAAATCGAACGATGATGCTTATGTGGCCAGTCGCAATCACTTTTGCCACGCGAGTCTATTTTATGAAACTTTTCACAATTCATTGGATCTTGTGGAATTGGTTGATTTAAGCAAAATTGCCTCATAACCTCATCAAGAGCATGTCATTCCATAATTTCGAAATAAATTAGTGACACATGTGATCAGTATATCTCAAGGACATCTTACAATTAAGGCATGAGGAAATATAACATCCACATAAACTGATAAAAATATTCATTAGAAAATTAATATATATGTGATATTAAATATAAAAAAGTAGATATATAACATTTAGTTCAGTGTTGTGAGAATCAGACCGGACGGTCCGACCGCTGACCAGACTTGAAAGCGGCTATGGTTTGTAGTCTTAACCAAATGAGAGTTAGACCACTTTGAACCGGGGAAATTTCGATCCGACCGTGTTAAACCTGGTTAAACCAGATTAATCCCGGAAGTAAACTATACGGTTCACTTAAAAATTAAAAGAATGGAAGACTACTTTAATATTTTGTTTTACTACGATCCAAAAAAGATGAATATGTTATTACTTCAATATAATTATACATGATTATTAATTATATAAAGTTTTACATTTATATGTAACTATATATTTATAGATAAAAATTATTAATTATGTATCGAATCACCCGTTCAGACCGGACGGTTTAACCGTTTAAATCAGTTAAACCTAATGTAGGACATCTTCCGGTTTGATGTCCAGCTCGGGTTTTAGAACATTAATTTAGTCTATATAGGAAGTGAGTTTGCTTATTTCAATGCTATGTGTGTGGGAGACTTACGGTTTCATGTTTTAAAAAATATCCCATAAAACTTGTATCCTAATTATGAGAATGAATAAAATAGAAATTAGTTATTTTTAAAATAGAAGAGGTTGACAAAAAATATTAGCAAAGCAATTTACAAAGATTTAAAAACATCAATATTTTTGTTAAAAAGTGAATTTTTATTGCTATTGTTTATATAGTGAGTTGTTTATTTATATGGTTAAACAAATTTTATAGGTCATAAATTTTATAAAAGTAATGAAGTATAAGAAACCAATATAAGGGAACAATGAAAATGCAAATAACAGTATAACAATGCTATGTGAATCAATGGTTGGAGCCCATGGATAAACTAACAGTGGCAAATCACACACAATAACTGTCTTTTTTCTCACACCATAAAATACTTTTTATCATATATATTATATTTTCTTATAAAAAAATTTAAAAAGTGAAAGTTATATTATTTTTATAAATAAATATTGAATGGTAGGATGAGTTTCAAATATTACATATTTATTTAAAAAGTATTATACGATTCATCATCATAAATACCAAAAATATACATGATCAACACACAGACGATCGAACATAATATATATGATATTAACATCATGTCTAGGAATGTGGTCGTGATGAAGTGTTGTGACCACTTATTATTAATCATAGTTAGTAAATATATATGAGTAAATAAGTTTAATTAAACATTACATATATTACTAAAATAAATATATACCTTTTGACCAATGGAAAATAAGTTAAAGTTGGATCGTGTAGTCTTGGTGCAAGCATTGGAATGTGATCATATGTCTATAATTGAAGGAGTAATAGGCATCATCCAATCTCTTTTTGTTATCTGATTATTGTTGCATGACAAAGTCATCGATAAAGACAAACCAACACAGCTGAGCCCTAATTGTATTGGAATGTCTCCGCTAAGTCCTCAAGTAAGGGTAGATACATAAGATGGGCTCAGTTCTCTGATGTATCCGGCATGAGAAATCCCCCGATAAATATCAAAATAAATGTTCTAGCATGTTGTTGACAAAATGTCCCAACAAACGGAGTTCACAAAATATCCTCTTAAGCCAAGCGAGTTCACTATCTGCTCCATTAATTTGTTGCCTATTGAGAAAGCACCCAACAAACGGAGACAAAGTGCTTCCGAATCCATGGGAATGCCAAGTTGGTAAGCAACACCCTTCAATGAGAATGTCAAGTTGGTAAACAACATCCTTTAGAGTGATATAAACCTCTTGGATAAAAGACTCTTGCATGATCTATCTTGGTTGGTGCTTGACCAAACTCACGGTTGACTAGAGCTTTTAGACTAAAATAGGCAACGAAAATATGAAATTTGGATAAAAGAAGATGGATAAGATTTGAGATGAAGGCGCCACAACACTTGAGGTGATGATAAGCCTAAGTGATGCTCACCACAAGAACTTGATTCTTGATAAGAACTTCTAATCTTGGTTCAGCCAAGAAGGTTTGGAGAATATTCTCACAAGGATACAATCCTCAATTCACAAGGAATTATGCTTCAACTTAACTTAACTTGTTTATTCCATTGCAAAATTCTTACATTTATAGGCAAGCCACTAGGCTCCCTCGGTTGGCTAACAATAAGATAGTAAGGCTAATGCATGGTAATCTAACATAGGATACCATGAGCCGAATGAATCTATTCCTAAACTAGACTACATTCGGTTGGTAAAGAGATTATCACATGTGGTTCGTGTGGTTTATTACAATTAAAAGACAAACATAATGACTTATGCTGAGGATGCATTGGATGCCACGGTTGTAATGTGAAGAGCTTAGGATTCCATTTTCTCTTAAGTGCACGACCTCCAATTAAGTCACATGGTGAATGAGACTTAATGCCTTCATAATGCTCCACGACTAGGCTTTCATGAGCTTCATAGGATTCTTATTTTACTCACAATTCAGGACATGATGAATTGTTGAAGTTATGGCCTTCTTAATGGTCATTGGGTGCACTTATTCTTGGAATTGGATTCCCTTTGGCAAGGAAAGAATTTCCCTCGGCAGAATGATGAGTGATGATGCACTAAATAGCTTAGGATGACGTTGGTGTGAAGTTATTCAGCAACTTAGGCTTCCAACACTTAGGACATGTCATTTAAGCACCATCAATGCTCAATTAAGGTCTCCAACGAGCACATGGTAATTCTCCACGAGCATCTTTGTTCCAACGACACTGAAAATGACTTAGGATTCCCCTGGATGAATTGTGCCATGTGAGTCAAGCTCTAATGGTCTAGACAAGGTGTTTAAGCACCATAAATGCTTCATTAAGCCCCTCCACGGTCATATTCTTAATCCCTTCGAGCAATCCTCCTCCAACGACTACAATAGTCCTTATTTACCTGCCAAATAATATTGGGCTAAACTAGAATACCTCTGGTTCATGAAAAATAAAAGTTGGTCCAAGCATTAAAGTGTCAATTACACTTTTAGGCTTGGCTCGAGCCATTCTTCGAACTAGACATTATTTATGGGAAGATTTATTATCAAAACACTAAAATAAATTAAACTTAGTGTTGGTCAAATATTGGCCAACACATTTATTATTACAAATAAAATTGCTCAATGCCAAATAAATTGGCTAGGCCTGACCCGGTCAGGCTACGTCCAAGCCTGATGCGGCATGCTAGGCGCATGCGCCTCGGTCAGATGTCCTAGCCATGCCAGATTGGCCCAGTGCCTGGCTTAGCACTTGGTGCGCCAGGGACTTCAACTCGGTCAGAGTTGCCTCGGTCAGGCTCCACGCCTGATGCACTTGGCTCCGTGCTAGTGTCAAATTTAGCACCTATGCCAGATCCATGGATTGTCTCATGCGCGTGGCCTGGTTCGTCTTTGGCTCAGTCAGAACCATGGACCAAGATGCTACTTAGCATCTTTAAACCCCATTGGGCTATTTTTGGCTCACCATCATGGATCCACCCTATGAGTTGTCCAAGGACATTTTGAGCCCCTTTCCCCGTGCCCTAGTCATAGGACCACTTATGCCTTCAAGGCCATCATAATCAAGGTTGGGCTCTTTGGGTTTCACATCATAGAGTGGCGGTGCACTCTCCACGTGGAAAATAGAAAGTATGTGTTTACGGCCTCCATCTCACGATCAATGCTAGTAGCAGATGGTTGTTGATTTCTACTGCTCCAACTGTGAACAAGTTAGCGAAAGCAGTATTGCGGATAACTTGCAACACTAGCTCAGAAGTTAGGGATTGCCAAAAACAATATCTAGACCGTAAACTACATTCAATCTCATTTCAGACATTGTTTGATATATGATCATTTTGTAGTGTTAGTAGAAAATTATCAATTGATTCAGGAACAAGATGCTCCATTATCAAGACTTATATAAAATACTATAAAATGTTAAGAAAGTGTTTGAGTATGTGAATGGAGAATATATGAGAATGTAGTGGGAGTGTTAAGAAAGAATATGTGAGTGCAGATTTATGGTGAGTGTGCATATGAGTGAATGAGTGAGATGTTTGAAAATTTTACCCAACTTCTACACGTGATTTTATGCCATGACTGCTCATTGCATTTTGACTACTCACTTAAGGAATGTCATAAGGATTTTTCACGTCAATCCTTCATCATAAATATGATTGTGATGCGAACCTCCAAGGGTGGTTTGCTTTCTTTGCCGATCCTTCTTGCCTAAAACTTAATTTGACTACCGGAATAACACTTTTATATGAATGTTCATGTTCTGTGTATGATTATAAGTGAAATGTGTATGGAATTAGTGTTTGGGCCGAATTGGTGTTTATATTTGGTATAGGACTTTTTTTGTGTTTATGTTGGATAAAAGAAAGTGGAAGAGGATGAAGATGGAGGTGCCATAAGCAAAGTAGCTTGAAAATCCAATGAGGTTCGTCACAAGAAAAGATCCTTGGTAAGAACAAGGTTAAGGCGCCACCCTAATGGTGATAAGCCTATGAACGCCACAAGAACTAATCTTGATAAGTTCTAAGTTAGGCGCAACGCTCAACTAAAGAGGAATTAATCCAAAATAATTTCAACTTAATTCATTCATGATCAAAAGCATACATAAATAGGGAAATTTTGAAATTTTAAATCCTAATTAAAACATGCAATTTAATGGTTTTGGTTGGAGTTTAATGGTTGATTTGATTTGACCTTGTGTGTTGGCCGAATTCCCTTGAACTATTCAACCATGTGCTTATTTGAAATTGACAAATTGATTGTGCCTTATCTCTTGCTTGTCTGAATTGATTAGGAGGGATTTGGTCTTGAAAAGGAAAGTTCATAATTGATGAATTAATCACTTGATCTTCATGTTTGGTCGTGAGTTTGAATTCAGACTTGAATGAGATGATTAGACTCTTATCCTTGACTTGAATACCTTAAATGAGAGTTGTTTACTTGCCTTTCTTGAATGATCCTTGACTTGAATGCCTTGAATGAGGCTTAATTACTTGCCTTTCTTGAAATAAGCTTGAGCAGAATTTGAAATGGTCATCCATTTACTTTCAAATCCTTCATTTATTTCTAGGCTGATTGGATCGATAGAAACTTGCCTTATTAGACTCTCTCCACGCCAATTTGAAATCGGCCTATCAATGATACCTCATTGCTTAATTACTATGGTGATTCCACATGGTCTAGTCGTGTCCTCCTAGGACTTAACCACTTGGCCACTATTGGACCATGTTACAAGGAATTAAAATAAATTCTCAACCCTCATGTTACATGATTTTAGTGAAATTAATAAAATACTTAGACAATAATAAAATTAAATTCTAAGACTATCCATGAGAACTATTCTCATTTATTCATGCAATAAAATAATAACTAAAAACTATCATAATTTCCTTCCAATAATATGGACTCCAATTTACTTTCCTACTTGTAAGATTGTCCTCCACAAATCACAAGTTGCCTCCTTGGTTTACATCAGATTGACTGAACAATGTAAATGTAAATGTGTTTATCTTTTCAGTTTGTCTTCTTCATTCATTATTTGTTGCACTTTGTCTATATTTGTTGAACAATGTAGTATGAATCACAGATTTTGTTGAAAGTGATATCATATCTTTCAAAAGTCTCATAGTTCTAAAATTTAAATTACCTTTATATATTATTGTAATCATAAAAATGTAAATAAAAGTAATATTTATATAAAAATAGAATTAAAAGAAAAAAGGGAAAAAACGTTAGTAGTGTGCCAGGTGTGTGAATATATTATTCTTGTTCCTATTTAATTTTGCAAAATAATCGGCTACATAGTAGCCGATTTTCATTCAAAAAGTTATTGTACAACAATCGACCACCCTATGGCCAATTTTTCATCCTTCATTTTTTGAAAAATAATCAGCTACATTGTAGTCGATTTTCATATGTTTAGTCCCAAACGTTTATTTCACTTATTTCCGTATAATTGATAAGTGCCAAAAATACCTAATTTTCATACACGTTTCATGGCACTTATCCTTTGCAAAAATGTGAAAACCAACTTAATTCAACAATTTTTAGATAAATTTTGAGTGTTTTAAATAATATAATTTTTTATCACCTCTTGTCCAAGTTTTCCTTGAATTTTTTAGGAAATTGAATCAATAAAAATGAATCCAAAAGATAGCCAAAAGTTCATGCCAAATCATAAGCCAAAAGCTCAAAAAGAAATGCTCAAAACAAACATGCTAAGCATGGCATGATGTATGCTTAGCTTGTCACCAAAAAGATGACTTAGGTTTGAAGAAAAGCACCTTACCTCACCTTGAAGAAACCTAAGCTAGGTATGCAAAGCAAAGCACAACTCAAAAGCTTACCTAGACTTGAAGAAATCATGCCAAAAGTGACAAGTAACCAACTAAAATCAACTCAAGAATCATGGAACAAAGATTGTTTCGGCTTGAAGAACGGTAGGTTCCTTCACCATGAAGGAACTAGGCAACCATGTGTGGTGCACAAGGGGCCAGACGCCCAGGCAGATAAGCCAAACTTAGCCATGAAGAAAGGTTGGCCAACTCATTAAGCAACTAGCCTATTCATTACTTGAAGGTCAAGCACATGACCTCATGCATGGCATATGTTCTGAACAGCCAAGTAGGAGGTGTCAACATACATGTAACATATCTCACAATAGGTTGTCCAAGCTAGCTAGGCATGGTGTGACAAGCTGCTGACCCACCAGCTTTGGGTGTGCCAAACCGCCTGACTAGGGCGTTGGGCGGTCTAGAAAGGGGGCCAGGCCCTCCCTGGGTGCTTATAAAAGGCACACCCTTCTCCCCACTTTAACACATTGTAAATTCATTGTAAATACTTCTTCTTTCTATTTCGATTCTCTCTCATTTTAGGTTGTTCTTAGGCTGTTTTTAGTTGTTTAGTTTATAGAAATTTAGAGGAAATGGAGTTGGAAAATGAGGTGAAAAAACATGATTTTGTAACCTCATTTGGAACCAAAAATATCTAATCTTTGGATGAATGGATAATGCTCCAAAATACTGGACTATGGTGTAACTTTCTTGTACTCTTCAACTTCTTCATTTATGTAAGTTATTTCTTTGATTATTTTGATTCTTTAAGAAGTTCTTAATGCGGTTTTAGCTTGATAACCTAAAGTTTGATTTAAAGATCCAAAAGAATGCTTCTTCTTAAATTATTGACAAGTGAACTAAAAAGTATAACCTACACCTTAGTTCACTTGTCATATTAAAGCATCTATTTTAAGCAACTTGTGTTCAAGGCTAAACAATGTTAATGGAGCTTGAAGTAGAATGTGACAACCTGCTCCAACGAGTGGTAGTTAACTATTGTTTAGTGTATTATGCAAGGTTTGAAAATCATATTACCATACTAGGACACTAGATGGGGGATTAAGACATGGTGTATGGAATCAATCAAAAGATAACACATAACTTGTATAATTTTCATATTGATATTGTTCAAGAAATTATTATATCATTCTAACTATAATTTCCTCTTGAATTTGTAAATACTTTGGTTTCTTTACCTTTACATGTTTATCATTTTATAAAAACACCAAAACAACTTTATTTGTTACTTTCTTACTTTTGATAAAAGATACAAAGTATGAGTACATTTCTATTAGGCAATTCCTTGTAGTTCGATATAACCATATACTATACTACAATTGAATCTTGAAAGAGATATGAGTATAAAATAGTAAAGTGTTAACTTATAAATTTTATTTGTTGATTAAAGATTTCTAACAACATAAGTTCAAACCAATTCATGGTTTGTAATTTTGTACATAAGAACAATATACAAAAACTGCAATTCAATTAATGGATTGTTACTTAAAAAATAAAAGAGTGATGAATAATAAATCTAACCACTAACATTTACTTCCTATCACTTATTTTCCACATCTAACTTTTACTTTCCGCAACTAACATTTACTTTCCGTCATTTACTTTTCCACAACTAACATTTATTTATTGCTTTATTCTTTTATTTTTTATACCAACTCTTTGAAAGATGTGCTATGGTTAACTGCTAACTTTATTCTTTTATTCATTTTATTCTTTGATACCAACCTTTTGTAAGAAATGGTATGGTTAACTTAATAAAATGAGATCGACCTTTATGGTATGGTTAAAAGGAACCTAAAAAGAGAGTAAATAAATAAAGTCACTAATTAAATAAATTGTTCATCACTCATCACTCTTAAATAAATAAAAATAAACTTGCAACTGAGAAATCTCTTTTCAACAAAGTGACACATTTTGTTGTTAAGGGGGAATCCCTAGTCAGAATCTTTGTTCAACAATATAAAAATTTCATACGTTTATTGCGTTTTGTTTATTTAGTTTTATTTGTTTATTATGTTAATTCCCTTGTTTGATCAATGATTTGCATGTGATGTAAGGAATGTTGTGTGTAAGGCATCTTCTTCTGCATGCATTGTCATATCAAATTGCTCCATTTTAGCTTTGAAAACTTCTACATTTTCATAGCTTTTGCATGCATCACCATTACATACTGCATTGTGCATTTCTTAGTCATATTTTCTCTACATTTCACATGGCTTTCCACTGCATTGTGCATTGCTTGATCATTCACCTCTGCATTTACTCTTTGCATTTCATGTAAGGCATTGGCCATTCAAGGGCATTTATTCTCTACTTTTCATGACATTTTCACCTTTACACTCACTCCATTTTCAGGTGAATGCATGTGGTTGTGTAAGGCATTGGTCATTCAAGAGCATTTACTCGCTGAATTTCATGACATTGCTCATTCACTCACATGGCTTTATAGTGTATATTTTATTCAGTGATATTTTATATAGTTATAGTATATATAGTTATAGTGTATATTTTATTAAGTAATATTTTATATAGTTATAGTGTATATTTTATTAAGTAATATTCTATGTAGTTATAGTATATATAGTTATAGTATATATAGTTATAGTGTTTATTTTATTAAGTAATATTTTATATAGTTATAATATATATAGTTACTAAGTGTGTAAGGCATCTTTTGCAGTGTGTAAGGTATCTTAACCATAGACAATTGAGAGATTTGTGACTACAAATTAGAAAGTGTACAAATATCACAGGGGATATTATAGTGCAACATAATTATATTGTAAAAGTAAAGATTAAAATATAAACTACTCATTATAGGAAGATTGCCTAAAACTCTCACCTAGTTCTCTAGATCGCAATAGACACATCTTTCTGTTATGCCTCTCGGTTCTACATCATTCATATTTTTTAACTTGTTCAGGTTGAACTTCATCCATATCATTGTGAAATTATGTAGTATTGTGTCTTCCACTTCTTTTCCTATGCATAACATGATTGTGAATGAATGTTGGACTTGAATAAGGGGGCCAATATTCTTCATTACCAATTGGTTAAAACTCATATTCCATACACCTTTAGAAGAATATCTAGCCGGTAAATTGGTGAGATAAATTGACTGCAGTCTAAATTCAAAGAAGCGCATGTTGCGATGACATGAGTGTATGACAATCTTAATGATTGAATTTCTCCATAGTCACACTAATTGTTAGCTAGTTTCACAATATGCATCCTCACTTGGCGATCACAAGATCTAGATACAACTTTAACCTCAGAGACTCCGGTCTCTCGTGAAAAAGTACGAACCAGTTGACATGTATTTTTACACTGATTTTATTTAATCATATTTGTTAACTCTTCGCAGTATACATGTCATGCCTTAATCATGTTAGAGGTTTCACTCTGATGCTCAATAAACCATTCATTTAACCTGTAGTATGTGCTCTCACAAGGACAGTGATAAGGCGAGCTCTAGATTATTTTAGAACATCATTAATGCATTATGCAAGATTAGTAGTCATGTGGCCATACCTTCTCCCTTGGTCATATGTGTCTGACTCAAACCATGCTCTAGCCCTCAGTCTTTTTTTGACGCAACAAATGCAGCACTCGCTCGAGTCGTGGTTGCATCAACTCATAACCTAAAAATTAAATACAAATTTATTAATATCCGCAATATAAAAATTATTTATAAATTTCAAAAATATAAATAGCACATACCCATTTCTACAACTTTGTCTTTGAGGTCAGAATCTCTGAATTCCTTATTGAAATTAATAGCAAGATAACGAATACAATAAACTGATGATGCACTAGATCATTTTGTCATTTCGCTTCGGAGTGCAGCTAATAAATTTGTCCCCTTAAATGATACATAGATTTAGTTGAGGGGTAGCATAAGTCTTATGATTGTAAAAGAACCACTCCTAAGCTTCTTTCATCTCTCCTTGAACAACGACAAAGATATTTGAAAATACACGTATGTTTTCGTCTTTTGAACTCACTATTAGCAATGTCCCAGTATATTTTCCGGTAAAAAATGTGTCATTCACTTGTAGGATTGGTTTGCAATATGCAAACCCTTCAACACATGGTTTGAAAGCCCAAATTATTTTATCCAGAATGAATCCCCTTAGGTCTTCCATGTCATCTACAATATGGTGACGTGCTTCATATTTCACTATTGTGTCGGGAGAGAAATATTGTACAACATTCATCCAACGTGGTAACTTATTGTATGAACCTTCTCAGTCACCATAAATTTTGGTCAATGCCATTTTTTTTGCAGTCCATGTTAGGTATCAGTGGCTAAAATACACCTAGAAGGGGGGTTGAATAGGTGTAGCGGTCAGAGTATCCGCTTTTTGTAAACAACAAATAATGCTGAAATAACCCCCAAATTAATCGATTAACAGAGAAAGAATAATCGATTAACGCAAGCAATTTAATCGATTAAAATAACTCAGATTACACAAACAGATTCAGTTTCTTACATGACAAGCAACTGAGATCGAAGCAAATATATAGAGCTAACAGGTATATCAGAGTTACAACAGTATAGTATAGAAACAAATTATTATAATTAAAACCACTATACAAAGTAATCGATTAAAGCAATAAAGAGAGAGAGAGGGAAAGAAAAGCGTGCAACACGATTTTTATCCTGGTTCGTTTGTGGGTCCACTTGCAAACTACATCCAGGCCTCCCGGCTGATCTGGGAGATTTTTCTTCACTATAATTGAAATAACGTTTTACAAACAATTCTTCCAATTACAACACTTAGACTCTTTCTTGAAACTAAAGAACATCTTTCTTGAAACTAAAGAACCTTATCCCTTGGTTTGACTCTCTTTCTACTGCCCAAGAAAACCTTTCTTGGGGTGTAGCCCCAACCAAGAACCTATTCTTTCTATTAAGATCTCTAAGCTAATGAAGATACAACACAATATCGTTGGTCGTAAGACACCTTGAGATTCCCAAAGTTACAACACTTTTTACAACAAAAACATAGAGTAATCTAAAGCAATTACAATGCTCAAATTAAACAATTAAGACCTTACTCTACAACTCTAACACAAGTCTCATATAACATGATAATGCATTAGTTAAAAACAGATTTTACAGAATAT
>NC_032013.1:6658851-6669979 GCF_001865875.1 Lupinus angustifolius
AACATATTATGAATGTCATATCTCAAAATAAAATGATTTAATGTATTATGCATATGAGATATGTATTGAGTTTACCTAAGCCTTAGACTCAACCTAAACTAATTACTAGTCTATGTCTAATACCAATCTTGAGACTTAAGCACGTTGATTTGTTGATGATCTTCAAGCTCTTATGAAACACAAGTTGTCCTCATCAAAACCAAAACACATAGTGAGCAAGCTTTCCAAAGTGCTCCTCTTGACATGTGCACTTTTAGTCCACGCCTTTCTATATGTGACTGTATAACCAAAACGACTAACAACCTCCTTTACTAGTGCCTTAACTAGTATACTCTGATCTGCAAATACCAAATTAACAACAAGGTTTGAAATATATGACGAGTTTAATTTGATGTGATATTGGGAAACTTGCATAGATACACAACTGTGTGTTTCACTAATTTTTTTAATCTCCCAAATATCACTTTTAACATTATAAGAAGCGCAAATTCGCCTTTCACATCTGACACGAAAATGTATACATTTGCGAATATATCTATCTGGTCTAGACTCTGCAACAACATAGTCGGGGGAATTTTTAATATGAAATTCTCTAATAACATTTCTTGTGACTTCTTTAGATTCAAATTGCATCCCAATAAACAAATCATTATCATCAATATTCATTAAACCAGTTGTATGTCCAAAATCTTGACCAACTCCAGAATTTGTGTTATGAAAAATGATAATGAAGTAGTATATGTCATACTATGAGATGAACCAACATCAAAGTTAACTTCCTCCTCATCACTACATATTTTGATGTCTTCTTCATCACTAAAATCGCTAACAATATCTCTTAGAATATTCATCTACATTTAACAATTAATAACATTTAAACAATAATTTATAACAATTAAATATACTAAAGTTAGAAAAATGAGGTAAAATGTAGTAGTTGGATGTATATACTAACCTCTAATCAAGTAAAAATGTGTATGAAGTAAATATCTCACTTCAAATTTTTCAGAAATGTTTGTGTGTTGAGAAGAGTAGAGAGAAATGAGCATTGTGTATGAATATATAGGGTTAGGAAAAGCGAAAAAGATAAAACTCCCCTTATTGCCAAGTTAAGGGGGTTTTAAAAAATATATATATAACTCCGCTCTATTTCCGAGTTAGGGGGTTTCAAAAAAAATTAATACATAATATTACACCCCTATTGCTGAGTTAAGGGTGGTTTAAATAAATAAAAAGTAAAACTCCCTTCATTGCCGATTTAGGGGAGGGAAAAAATAAAACTTCCCCCATTGCCGATTTAGGGGGAGTAATAATAAAAAAAATAAAACTCCCCCATTGCCGATTTAGGGGGAGTAATAATAAAAAAATAAAACTCCCATAGGGGAGCCGAGTTATGTGAATGGAATGAAAAAAATAAAACTCCTCCCATATTGCCGAGTCAAGCGGGAGGAAAAAAGGTTTATCTACTTTCTAATTGTCGACTGTAATAAAAGTACACTTCTTTAGTAAATATTAAAAAATGTGCACCAAAATTATAATTTTTCAGTTAAAGTACAGTATTGAAGTGAATTTGTCAGGTTGATTACTTAATTTTATTTCCTATTATTATATAAAAGTTTCCATTGTATAAGTGAACATTCTTTTAAGTTTTGTTTCTTCTTCCTCTTATATGTAATTCCAATAAGAAATTAGAAAGCTTTAATAACTTGATGACTTCGTTATTAATAATAGCTACTTTTTTGGGTACAATACCAGCTACTTTTATAGTAAGAAGAATAATTAGTGAGATAAAATTGAGGGTAGTTAATGAAGATATATTTCCATTGTATTAATTAGCTACATTGATAATGAGTTTATGTACGAAGAGATAGTTGGGGTTTTAGATGTATAAAACATTAAGCAGTATTATAAAAGATATAAAAGAAATAGTAGAGTTAATTAATAAAACATGATGATGGATATAATTGTAGAATATATTATTTGAGTAAATTATACTGACACCTCATGAGATTTAATTAAACTAAACAAATAACTCATCTTTTTTTAATGCTACAAAGATTATCTCTAATTATATACATATATTATTACACTAATTATCCTTGTAAGAGATATAATTATAATTTCTTAAACAAAAAATTGTAATGAGTGTAATTAAGTTAAACAAAGTATAGTATATTATGAAGACGAGTGAAAATAATATAAAAGTCAATGTCTATTCATTATTTTTGGTTCGTTACAAATTGCATAAATAATTTTAAGGAGGTGTTTATGTAAGAAATTTGGGTCACACATTTAATGTTTAAGTGTGTTTAGGGTCATTATTTTAAGTAGTCAAATTAAAGTGACCTAATTCAAATATGATGCATGGTTATATACATTATTGTCATGAAAATTATTGTGTAGATACCAAAAGTCTTATTTCTATTTTATGATGGACCAAATTGAAATAAGAAAATGAAGTAGCATCACTCTTCATAGAAGGTTATGTACTTCTTATAAATTGGGGTTATGGTTCTCAATTGTAGAACAACAAAATCAACTCTATTCTTTTCATCCCATTGGAAGAGGAACTAAAGACTAAGGGTAGTCTACAATTGGAAGGTCAAATAATCCACATGTTCTACTATGAACATGCATTGGCTTATAAGGACAAATGTCATGGAGTTGGTGGATACATGATGTTAAGATTGATATAAGGTTCATTCACCATATATTCTCTATGAATATATTAAAGTACGCTTCCGTTCTAGTTCTATATATTTATTCTTGATGATTTGATATGAAAAATTTTGACCATATATGATGATAGTGTTTATCATCTTTAGTATGTATTATATATCTTTTAAGTATATAAAGTCTCTCCTACCATTTCAAGTATCTATATTAAAGAATTTTTTTCACAAGTGTGTTATCAGAGTCACTTTCATGTCATTTGATTGAGAAATATGGTTTTGGGTTATTTTTTTCATCTCTAATTATATACATACATCTTTAATATGTTATTTTTTTCATCTTCATACATGAAATTGTGTTAATATGTTATTTTTTTCATCTTCATACATGAAATTGTGTTAAGTATTTGATTCAGTTCTATTATGAATAATTTGTTTATGTTGATTGAATATTGAGAATGTTGAAAGCAAATAACTTTTGACAAAACTGGATGCATTTTCTTGTTACTTCATTATGAAATTGTTTCTCTGTTTATGACAATATATATAGTGAAAGATACACTATTACTTTGTTTTGAATATCATATGTTTAGACATCGTAGGATCACATTTCATGTTTGTGATTTTATGATTATTTACCTAAATAGGTAAATAATATTATTCAGTCATAAACAGTAATCATGGCATAAATTATTACGGTGATCAAGAATTAGAATTATTTTGCGTGCGGATAAAACAATAATTGGTTCATTCATTACCCATTAGTTGCATCATTTGAACTTTTGAAGCATGCATAAGGACTATTTCATATTGAAACGGTGCATTTGGTTTTTAAGATAAAATCAGGACAGAATGTACTGTTCATAACTCTACAATTCTGCCACTTGGTCCACTAACTTGTTTAATTGGTTGAGTGGCCGTTGTATGGTAAGGTCACAGGTTCTACTTGCAACGATTACAATTTTTTAAATTTATGCTGAGCATCGTTATTACTAAATATATGTAACATTTATATTCAGATTAAAACGATTCATTACATGTTGAATTGATTTGGTTATTGGTCCCTTGTTCATCCTTTATAGATAAGTTACAGGATTTTTTTTATGGAATAAATATTGTAATGCTTTGGGCTACAATAACTATGTTGTATAGTACAAGAACCTGGGAATCTGTGGTAGAAAGATAATAACCATATTATATATTGTATTCCAAAATATATTGTTATAGACATTGTATAAATAAGATATATTTTGAATTAAGTGTGGGGTATATTTTGGGCTATAAAATATTTTGACATTTTAAGTGAATATATTAATCAAGAAGTCACCAAAGTGACTTTTTTGTGTAGATTGTTCGTAATAAATGCTGAATGCTAGTGTGTATATGTGTCCATGTGAATATTAATCAGCCCAAAGGAAGATTATTGTTTGGTCGGATTATATACATACATGTGATAGTAAATATGTGATAACCATAAGGTTGCATATGTGATGTGAACCCAAATAAGCCTAAGAAGGATAATGAAGAACTAAGAAGCGTAGGTGGGCCGAAGTGAGGAAAATAATTCCCAACCCTTCTAGTAGGGCACGGTCATGTTCTAAGCATGGCTAGGACACATTTATTGTGTCCTAAGATGATTCATCCAACATTTAATTTGTCTTGTGCTATTTGAAGTTCAGAATAAATGAAGTCTTTGAAGAGCATTAAATGAAGTCAAGACCACTACAGACAACTTGGGCATTTCGTGCAAACCATTCAAGCCAAGTCAAAGATGGTTAATTCTATGGAATAATTCGTGCAAGACTTAACTATGAGTCAAGCATAATTATTGTTTGTGTCGTCCATCATAAAGTCAAGCATGGAGATTTGTTTGTGCCGTCCATTAATTCGTGCAAGACTTAATTGTGTCGTCCATCATCAAGTCAAGCATGATTAATTCTTGAATGTTTTCGTGCAAAGGATTAAAGTCATGAAGTTTATTTGTGCCGACCATTAATCATGATTATTCTTTGAAGTTTTCGTGCAAGACCATTAATCAAGTCAAGCATGATTAATTCAAGAGATGTTTTTCGTGCAAGGCATTCAAATTGATTCATGAAGACCAAAACAATTAAGGGTGGCCGAATTCTTCCCAAAGAATTAGGGAATCCTAGACTTTGTTACTTGGTTAAAGCTTTGCATGGGACTCAAAATTGTCATTAACTCGTGTGGACCACAACCTTCAAAGGGGGGGGCCGAATTCTTCACTTGGTTAAAGCTTTGCATGGAACTCAAGACCTCCATTAAACTCATGTGGACCACAACTTCAAGGGTGACTGAATTCTTCATAAAACAAGTAGGGAATCCTAGGCTAAATGCTTGGTTCCTTGCAAATCAATTAAGGCTTTTCATAGAATTCAAAGTTTTCATTTATTTGTAATTTGAATCTTTTAGGAGTTCCCATAAGGAATTTACCTTGGATATTTCGGTTGGAACAATGTGACCAACCATGGATTATGTCCTATAAATGTAACTTCAGATGGGTGAATAAAATAAGTTTGATTTTGAGTAAAAATTAAGGATTCTTCCTTTTGTGTGAGAGTGTCATCTTCTCCTAACTTCTTGGCTGAACCAAGATTAGAAATTCTTATCAAGAACCACATTCTTGTGGCGAATATCACCCGACTTATCAACATCATTGTTGTGGCGCCTATCACCTTCATTTCTTACCATCTTCTTTTATCCTAAAGTATTTCCTTTCGGCCTAAATTACATCTTCAAAAAAAACCACTAAAACTGTGGGTTCATTACACCAAACAAGATAGATTGTTTCAAAAAGGATCTCCTGAAGAGGTTCTCATCAATATGTGAATGATAAATCAGTCCAAAAAATGATTTATTATTTGACATGCATTGTAATCAATGTTTAACCATTACAACAAGAGTTCCATTATCAATTGATATGGAATACCAAGCCAATTATATGTTTGCAGTTTTATGCGAATAGTGATCGGCCGAAAGGAAGATTACTATTTGTCCAAAATTACAAACATATTTGTGGTAATAAATATGTAATAATGATATGGTTTTCCATGTGAATAATAAGTCGGTCCAAAGAAAGACTTATTGTTTGACATGACTGATTATCAATATTTGATTACTACATTGAGTGTACCACTTACAAGTTAATATTTTTGTCCAAAAACAGAATATTAATGTTGTGCTAGGTAACTCGTGAGGCGCCTTACCATTATTTGAATTTAAGGGTTACAATTGATTGTGAGTTTAAACGCAAAAATGTTTGCAATTTGGTTTGTTCTTTATTCTATTGATTTCTATGCTTTTATAACATCTGCATATATATATATATACCTAAATTGTACTAACTTTAAGAATTAATGAGAGAACATTGTATTTGTTCTTGAATGTATGGATCTAGACCTTGCACTTTAGAAATGAACAACTCATTAATATTAAGGAAGTTTCATTAGGGATAAAGGGAACTATGAGGAATGAGAATATTCAAATAACATGAGTCTTATGTTCATTAGGTGCAATTCCAGAAACATTCATGAGTGCAATGTTTTTAGGAAGGAATTTTAAAGTTAACAATATAATAGATTTCTTATGCATTTACTAAGTGAGTCTAATGTATATAAAAAGTTATGCACATCAATATATTGTGTACTTTGTTAGAATGTATATATTTAAGTAATTCAGTAGCAAATAATTGGAAGGCAGTCAATTAGATTATTAAGTGCTTATAAAGAACAAAGAAATTATGTTCTCACACACATAAAGTGATTCAGTTAGAGATTATTATGTATTGTTATTTAGTCTTGTTAGATGTCAATACAGTTGAAAATCCATGTAAGACTATATATGCCTATTAGGTGGATGAAGATCTATTTCGGAAATGATAAGCAAACACTTATAGCTTCATTTATTATGGTAGTGATTTTCATAGTTTATTATGAGACATCTAATTATGGGATATGGTTATACAATTGTCACTTGGCTGCTGATTTGGATATATTGAAAGACTATTATGTATTGCAGATCTGCTTAGTATATGTTTATCATCTAAGGTCTTTCAGAAGTACATTGCTCATATGAGTATTGAATTACTTGATGATATTTTGGTTCATTGGAAGTTTGTATTTGGATGTTCTCTTTATATAGACAAGTTTATGGATATGAATATATTTTTATGTAGAATAAGGTTTATGGTTCAATTTCACTATGAAATTTATTTATAGGATCACACTAAAGTAAAGGAAGGCCAGTTGAAAATTGACATCTATAAATCACCTTCATGTAATTTTCATGCTTCACATTTCATGATTGATCTATGTCATTTAGTTGTGTTAATATTAATAATCACTGATGAGTTTAGTTATGATTGTTATAATGAAAACCCCTTGGTTCTACATATTAATATAATTAATGGATGAGATAAAAATATGTCTAAGATTTATAATGACGTGTTTTTGAGCTCATAAAGTCTAACACAATTTTTAAAATTACATATGTGACCAGTGAGAGATTATAAGAAATTTTGGGTCATACCTGTAATGTTTAAATGTGATTAGGGTCATTATTTTAAGCGGTCAAGTTAAAATGATATAATTCAAATAAGGTACATGACTATAGACATAATTATGAAAATTATTACGTAGATACCATAAATCTTATTTCTATTTTATGATAGACAAAATTGAAATAGGAAAATGAAGTAGCATCACCCTTTATGGAAGGTTATGCACTTCTTATAAATTGGGGTCATGGTCCCGAATTGTAGACAAGTTAAAATCAACTTTATTTTCTTCATCCCATTGAAAGAGGAACTGAAGACTAAGGGAATGATAGTCTACAATTGGAAGATCAAATAATCCACATGTTCTACTATGAAAATGCATTTGCTTATAAGGACAAAGGTCATGGAGTTGGTAGATACATGATGTTAAGATTGGTATAAGGTTCATTCACTATATATTCTTTATGAATATATTAAGGTACACTTCCGTTCTAGTTCTATATATCTATTTTTAATGATTTGACCTGAAAGATCTTGACTATATATATGATTATAGTGTTTATCATCTTTAGTATGTATTATATATATTTAAGTATATAAAATCTTCCACTATTAAAGTCTATCTATTATTAAAGATTTTTTCCAACAGTTTAATAACTCTTATACTATTATAACTAATCAAAATAACCAATAGACATTGACTATTATATTATTTGTATTTATCTTCATATTATATCATATTATGTTTAACTTAATTATACTCATTATCATTTTTTGTTTAAGAAATTACACATATTTATTATACAGAGGTAGTCAGTGTATTTATGTATATAATTAGGGATGATTTATGTAGGTTTAAAAAATATGAATGATTTGTATAATTTCACTAAATTCAAGAGGTGTCTGTATAATTTACTCTATTTTTTATAAAGTTTGACCAAACTTTAAAATTATAAAATAATAGTTTAAGAAAAGTCTTAAAATAACAAATAAGTCGGGGAGTATATTATCTGGTGCAAAATGTTTATGAAACTGCCTCAGGAGACCCTAGAGCTGCACAGGCACTTTGATAGTGGAAAACTACCCCTCTCCCACTCAAGACATTACGGTAGCTCGGATTTAAGTATTTAATAATTATAAATGCGGCAGTGGCCGTCTCTCTTTGACTATTTTGGAGCACATATCATTTTCTGTAAAATAAATTTGTTTCATCAAAAGATATAATGATATAATGATGACCATCGAATAAAGTTACTAAAAGTTAAAATATTTATTAGATGAGAATCAAACATCTCTTCATATTAGAAGATGAGTTACCTCCTTCAGTCACTAAAATTATACATTAAGACACATGTTATTTTACTTTAATATTTAGAAAAGAATGAAATATAACAAATGTCATGATTTTAGTGGTTGAAATAAATAACTTATTTCCTCATATAAAAATATATTTTATTCTCTTATTACACAATGTACATTTTTGTCCTTAAAACATTCACTCGTCTTCAAAATATATCATATTTTGTTTAACTTAATTACACTTATTATAATTTTTTGGTTAAGGAATTACAATTATATCTTTTACGAGGGTAATGAATATAATGTATGTATATGATTAGAGAGGATTTGTGTAAGTATAAAAAGAGACGAATGATTTATGTAATTTCATTAAAACTCGTGAGGTATCAGTATAATTTACTCTAAACATATATTCTACAATCATGTCCATCATCATGTTTTATTAATTAACTCTCCTATTTCTTTTATATGTTATATATATATATATATATATAATACTGTTTAATGATTTATACATCTTAAACACCAACATATCTCTTCATACATAAACTCATATATCAATATAGCTAATTAATACAATGGAAATATATAAAGTTCTGTTACTTTTTTTATTTTTACACTCCATCTCTTCATTAACTATCATTAATTTTATCTCACTAATTATTCTTCTTCTTACTATAAAAGTAGCTAGTATTTTACCCAAAAAAAAGTAGCTATTATTAATATCGAAGTCATCTAGTTATTAAAGCTTTCTAATTTCTTATTGGAATTACATATCAGAAAAGAAGAAAGAAACCTTAAAATGTTCACTTACAAAATGTAAAACTTTTATATAATAGGAAATAAAACTAACTTACCAACCCTTTCCATTCTTATTTACTAATAGCTTGGGTCTGAACTTATTCATTATCAACCCAATAATACAACAACCACAACCAGATAACAGCTACTCAACAACAAAATAAATCGAATTATAATATAGATAGGATCCACTCTAAGAGTAAATTTAAAAAACTCTCGATATCTTAACCATTAATTCTAGGGAAATCTAATGGTTGAGATCTACTAACTAATTCCAACTATTAGATTTCCCGAGAATGAAGGACTAGGATGTGAAATATGTTTGTCAAACTTACTTTTAGATTAAGTGGATCTCCTCCCATTATAATAATCATAATATCTAATACCCCTTAAGTTGAAGAGTGAATGTTTAAAACTCCCCGTTTGGATAAGTGATGATGAAGGGAGACAACTCCAAAGCTTTTGTTAAATGATCGACAACTTGATCAATTGTTGATATTGGAAGTAAATGAAAAAACTTGTTTTGTAAGCGTTCTCGAGTTACATGATAATCAATTTCTATGTGTTTCATACTTTCATAAAATACAAAATTTGATGTTATATACCTTGAAGAGTTGGGATTACAATGAAGTAAAGTGGGCTGTGTATAACTAATACATAAGCCAATGTAAAGAAAAGTTAACCATTGTATTTCTAAAGAAGCAAAGACTCGATACTCAACATCTGAAAAAGACTTAGAAATTATGTTTTGCTTCTTTGATTTTCAAGAAACGAAAGAATTCCCTAAGAACATAAAGTAACCAGAGATAGAACCATAAGCATCCGAACAAGTTGTCCAATACGAATCACTAAAACCTTTTACCTAAATAGGGGGAATCTGTTGGATAAAAGAGGCCTTGACCAAGGCTTCCTTTAAGATATTGATGGACATATGTGAGATCTTTATGGTAATTAATAGTAGGTGAGATCATAAATTGGTTAAGTTGTTGGACAACAAATGATATATCAGGTCGGATATTGGTTAAATATAATAGCCTTCATTAACCATAAGGGTAGGGACAAGTTTTGAATTTAAAATTTCCGTGTGACGTAATAAGTTAAGGGTATACTTTCTTTGACAAATAGCAACACTCTTGGTAGATCTAGCAACCTCAATATCAAAGAAATATCTAAGTGGTCCAAGATCCTTATTTTTAAACTTTTATTTTAGATGATTTTTAACAAAAGTAATTTCTTCAATGATCATTGCTTGTAAGTGTCAAATCATCTACATAAATAACAAGAGTAGTGAATTTCGTATGAGAATGTTTAGTGAAAATGGAATCACTATTATGAGATTGATGATATCCTAATAAGATCAAAGCTTTAAGGCATACAAAGATTTATTCAATCTATATACATGATTTGGAATGGAACATGTAACCCCTTGTGGAAGTGCCATATACACTTCTTCATCCAAATCACCATGTAGAAAGACATTGTTAATATAAAGTTGTTCTAAAATCCAACCTCGAGAAGATATTGTGAAGAAGATCTTGTTCCTGACCTTGGCACGGTTTTGATGAAGACACCAACATCACCAAAAAGAAGAAAAGGAGGATGACTTATGAAGACAAATGAAGATAAAGCTTCAAGACATTAGATTAAGTCTTTGTAAGTACTTCTATCATAAACTCTTAAGTATATACAAGTATAATTGCTCAAACTATTTTTTAGAAAATGTGAGACACTTTTAAAAGACTTAAAACATTTTTCAAAAATAGTGTGTAACAGGTTACTTCATTGAGTAACAGGTTACATGTGTGAGAAAAAAGTTATCCAACTGAAAAACTGATTTTTG
>NC_032013.1:6670079-6695380 GCF_001865875.1 Lupinus angustifolius
TCTGTTGGACAGAAAGTTTGAGTAACCGATTACTCAATGTAAAATTCAAATTTCAAGTGGACAGAAAGTTTGAGTAACCCATTACTCAAATGAGTAACCCATTACTGAGAGTTGTTGGAAGTGTTTTTCAGATTTCAAAGTGAAAGGTTTTCACTCCAAACAACTCATACACTTTCAGAAACCTTCAAAGAGTGTTTGTAAACTCTATATAAAAGCTTTAAACTCTCACACAAAGAACACACAATATAGAAGAGAATAACACACAACTTTCATACAATTTTCTCAAAAGCTCTCACACTTTTCTTAGAATTTATCTTTGAACTTTTTGCAACTTGTTCTTAAACTTTCAAGTTAATTTTGCAAAGTTGCTTCAAGTGTTTCAAAGACTTTTACAAAGAGCATTATATACTTCTATATATATTCAGAGTTTGGATTGCAAGTTACATAAGTTTCATACTTGTAAAGGCAATCTGCCATAGTTGAATATTCTTCATTCTTGTAAAGAATTCTTTCTTTCACGGGGTGTGAAAAGAAAGGGGAATAGATGGGAATATATTCAATTCTTTCTTTCACGGAGTGTGAAGAGAAAAGAAATTGATTCACTTGGAAATGGGTTTTCCAAGGGTATAAGAATTAGGGAGTGTGTAAGGTACATAGAGATCTCAGGGTGAGATATTGTAATTGCAACTCATAATTCTTAGTGTTTCGGTGGACAGGAAGGTGAACCAGTATAAAAACTCATTGTGTACTCTCTTCTCCTTATCTCTTTCATTTTATTTCCTATTATTTTTCTGCATATTGTTCCGCTGCACTTTAACTTTGATTTTGCAGAAAAAACGGTCATTATTTTAAGACAACTAATTCACTCCCCTCTTAGTTGCACTCTGATACTTACAGATATTATTGCTGAAAAAACTCCAAGAGTGGTAAGTTTTATTAGGGCTAAAAAAGTATCAAAGTAGTCTAACTCTTCACTTTGTGTATACCTGTTTTCTATAAGCTTGCCTTTGTATATTTTAATATTCTCATCTGACTTGAATTTTAGTTTGTAAACCTACTTGGAACCAATGTCTTTCATGCGGTTAGGCAGCGCCATAAGTATTGGCGGAGCATCACAAGATATTGATACTCCATTTTTAGAACAACATATATACTCCCTTTACCTACACCCAAACGATATCATTATGTAGATACTTGTTGGGGATATCATATTTCTTTAATTTGTTGGCTTGATAAATAAATATAGTTTAACATGTGTGATTCTTCTAAGAATTATATAGATGATGTATTAAGTTATCTTACACTTGTAAATGTTGATGTTGCTTATAATAATATAACTTCATTTAATTTCGTAATGATTTTATACTTGATGAAAAAGATTATGTATGCATTGATGATATATATCCTAATGATGCTTACAAGTCATTTCATATTGACAATATACGTATTATTGTCAAAAATCTATCCTATTGATTTCAATGAGCAAGAGAAAATTAGTTTGAGATGTCAATTTCAACATTTTATACCAACAAGGCGTTGGTCTAGTGGTATAAGGTCCTACTAGATAGTTAGGATGACCAAAGAGTCAATGATTCGATTTTTGTGAGCGACACTTGTTGTGAGGGGCGACCACACATCCCGAAAATGGATTAGTTCTTTACCAAAAGGTGAGGGGACACCTTTGGTAATACCAAAAATTTTGAACATTTTATTCTTGATGTCGTTGGTCATTCATGCTTGGAAAACTTTCAACCATATGTTATTAGTCATATCTTGCTTGACCAAATAATTCATCTTATCTTGACTATTGTGAATCACCTATTACATACACATCATTTTCAGCAATGAAGATAATTAAACAAAATTATGTAGTAAGATAGAAGATGAATTACTTGCACACAACATATTGATTTATATTAAAAATAAATAACTGCAAATTTGTAGCTAGTCCAATCATGTATGTTTCTTTATATTGTTTTCTTGCTCAATTGTTTTCAGTTATAAATTATAATTAATTATTTTTGCCCCCTAAAATTTACATCAAGATACACTATAGTAGCCATAAGACTCCAAGTGACATTTTGTTGTAATTCCTACAAGTCATTCTGCATTGCTTGCACCCATTCTTTAGACTTAATGTCTTGGTTAAAAGTTTTAGGTTCAATGTTTGTTGTAATAGATAGGATTTAGTGTAGATAAGTAGGAGAGAGAGTCTTATAGGATAATACAGATGCTAGGGAATGCTTGATTTTGCTGTCTTGGCTAGGGGAACAAGAGGTCACAATGAAAATCTCTAAGATTTGTAGGTGGTAAATTAGGCTTGTGAGATCTCCTAACTGTAATAGGTGAAGGATTGGCTTGGGAGACACGTGAGGAGTGGTGTGTGTTAGGCAAATGTTGTGGTGCTCATTATGGAAGGTAGGTTCCTGATCTAAGGAGCTTTCTGTTCTAAAGGAATAAGGGCTATATCATGCTACAGAAAACCATCAACCATCATACTGGAGAAAAGAAGATTATGTTATTGATTGATTGGGTTTTTGGTTGGTTGGTATTGAAGAATAGGGAAATATATGTTCATAAAATTGGGCATGTCCAGTAACAAATATATTCTTTGATGATAAATCTAAAAGAATATATCATTTTCTCCAAGGTTTTTAACAAAGAAAAATATATTTTCTAGCTCTTCAATCTAATTTGGTCCTTTGTTGGGTAAGAGTAGTTTCATCACATACACTTTCATATACCTTTAAATCACTTAATGATGGGACATTGCCTAGGAGAAGTTTAGAAGGGGACTTGAAGCCTAAGACAAGTGTAGGTAACCTACTTATCAATATATTGCATGCTTTGGCAGCATAGTCCAAAAGTATTTCAACAAATTTGATTGAAATGATAATAATATAGTCACATTTAAAATGCGTCAATGTTTCCTCACAATAATGAAATTTTGTTAAGGGGTTTCAACATATGAAGTTTGATGAATAATTCCAAGTTCATCATAGAATTTAGGTATTAGGAATTTCATTTCATTATCTGATATAATGATCTTAATATTCCTATCAACTTGAATAGGAACAAATTTAACAAAATCTTGAATGAAATAGATAACTTATAGAAACAATGTTTTCTCTCCAAAGATACAATGAACAAATAAAGTAATAGTTAATGCCTTGTGTATTTGTGAAAAGACCTTAGGTGTGTGTAACACATTCATATTTTGAATTTTCTGATGATTTCAAATAGATCATGTATGATAATATTGAAATACATGTATATATCAATCTATATATTTTAAGTGTGCTTAAAAATTAGACATTTAAATTAGCTAAGTACTCCAAAAAAGAAGAAGAACTGTCCATTCTAATAAGGTAAAAGACATCCTTTTAGAATTAGAAAAAGTATCTAAGTTTATGACAAGTCTAAGTTTATACACATATATATGAGGTGTTTGGAAATTTGACTCATCTAAAGCACATTTAAATTGTTCTTAATATTATAATCTATTTTCAGAATTTATTCTTATTAATATAAACAATGTCCGTGTGCTTTTAATGAAAATAAAATCTTAATTAACATGATGATTATGTTTCTATTATTATAATCAATGCATGTAATAAGTTTTTCTAAATCTTTGTCAAATTAATTGTTATTATGGTAAATGTTTCAAATTTGAATTTCTACATTAATTTTTAATTTTAACAATAATTTTTTTTACCTCAACCAATTCAAATGTTGTTAATATTTTTTAAACATCTTACTTCTTACATGTCAGATATAATTATACTTGCATTTTTTAATACTCTTATTGTAGTTATAATAATAATTATTATTGTTATTTTAGAAATTATTTGTATAAATTGATACAAGATTTCACAAAATAAGTTTATGATTAAAACGATTTTTATGTTATTAAGTTATTCAATTATTATTATAATGTTTTAAAATAAATATATTTTTCTAAACTTTATTATTGCAAGAGAATAAATCATTTTTAATCTCAATAATCTAAGAGAATAATATGGTTTATATTTTGTATATTAATTATGTGCATATATAAATGCCACCTATTTTTCTTAGTAAATTATTCAATTGTATTACTTCAAAAAAAAAAAAAAAAAAAAAGCTTTAGAGACACTAGTCAAAATTGGTTTTTTGAAAAATCTCATAAACAATAACAGTTTCTAACTCACAACAATTTTCTAAATTTATGAGAACATAGTAATTAAGAATCAATTTTTTTATAAGTATAATGCTTGAAACAATTTCTTGTCATGACATCTTGCGTTTTTGCTTCTCATTGGTTTCTAAAAACTCAAATTTTACTTTTCTTCAGAGAGTAGTTATCTCCTCACGGTTTTAGTTATCAAATAATTTTCTAAGACTCTTACTTCACCCATGATAGATACTAGTAGCCAAGACAACATAAATAAATACTTGGAATGATTATCAGAAAATTAATTTTAATCAAATAATATAAATTTTACACTATGAAATTCATATATAACTAATGGGTTTGAGATCTATTATATAACCTCAAAATTTAATGACCAAATTTTGTTTAAGCATGGGGAAATGTAACATCCAAAAAATTACTATAATTTTGTAATTAATTTTTCAACCTCTTACTATAGTTTTATTTTATGATAAAATAAGTACAATGATATAATTAATTTACTTTAAGAAGGTATCTTATCATTAAGATAAGAAACAATAATATAATTCTATTATTATTGTTATTGTTATGATTATTATTACTGTAATTATTTGATTATATATGTCAATATATTATTTGATTTTGAAGGATATTATTTATATATAGTTTATTATGTTATATACTTATGATTAAATTTTTTTCCTTATATAATTTATATTATTCTCTTAATTTTAGAAAATGGTAGGAATTGCTATTTATCATTATATGATTGATTGAAATATTTGATCTGTTATGAGATTAACAATTAACAATTGTCATCAAGATTTTAGATTAATTAGAATAAAAGATCTCAACTTTGATATAAAAAATAAGAATTAGGATTAATGGAGATTTAGGTGTGACAAAAAGAAGGATACGAGAGAAAAACTTTTCACACACAGAATCTAACTCCAACCACAACAAAAACCTAGTAGCTTAGAGTAAATGGAAGAAGGGAAAATGAGAAAAAGAGAGGACATGAAACCAAGGAAATAGAAAAACAACTCCATCAATCATAGGTAACACTATAACCCTAAAACTCTATGAATTGATAATGAGAATTAATATCTTGACAAACTTACTTCTATATGTGTAGTTATACAATAGCTTAATGGTAGCAATTTATTGGAATCAATGAATATAAATGTCCAAGATCATGAGTTCGAGTCGTGGGGCTCCCTTTAAGAGGAATAAAATACTATAAGGGATATTTAAGTTTGAGGGTGACACACTCAATAAATTCATGGGACTAGGGGTCGAATGTTAAGGTTGGGGTGTTACACTTTTCTTAAAAGAAGGACTCCTTATTATCTAAGCATGGGTGACATGATAATCTCTAGCGAAATTCTAGTGCAAAAAAGGTTGTGAATTTGGAATTATTAATGAATGATTTGAGCCTCCTGGCATAATATGTTCCCGAAATTCCAACAGAGGGTCCATGAGTAGTTTGTGAAGAACTATGGAAGACTCATCGACCTACTCCTAGTCCTAGTTGATCCTAAATCTTTGGAGGTAATGCAATTAATAGTCTAATACTATTTAAGGAATGTTATTGTTCCTATTCTTCTGTGACATGGTAGACCAAGCCACAATGGATGCCTTTAGCAAGTTCAACAGGTTCTGAATCAACCTTGTGTCCAAATCCTACATGTACAAACACTAACCATTTCAAACATCATAAATATGGCTCAAGGTCTTGTTATCTGCTAAGAAGGTTATGAAACACAATGGTCGAAGAAATGCTAGAGTCTAGTTTGAAAACATTGTTTGAAAATGTCATTCCAAGAAACTTCATGATGAAATGTTGCCTCTATGATCATCATCAAGAGATCATGTATATATGATATGATTATCAGAACCTAGTGCTAATGGGGCCCAAAGGATGCATCTTCTTCACACCCGTCTTGATGATAGGGAAACTTAAATGGGGTGTGACTCTAGTGACCAAGGAACAATGTATGGATTCACCTTTTAGTTCAAAGAAGAAAGGTCCTCTGCAGAAACTTTGGAAGCAGTAAAGAAGGCTCTCCTGAAGATCTGTCTAAATGGACAAAGGGATTTGAGGGATCATAAGACTTTCAACTCATATGAATACAAGTTATGGAGAGATGAAAGAGTAAGAAACGCCATCATCCCATCAATTGTCATACGCAGAGGAAAATAAGGTCCTACTCAAGCTGAACTAATACTCTAGGGAAAGGTCAAGCTCCTAGAATCCTGCCTTCAAGATTCCGAAGATCGGAAGGAGAAAGACGCTCTCGCAATTGAAAAATTCAATAGAACATCTACTCAACTCCAATGGGAGGTATCAAGTCTAAAAAAGGATTATGCCCAAATATGTTCTAAATCAAATAGAGCTATCGTAATTAGATATAAGATAGAGAGAGACGACGACATCAAAGATTTGGAGGAACATCTAGAGGCTAGGGGTCGTGCTTTGTGTTAAACACCTAAAGTGAGAATAATGACTTCAAAAATGGAACGGAGAAGGAAAGAGAAAATATTGAGTTGAGGCGTCAGGAAGCCCTCCAAGTTTGATCAATAATGAAGGAATATCAGGTAGTCGTCGAGCAAGCACATGAGAAGGAGTACCATTGCAAAGTCTTGAATAAATGTCTTGAAGCATGCTCATCAAAGAACTCTGAAGAGGCTAACATTCGAGAGGCTCAACTTTCAAATCAATTGAATAAGCTCATAGTTTCCTATGGTCAACTAAGGGAGGATCAGAAAATATGGTGAGATAATTGGAAAGGAATATTGGTTTTGGATACATGTTGAACTCTTGATGAGCAAATTTAAAAGTTACTAACCACCCATTACTGCAAAATCCTTGAACCCTTCAATGATGTCGATACTTCTCCCTTTTCTAGAACTCCCCGATCTTATAAATTCATACTAAAAAACATCTCCTAATACACAAACTCTCCATGTTAAAGACACAATCTTGGTCTAAATTTATTCTACATATTGTTGTTAACTGTATGTGAACTAATGAACTATGCATCTTAGTCAGTGAATGCAGGAATGTGATATTCTCTAAGAGGGATTAGATACCGCTAGAGTTATATGATGCAATCTTGTTATTTCCTCTAAAGATTGCCATCAACCACAAGAGCTAACAGACTATTATCATTAACCATCAAATGTGGAGTCTAACACCTTAGTTACATAAAAGGGTCTCCCTATAAGAAAATTATTATTTTTTTGTTCATCTTCATTTGTTTTCTACATAATCAAGTTTTCATCACCATGGCTCCAAAACACCCATCCACTCATTCATATCCACATCTAATTAAAAGGATAAAATACATCATTCAAACATTCATTCGGTTATAGGTTCCATCAATAATATATATATATATATATATATATTAATGTTTAAAGGCTTTTGGAGTAAATAATTTTGAGTTAAACCTTTAAAGTGACTCTCAATATTTTGATGGGATTACAGTCCTTTTTTAGTAGTTTCTCAATGGTTGGGACCCCTTTCAAAATCATGAAGTGAATTAGAGCTCACTTAGCAAATGTTGCAGCAAATTCTGGATTTATATGATCAATAATGAGCTCGCTAAAAGAGCCTAGATAAATTTTCTAAGTGAACTATTGTGACTCAGTGAATCTCATTGAGCAAATCATCTTCCATCGTTAAGCAGATTTCACTCCGGTGTGCGATTTATCCAGACCTAAAACTAATGAAATCATTGTTGTCAATTTTGCTCCACCGTGCATGTATATAGAAAGAAATAATAAAGAAAAAAAGTTTAGAGAGAAGGAAAGGGCGAAGAAGGTCCAAGGAAGGGTCTACCGCCTATATATATCAACGATGAAGCCAATTCCATCAAGAGTTGATCCACATGAATCCAATAACATACAAGGCACTTGATGATGTGGATATTTAACTATGGTTAATTTGTTTTAGGGAAGTTAGTTAAAAAGTTCCCTAGTTAGTTAGTTGATGGAAGTTAGTTATTTAGATGAGATGAAATTTGTATTAAAGACCTTAGTCTTATGCATTGTATGATAATAATTTTCCAGCTTTTTACTCTTCAATAAGACATATCCCTCTTCTTCTTAGTTCTTCGTTATTCTTTCTTCATTCATGAAGTGAGAAGTAGTCTTTGTTTTCATCTTGTTGCCATGGAGAGTTTGAACTTTCACTTGGTATTAGGGAACCTTCAATGAAAGTGACTATATTGCGCCTCTTTTATAGTTTCTTTTTCGATAAGCATCCATTCCTTGATATTAAGAGTTCAAATATTTTAGGAAGCCTATTTTCATCTACTCTTGTGTCTCAAAAGTAGTAAGTCGGATCCTAGGTCTAGAAAATAGATATATTTATGGGTTTTGAACAAGGCACAAAAGGTTTTATTCTACTTAATTACAAAACCAATGAGATTTTTGTGTGTAAGAATGTAGTCTCCTATGAGCACATCTTCCTTTTAATGATTGTGTATCACTAGCTTCAACAACTCACATGCTACCCATTTTCCCATCAATGAGTCTTATCCCTTCACTTATCAAACATCTAATCCAAACACCCCCTTTACCCACATAGTACCTCATGAGAATTCTGAGAATTTACCTATCAATTCTTCAATCAATGACTTTAATCTTACTCATATTGCTTCTTCTCCTACTCCTATCACTATACAGTCTCTCTGACTAGAAGACCCCCTCAATACTTACAAGATTGTCATTGCACATGGTTTCTAACATAATTCCATCAAAATCTTTTGTGATCAAGTACCTTGTCTCTTGGAATATTAGGAAAATAACACAATGTCAAGATCATCTATAGAAGTAGAGTATGAGGATCTTGATATGACCTTTTGTGAAGCTCAATGACTTATTGTTAAAAGGTGCCATTGTTGGTTTGGAAGAGTGTGATTCAGTTTCAAGTTTGATTAAATTTTTTTTATAAAAAACCATTTACTATATTAACTCTTAAATCCATATCAAGATTCAATTGTAGTATATTATAGGGTTTTATCAATCCACATGGAATTGTTAGAAAGTTTTAACATACTTTAGTTTGAGATCATAAACATGAAAGCAACTATGATTGGTTTTGGTTTCAGTTTGTTTACAAGAAAAATAGTTTTATTCATGAAAAAGTAAAACTACATATTTACAATTCAAGAGAATAATAGAGGTTTGGAAGCATGAGTGTAAAGTTTCTTAACCTTTTCAATATTAATATTATTAGCTTTATGCAAGTTATTTTAGTGTTATTCTATCCATCATACATTATTTATTAACCAACCATCTCGGGTATGGGCATTGTTAGATGATTTTTAAACCTTATTTAATACACTATCCCTCATTGGTTTGCAATTGTTGAAATGTGCCTATCACATCTCATTTCAGCTTCCCCAATGCTTGATAATTTTGAAAACAAGTTGCTTATTTCAGATGCTTTGAAATGACAAATGTTCTATTCCAACACTTTGGCCTTAAAATATTTGTTATTTCATCTAACAAAAGACTTCGAATCATTGAAAACATATTTTAGGTGATCAATCCAGAATAAGTATTACCGCGACCCGATTTTCGGTTGGAAGACCGACTATTCGACTTAGGAAGAGGTGAGCTCAACTTCTACCTCTCCCAATTGATTTGGAGTGACCACTCTGTTTTTTGCGGTTAAAACATAGAAAACTCTCTATTATGCTCAATTTGTATAGTTTGGTCTTTTTAACTTGAGTTATGAGCTCGAGAGTCGATTATAGATCGGTGAACGTGTTAACACCCTGACCGCCCATATTAAAACGATACCCTTTCTATTAAAATGAACTTTTATACCCTTAAAATTGTTTATTTAAAATTCAATTAATGTCTGACAAGAGTTTATCTTGCTCATACGTATCCCTAGGTGAAATATGAAAATCAATACTACGTAGTTCTGGTTGCCAAATTGATTAATTTGTTTGGTTTGATTTGATTAAAATTGTGGTTCCCATTAGAGAAATATTTTTATAATTTTATGAAATATTGATTAATAGCAAAAAAACAACACTAGTAGTGGACCAACTTTTTAAATCCTATAAATTGTATTTAAAATTTTAAAGTAGACATTTAGAAATAATTTATTTTAGAAAAGTGGAATTGATAGAAAAAAGACAACATTGGTCGTAGACTGACTTTTCATTTTTAGAGTGAAAAGGAAGAAACGACACGAACCGTGAACCAAATTACCAAACTAAAAGTGCAAAGTGTCAAGAATAGCACTAGCATATCTTAGCCTATGTTTTGATGAAGACAAGGTTCTAACAAAGCTTGAAGATGGCTTAACAATCAACATGCCTTATGCTCATTTGGTCATATCTAGACTAGGATATAAATTGAGTCTATAATCTAAGTAGTCTGGGATGTGTGCCATAGTAAGTGAGTATAGGTTAGGTGAACTTAAATGCTAGTCTCTTAAGCCATCTAAATTGAACTATCATATTCATGAGATACATCATCTAGTTAATCGTATGTTTATGCATATATCATACATGTCATATGTGCATATTAGGCATAATATAATTGGTAGAGCATGTATATATATTGTACATAACATATGAGAAGTTTGCCTTTTGAAACATATGCATAATTGCTCTAGTTAATCGATTAATGTGGTAGCTTAATCGATTAACATAACTGATTTTCTGTTGACTATGTGTTTTCTGTTTTAACTAACTTGTATGTCATTCTGTTAGTCCGTTAATCGATTAAATGGTAGTCTTAATCGATTAACGAGTCTGTTTTATGTTATAACTGAAATCTGTTTCTGCTGTTGTAACTGCTTAACTGTTTAATTGTTTTTGCAACGGCTTAAACCACTTGTTCACCATGCTATAAATACGAGGCTTTACTCAGAACTCATTAGCATTCATTCTAATTGTTTAGGTCTGTTTTAGAGAGTATTTGCATACGTATTGTTACTACTTTTATGCAAGAGAGTTGTATGTGTGAGAAGAGAGATTATGCTGTTTCTGCAATAACATGCTTTCTGTTTCTGTATAGTTTCATGTTCATTTTAATATTGCTCACATGATCATGCATTAGATTTTGATAGAAAGAAACCATTTGTATACTGATAATTGATTAACTCATTCTTACATTGATGGCTTAACTGATTAGAATAAGGGTTAATCTTAGAGTCTTTATATTGTAATATCTTAAGCATTCTGTGCTTAGTATACCTTGATTTTAATGTGTTTTTGTGTAGTCTGGATCTGTCTCGTGGTGTAAGATCACCATAGAGATTGAAGTTCTTCACCAAGGCAGGGAGGTCTTGATTTGAGGATAAGATTCTTGGCTGGGGCTAGTTCGCGAGAAAGGTTTTCTCAAGAGGCGAAAGGGTAGAGTCAAACCAGGTTTTAGATATTCTAGATATCAGGAAGGGAGCATCCATTGTGGTTGTAAATTGAATTGGTAATTGTTTTCTTAATTCAATATTGTGAAGAAAGAAAATCTCCCTGATCCAGAAGGGGAGGCCTGCATGTAGTTTGCAGTGGACCGCAAACGAACCAAGATAAAAATCCTTTTTGCACTGTTCTTTCTTTCATTATTCTTTAACTGTTTTCTTGCCATGATACATTGAATCTATTCTTAAGAAATTTGACATTTTTTTACTGCTATATAGTTAATCCTTGTGCGCAAACATATCTGAAATATATCTGTTCAAGTGTATCTTAATTGTTGTGCAAATTGCCTGTTTAACTGAATCCGTTCTGTGCATCAAGTTAATCGGTTAAACAGTTCTGTTAATCGATTAACTGGGCTGTTTTTCCAGCAACTGGTTTGTTGATAAAAAGCGGTAAATTTTTAACCACCACACCTATTCACCCCCCCTTCTAGGTGTTCCTAGGCCACTGATACCTAACAAGTGGTATCAGAGCTAGTACGACGTGCTAGCTCAACCGCATCCTCATGATCCTAAGGGAATTGAAATGGGTTCCACCAACCCCTTTGGCGGTGATGGCGCATCCATTAACCGCTCTCCCGTATTCAGTGGCGAGGGTTACTGGAAATTCTGGATGAAAATTTTCATCGAGGCTATTGATTCGGATATTTGGGAATCCGTGATTAATGGTCCCTTCGTCCCACTTCACTTAGTGGATGGCGAACCGAAAGAAAAACCAAAAATTCTATGGACCAATGAGGAGCGCAAAAAGGTCCACTTCAACCTTCGCGCCAAAAACATCATCACCTCAGCTCTATCCTATGATGAGTTCTTTCGGATATCTCAATGTCAAAGTGCCAAGGAAATGTGGGACACTTTACAAGTGACTCACGAAGGCACTAGCAAGGTCAAACACGCCCGGCTAAACGCACTAACACATGAATATGAATTATTTCGTATGCTACCAAGTGAATTGATCGGCGATATGCAAAAGCGATTCACTCACATTATTAACCATATTATTGCTCTAGATAAGATGTTTACTAGAGGATAACTCACTAATAAAGTCTTACGCTGTCTTGATAGGAGATGGCAACCTAAAGTGACGACAATCATGGATTCTAAGGATCTAGACTCCATGCCTTTGGCAACTCTCTTTGGAAAGCTTCAGGGGCATGAGATGGAGCTCGGTCGATTGACAATGAATGAGGAGTACGATCACAAAAAGAAGGGAATATCTCTCAAAGCTTTAACATCACAACCCAATGAAGAGATAAACAATGATGACTCTGATTCAGACATTGACGATGAAATGCTAAATCTCCTTGCGTGAAAATTTGGAAACTTCTTGGAAAAGAAAGGAGGGTGTAGACGATTCCAGAAGAAAGAAGCGCGTGAATCAACCAGGAAAGACAAGACAAAGGAACACTTCACTTGCCACAAATGTGGTCAGCCGGGACACATGAAGTATCAGTGCCCCACTTACTTAAAAATGGTTGATTCAGAAAAGAGCACTCCACGGGAAGTCAAGTCAAAGAAATCATATATTGTCTAGGATGTACTCGAGGAAGAAACAACATCAAGCACCTCGGATGAAGAGGAGACCGCGAAGCTGTGCTTAATGTCAACAACAAATGAGGCTTGCAGATCAGACAACAAAGATACTTCAGATGAGGTTTACTCTGATGTATCATCCTCTTCTTCTGATTCTCCATCATATGATATATTATACAATGCTTATGTTTAAATGCATGAAGAACTTAAAAAATTAGCAAAAGTAAGCAACGAGAGAAAAAAAATTATTTTGCTAAACCAACAAAAGATAAACCAATTGCAGAAAGAGTTAGATGAATTAAAACTAGAAAATGAAACCCTAGACCTAATTTTTTCTTGCACTTCATGCGATTGCTCAAAAATTAACTTATGTCAAAATACTACTTGTGAGTCTTGCGAGGACTTGAAAAACGAAAATTTTAAACTAAATGAAAAACTCGCAAAACTTACAAATAGTAAACAACAATTAGACACTCTGCTTAGCAAAACTAGGAATGTTAGTAACCATACTGGGTTAGGATATGTTCTCCCACCCCATAAAAAGAGACCATATAGGAGACCTCTAACACATCAATAAACAATATAAATAGAGTCCCTACTTGCCATTACTGTGGCACATATGACCATACATCTCATTCATGTTACATCAGGAGATATGGGATACCCAGTGGCGTTTACAATTGGGTAAGAAAAGGAAAAAGCTCCCTCATTACTAACACAAAAGGACCCAACATAACTTGGGTACCTGAGTCTAGAAGATGATCTATTTTGCAGGTATGTCTTCGAACACACGGACAAAACTATTATCTTGATAGCGGCTGTTCGAGACATATGACTGGGGACAAGTCGAAATTCCTAGACTTGTCGTTGAAGGAAAAGGGATTTGTCACTTATGGAGACAAAAACAAAGGAAGAATCTTGGGCACTAGATAGATTGGCAACTCAACCCACACAATAATCGACAACGTTCTATACATAGAAGGTTTGGAACATAATTTGTTAAGCATAAGCCAACTATGCGACAAAGGTAATATCGTGTCTTTTGATTCTAACTGTTGTATCATTCATGATGTATTATCTAATAATGTTAAGTTTGTCGGGTATCGAGTAAATAATATTTATATGGTTAATCTGGAAGATGTCACTTCTTTATTTTCAAAATGTTTTATTTCAAAAGAAGATGACATCTGGCTTTGGCATAGACGCGTCGCTCATATACATGTGAAGCATTTAGAAAAACTATCACAAAATAATTTAGTAATTGGCCTTCCAAAACTCGATTTTGAAACAGAAGATTCATGTGACATGTGTCAAAAATGTAAACAAGTTAGGAATTCATTTAAGAAAAAGAATGTGATATCCAATACTAGACCATTGGAGCTTCTCCATATGGACTTGTTTGGACCATCACAAATAATGAGTTTTGGTGGGAGCTATTACGCCTTAGTTATTTGTCGATGACTTCTCTAGATTTACTTGGACCTTATTTTTAGCATCAAAGAGCGATGCCTACAAATCTTTCAAATGTCTAGCCAAGCAAATCCAAAACCAGTCTAACCTAAAGCTTATTTACATTCGATCCGACCATGGCGGTGAATTGGAAAACTATAAATTTAATAAATTTTGTAGTAAGCATGGTATTATGCATCAATTCTCAGCTCCTCGTACCCCTCAACAAAATGGAGTTGTTGAGAGGAAAAATAGAGTTCTAGAGGAACTTGCTAGGACTATGCTAAATGAGAGCAAAGTCCCAAAATATTTCTCGGGTGATGTAGTTCACACAGCATGTTATGTAATGAATAGAATACTACTTAGACCTACTTCCTCAAAAACTCCTTATGAAATTTTTAAAGGTCGAAAACCAAATATTGATCATCTTCATGCTTTTGGGTGAAAATGTTTTATTTTGAAAAATGGAAAAATATCTTTAGGAAAGTTTGACTCGAAAGCTGATGAGGGCATATTCTTAGGATATTCATTACATAGCACGCCATTCCGTGTATTTAACAAATATACCATGCAAATAGAAGAGTCTATTCATGTGAATTTTGACGAATCTTCTCCAAAAGAGAAGATAAAGGTCTTTTCTGATGATATTTCAGGAAAACTTGATGAAGTGCCAAACCAGGACATGAATGGAATCCAACGAGAAGCGGAGCAAACAGTAGCAGAGCAACATTAGGATATGCCTATGGCGTGGAAAACTAAAAAGGATCATCCGCTCGATAAGGTTCTAGGTGATATATCTACGGGAGTGGTAACCCATAGTTCTTTACAAAACTTCTGTAATTTTGTTGCATTTGCATCTCAAATAGAGCCTAAGACCATCGATGAAGCCATTGAGGATGTACACTGGGGTATAGCCATGCAAGAAGAGCTAAACCAATTCGAGTGAAATAATGTGTGGGACTTGGTCCCCAAACCAAAAGATCATCCCATAATTGGCACCAGATGGGTCTTTCGTAATAAGCTAGATGAATCTGGCTTAATAATCAGAAATAAGGCTCTTCTAGTGGCCAAAGGCTACAACCAAGAGGAGGACATCGATTATGATGAGACCTACGCTTCTGTAGCCAGACTTGAGGCCATTAGGATGCTCTTGTCTTTTGCAACAATCATGAACTTTAAACTATTTCAAATGGATGTCAAAAGTGCATTTTTAAATGGATATATTCAAGAGGAGGTGTATGTAGACCAACCCACCAGGGTTTGAAAACTTCAAATACCCGAACCATGTATATAAACTCAAGAAGGCCGTCTATGGCCTAAAACATGCTCCCAGAGCCTGGTACGATAGACTGAGTTCGTTCATGCTTGAAAAAGGGTTCGAAAGAGGTTTGGTTGACACCACTCTCTTCATCCGTAGATCAAATAATCATGTTTTACTTGTAAAAATATATGTTGATGATATTATTTTCGGATCCACTAATGACATCCTTTGTAAGGAGTTTTCTGAGTTGATGTAGGGGGAGTTTGAGATGTCGATGATGGGAGAAAGATGTGGGAAAAATTATTTAGCAGGTTTTTTATTTCTGGCAAGGTGGGGCTGTTGGGTTTTGTGTTGTCAAGGCGGGGTTGAATCTTAGGTGTGTTTGGTTCTAGAAAGGAAATGCAAAACATTTCTATAATAGAGTCTATGTGGGAAAGACGACTTAGTTGGTTGAGTGAGGCTAAGTGTGGGGAGTGTGAATTTTGGCCAATGAGTGTAATAGGTATATTGTTATAGTGGAAGGTCATGGATGGTATAGCAAAATCGGAAGTGATAGGTCCAAGTGTTTGTAGCCATTCGATACCCAAAACCAAATCTGCCCCTTGAATAGGTAACAAGTAGAAGGACACTATAAACATATGTTGTTGCAATTGTAGTGAAGTTTCTTTGCACACACTAGTGCAGTAAATATGGTCACCATTTCTGACCATAACTGGAAAGTGAGTAGGCAAAATCTCCAGTCTTAGAAATTGTGCAATCCTTGATTGCATGACATCATGTGAACTACCCGTGTCAATCAACACATGAACTGGTTGACCAAGGATGAGACCTTGGAATTTTAGTGTCCTAGGTGAGGGTTTGCCTTGGAAGGCCTAGGCCGATAGTTGAAAATGGACAAATTCTTCTAAGTTCTCTAGTGGAGAATTCTTCTTGGGTGGAAGGAGAGTTTCCAAGGTAGGTTGTAAACTGCACATCTAAGTCGACTCATCATCAATTAAGAATAAGAAAAATCGTTTAGGTTGACATTTGTGACCAAAAACATATTCCTGATCACAATTATAGAAAAGACCATGGGCTCTACGCTTTTGCATATGGGTCATAGTCAAACGTTTAATGGGAAGTTTGTTTTGTGGAGTATGAGTAGGGCTAGAGGAAAAAGGAACATTGGTTTGTGTGGTGGGTCTTGTGAAGTGTGGAAATGGTTTTACATCATTAAAATTACTCTCAATCAATTTATCTATTCCCATAGCAAGGGTAATAGAGTGAGGTTGTAAACTAGCCAATTCCTTACTAATTTCAAGCTTAAGACCAGAGATAAAGCAATTTAAAATCATTTCAACAGATAAACCTACCACCTTGTTACAAAGCTTTTCAAAACGGCGTTGGTAGTCCGTTATCATGGTGAACTTCTTAAGTTTGAACAACTTTGCTTGGTGGTTAGCATAGGATGATGGACCAAATCGTTGCTGTAAATCTCTAGAAAAACTCTCCCAAGTGGTGAGTTGATGATTCTGGAACATCCACTTATACCAGCTGAATGCTTCCCCTTGCATGGAAAAGGGCATCAGATCCATGTGTTGGTGAGGGGCAATCTGGTAAAGCTGGAAAAATTGTCCATCTTGAAAAATGCAATCTGATGGCTCAGAACTGTCAAATGGTTGGAGGCTTAATTTTGGGGGTTTAAGATTAGGTTATGGGTTAGTGGAAGAGGAGTGAGTGGGAGTAGTGAATTGAGGGTTGGATGGAACAGAGAAACCTGGTGGTGGTGATGAGGGTAGATTAGTGGGGGTGGTTTTGGTTGGATCTGTGATTTCAGATCTGAAATTACAGATTGGAGCTCTTCATGTTTGGAGGTTATGGTTTGATGCAACAATTCCTGTCTTGTAGCAAAATGGAGCTCCATGGAGGAGAGTTTCCCCAAAATGTTGCTCAAGGGATCTTTTGCAGGTTGAGATGTTTGCTTAGGAGGCATGAGGGAGATGATGAAAGCACCAAATTGGTAGGTTATTTCTACCAATGATGATTAAAATAAGGATCAATGTAAAGAAAGTAAGATAAAATTGAGCAAAACACTAGATTTATCATATCATTTCAGCTAGCAGCAATCAAAGCTTAAATACAATAAGAAAACCCTAATTATGATGTTAGTGATACACTTGACATCTTCTTGATTGATAGATATTTTTTAAGGAAAAGAAATAAATTGCAAAATATACTTTAGTTGACAATGTAATCTACCATCCACTTAGGAGTAACAATAGACCTTATGGACTTAGGCCCACTCATTGTATTCATATTCTCAACTACATCATCCAGCCTATCATATCTCTATAGCCTACAAAATAAAGAATTTTAAGCTCTCAAATTAGTATATATAGACAAACTTAAAGAGTGTAAAAAGTTGGTTGAAGAAAATAATAAACTTCAAGTCTGAAATTATTTTACTTCCTTAAATTCTAACTTTTGTAAAATTAATTAAACTCCAACAAACAGTATAGGAACTCACCTTTGCCTTGTCCAAGTTTTTTGATGGAAAAATATTGACTAAGGTTTTAGAAAGTAAAAAGAAATTCTATAAACAAACAAGGGATTAACTATACTAGTCAATATCATCATAACAAGCTAATTATTATGGAAAAACTAGAAATGCCATGTCTAAGTACATTCACAAGAACATAAAATGTTCACAGACCTCACACTAACATACCTACCATACATTTATCATGTCATTTAGCTACCGACCAAGCCCATAAAACATATTGGGCAATGAAGTTTCTCAACTTTGAGAAGAGCTTAGCTTGTGAGAAAAGGGTAACTTAAATACACCAATTAGAAGAATTTAGGCTGCAAGCCTATAATTCATATGAGTTATATAAAGTGTGCATCATGAAATATCATGATACCAAGTTCTGTAAGACTGAGATGACAACTAAGATGGGGGCGGGTGAATTAGTTGTTTAAAACTATGACTGGAAAATAATATGCAGAAATAATCAAGTAAATGTAAGGAGATAAAGGAGAAGAGGGTGCACATATGTTTTTATACTAGTTCACCTTCTTATCCACTAAAGGATACGTCCAGTACTCTTGCAGCACAAGAGATTTCTTCACTAGATATTAAGAGTAGTAATTACAATTTCTCACCCCGAGATTCCCTTGGCCCTTCCTTACTCTCTAACACCTATATCACTCTTTGGAAAACACCCTTTCCAAGTGACTCTATCCCCTTTCTTATCACACCCTTGTGAAAGAAAGTAATTCAATACTTTGAATGAAGAAAACGTTTAACGATGACAATGGATTGCCTTTACAAGATTTGAAGTTATAAACTCTTGCAATACAATAACTCAATGTATACTTTAGTACTAATGCTCATAAGGTTTGAGTAACTTGCAATAACACTTAAGGCAACTTTGCAAAACAAGTTCTGAAAGTTATGAACAAGTTGCACCAAGTGTAGAACAAGTATTTCTGAAAATTGTAATTTTAGTAAGTGATTTCAATCTGAGTCATGTTATGTATTGTGTGTGTTTGAAATGAGTTTCAAAGCCTTTATATCGACTTCCAATCAACCAAAATACCTCTATGAAAAGGTAGGGTTCATTTGGAATTAAACCATTTCGTTTGGGTTGAAAGTTGTGTGATTTGAATATGAAAACTGATGTAATAGCTCTCAGTAATCGATTGCTTAATCGATGTAATTGATTACCCAACAAGTTTGTCCAACTACAAAATTATTTTTCATAGGCAGTAATCGATTACTCACAAGGTGTAATCGATTACCCAACTGTTCTATCCAACTGGGTAATTATTTTGTCGTCTTGTGTAATCAGTTACCCACATGGTGTAATCGATTACCCTGACCAATTTTTGTTGGATAATTCATTTCTCACTCATGTAACATGTTACTTAGTTCTGGTAACCTGTTCTTAGTCCTGGTAACCTGTTACTTAGTCATAGTAACCTGTTACACAGTATTTTGAAAATTGTTTTCATTTATACTTGTGTTTATCAATTTTCTTTTAAAATACGTTTTAGCATTACTACTAAGTTTATAAATTAGAGTACAAGGATAGAAGTACCTAAAGACTTATATTCTAATTTCTTGAAGCTTTGTCTTCATTATCATTATAAATATTCTTCCTTTTCTTCTTTTATGTGATGTTGGTGTCTTCATCAAAACCTTGCCAAGGTCAGGAGCCAGATGAACAGAAATGGTTGGGCCCATTCATGATCAAGGAGATCATGCCCCATGGTGCTATTGAACTTATCGATCCCATTACACAAAAAAAAGTAGTGAACGGGAAACAAGCCATATCTGTGTAATGACAACGAAAAGATCGTTGTTATCACTCACTTAGGTAATTTTTGATCTATCACAGATGAAGATATTGATGTTAAAGAAGCGCTTACTAAGAGAAAACTCAGTGTTACTACTTATTTGTGTTTTTCATTTCATTTGTACTTTGATGTTTGTTTTATGTGCAGATTGGAACTTAGTTGGTAGAAATGCTACTGCATGCTCTTGGACTTAGGACATCCCAACCACTACGAAGGGGATGGAACAATGGACTTAATATTGAATCAACTCCAATTTTGTGATTTTTTCGTTTCCTTTTTCATTTGTGCATTATGTGCATGTTAGGACCTAAATTAAATAGTGAATGGTTGACTTTTGGAGATTGAGGGGCCTTAAAAAATGTAACATGAAGTTGTCTGAAATAAGGAAGAATACATATTATAATGAGTGGTTTGAGTTTTTGAGCAAATAGTCAAATGTTGTCGTTATGATTGACCTACTTAGTTTTGATGAAGACAAGAAGTTAAATGGAAGCTTGAAGATGTGGGCATCACAACAAACAAGATGCCGAAGACTCAAGGTCAACGTCGTAGACTTAGGATTATTTTATTATTCTAGAAGTCCTAAGATGGTTGCCTAGTTTTGAGTCTAGGTTAGGCAAACCTTAGATGAAAGTCTCACAAGAGTTTAAAATGAAATTCATATAGGTTGAGACATTACATCTAAATATATATGATAAGTAGAATCATGCATCTGCATTAAGCATACATAGTTTTTGTGCATAAATGTAGTAGAATATGTTTCAAAATCTTGTGTTACATGTTCTTTCATCATATAGAATGTTTACCATGCATTAATGAAAACAATTTTCATATATAATTCAATTAATATGATTGATAATCGATTATATCCTGTTGAAATCCGTTAATTGATTAAGGATTAGTGTAATTGATTAAAAGGAGTTACATTGGTTAACTTCGTAGGATTTCTGGTTTATTAATCGATTAAAGAGATTGATAATCGATTAAACTATTGTGTTTTTTTCAGTTTCATATAAAATCAGTTTCATATAAAATGTGTTTTTTTCAACTATTGTGTAAGATTTGAAGAGATTCATAATTTTCATTTTGAGAGAAAGAAAACCAAGATTCTCAGTACATAAAATTCATAGTATGTTTCTTATTCTATGAGCAAAGAAAATGAAATCTTCCATCATTTTCTATAGAGAAAAGAGAGAAAAACTTTTACAAAGTGCCATAGTTTTCATTCATTTGAAAAACCACTGCATTACGTCACGTTTAGTTTTAAACTTCTTGTGAGAGTTCTGTAGAGGTTTAAAGAGCCGAGATTAGAGTTTATATCTGCACATTAAGTGTGCATCGATAAATCGGCAAATATTGTGAAAACAAGGATTGGTTCTCTTGATATGTTAGTATCATCATAAAAGAGAATTGTGTATCTTCATGGAGCATGAAGTCTTGGATCGAGCGAAACTTCGAGTGGGGCTAGAATTGCAAACAGTGTGGTATCCTAGTAGGCGAGTAGTAAGGTCAAATCGAGGGAGTAGGCTCATCGGGTTCAAGAAGGAAGTTCTTGCTAGGTATATTGGAAGTGTGATTGTATCAAACGATTAGTTTCTAATACTGAAGAAAAATCTCTCAAGATCAGGAGGGGAAGTCTGAATGTAGTTTGCAAGGGGAACCGCAAATGGACCAGAATAAAAATCATTGAGCACTTTCTCTTTCCCTATCTCTTTTACATTTTAGTCTTTATTGATTTTTGATTTGATTGATTTCTGTGATTTGTGGTAAGTGTTAATAATCTGTGTAAAATCAAGAATCAATTTAGGGAAATCAAGATTATTAATTATCATTATTTGCATTTTAAGAAATCTGTTTTCAAGAATATCAAGATACATCATAATCGATTAAAGTTGTGCATAATCGATTAACACTAATAATAATCGATTAACTACAACAACTTTTTGTTGTGTGCATTAATTGAAAAAGCAGGACTAGTGATCCGCTACACCTATTCACCCCCCTCTAGGTGTGATTCACCACTTACTAGTACCCATGTTATAATGATTGGTGTGAGTTTTGAGCTGATACACTATGAATTGCATATTTATGAGTAAATAACATTGACTTTCATTGTTGATTTTGCTGGCGTCTCTAATTATCATGCTAGTAGAATACATGGAAAGGATCAAGACACTTGTTGCATAAAATTGAACAATTTGGCCAAAAAGATTACAAAAAATGAATTTCCCCTTTCTAACCCCTTTGAGCCTTATATGTTTTTATTGAATATAAAGGAAAACTAATGATCAACTCCTAATTCTAGTAGGATAGGAGAACTTGTTATGCACTTTTGTGTATTATGGTTATATCCAAGTTTGGGGGAGGGAATATTGTATATGAAAAAGTGGAAAGAAAATGTTGTGTAAAAGTGTAATGTAAATCATCAATTCATCTTATGCATGAAAAATCATGACCTCATAAAAGTGGAAAACAAAAGATGAATGATGATGTGCTATTAAAGAAACATGGTATAAAGTTGGGTTGTAGTGCAAAAGAATTGATTTGATACACTTGGGTAAAATGAAAATTAGTGAGTGTGTTGAACTATTATCTTATAGACTACTAGGATATTTGTTATCCAGAAAAATCATGTTCTTTATAGCCCAACCACATTAACTATAGTAAAGACCTTAGTGATCCATGTTGCATAATATTCTTGATGATTTATGAGACAATATAAAAGTTGACTTTGTTGTTTGTTCAATGAATCCTAATGAGAGACATACACTACTTGAGAGAATGAAATAAACACTTTACTAGTGGATACTACCTATCGCCTTAAGATATTGAGTTCATTATTCTAACTTGTCAAATTGTGTTGAAGAACCATTTAGTTGAGTTGCATGCCATGGTCATCTTAATGTAACTTGTAATGTTGAAAACTCAATCAAGTTTTTGACAACTCTAGTTTTGACTTTTGTTTGAGGACAAACACAGATCTAAGTTGGGGAGAGTTTTTAAGTGTCAAAATATCATATTTGAAATATGATTTTTATGGAAATTTTCTCATAGATTAGTCCAATTATAGGTAAATTGATCTTAAACTTAACATATTGTATGAATTATCATATTTTACCCTTTAGAGTGGTTGTGCAGGACAAAACTAGAGGAATCATTGCAAAAAGGCAAGTTTTAGGACAAGAACAACCCAGGCACAACACATAAGATACGCCCAACGAATATAACACGACTATAAAGTTACGCCTAGCACAATCCTTGCACTGGGCTAAAATCACAGATATTAGAAGTTGAGCTTAGCGCAATCCCTACGCTGACGAAAATTGGAGAGAAATTTTGGCTTAGCTTCTATTGTAGATTACCCAACGAATCCCTAGTGCCTAGGAAATTGGACAATTTCTCCCATCATAGCTAGCTAGGTGAAAGGTCGACACTCGAGCAAACAAAAGGCCATGTGCAAAACATTTGATGCACTAGGCAAATGGTGCAAAAATTAATCTCTTTTGGGACATTCGGGCAACAAACATTCAAATCGAAAATTCTTAGGTTCTTACGATAGTGTACCTCGAATTAATTTATGCTCATTGATGAGATAATTTCTACTCCTATAAACTTTATTTCTCTTCTTATATCTTTGTGTTTAGCTACCATGACAATGTGTAGCTAAACCTCTTCCTTGTTGGGATTAAATGTAATATACTTGATGTATACATTTTGATTCGAATTTATGCTTATTCTTTATGCTTTGATTTTACGAGTTATTTATGTGCTTAAAGCTTAATTTGAGAATGACAATCTTTTTATATGATTTTGTCATTGTGAATGCATGAAGAAATTCTTATTCTAGATTATGAATATTGTAACTCATCATATTAGTTTAATTGTTAGACACAGATGTGCGTTAACAGTTCATAAATGATCATCTTATTAGTATAGTTGCTAGAGGTAGAGCTATATTAGTACATTTGAGGTGTTGTATTAGAATCTCAATTTCACAAGCGTAGTTGCTAAACATAGAGGTGTTATAAGACTAAGATTGCAACTAGGAGGGGGTGAATTAATTAACTTCAAATAATGACCACTTTTTCTACAAAATCGAGAGTTAAAGTGCAGCGGAAAATATATGCAGAAAATTAATAAGTAAAATCAAAGAGATAAGGGAGAAGAGAGTACACAAAGATTTTTATACTGGTTCACCTTCTTATCCATAGAAGGCTACGTTCAGCACTCTTGCAGCACAAGAGATTTTCCACTAAATATTATGAGCTGTAATTACAATATCTCATCTTGAGACTTCTATGTACCTTACACACTCACTAATACTTATCACCTTGGAAAACACCTTTCCAAGTAACCCTATCCCCTTTCTTGTCACACCCCATGAAAGAAAGTATTTTCAATGAATGAAGAATTACAACAGTGGCTTGGATTGCCTTTACAAGTATGAAATGGAATATCACTTGCAATCCAATAACTTTGTTGTATACTAAGTAATATTTCTCAATAGGTTTGTAAAACTGTGAAACAATTACTTCAAGTAACTCAGAAAAAATCTCTTTTGAAAGTTTAAGAACTGAGTGCAAAAGTGCAGAAAAATAGTGAAATTTTTCAGAATCGTGTGAGAGTTGTATGAAAGTTGTGTGTGGTAATTATGAGTTTCAATGGCTTTATATATGCTTTCAAACCAGCGAAAATGCCTCTTTGAAAGGGTAGGAATTGATTGGAATGAAACCATGTCTTTTGGGTTGAAACTCATTCACTTTGAATTTGAGAATCTGATGCAATAGCTCTCAGTAATCGATTACATCATTGAGTAATCGATTACCCAAATGTTCTGTCCAACAGTGAATTTAAAATTCACTTAGAGTAATCGGTTACTCCAATTCAAATTTTGTTGGATAGCTGATTCTCACTCATGTAACCTGTTACTCAAATTTTAGGAAACTGTTACACAATATTTTGAAAAATGTTTTCATTTAAAACTTGAAGGGTTTCAATTTCTTTTAATATATTTTGAGCATTACTACTTTGGTATATTAAAGAGTATAGGATAAAAGTACCTATTTAAACTTAGACTAATTGTCTTGAAGCTTTAATCTTCTTGGTCTTCATAA
>NC_032013.1:6695480-6696859 GCF_001865875.1 Lupinus angustifolius
ATAGCATACATACACTTATATAATCAAGATATATCAATATGATATCATATACTCATGTATGGATCAAGATATAGATAAGCAAGTATTGCAATGCATAAATAAGAATTTTCAAACATGTATTCAGGAATGGAACAATAAAGCACAAAGCATCATAAAGTAACTTGTCCAAGAATATGCAGTAATAACTTAAAAATAACAAATAAGCATATTTAAAAAAAATCGAATTTTGAAAGCAATACAACCAGAAAATCCTACCAACAGATATTCTAAGACTCCAAGCTCAGAGTCGTCTCCATCAATATCCATGCTATCCATCCTAGAGGAGAGGCAATGAAGTTCATATTGGATTTGTTGATTCTAAGAGTCGAGAGCATCCATCCTGTTAGTCATGTAGCCTCGGAGAGAAAACAACTCATCCATAATCATTTGGTTCGTAGGCATGGTGGCAGATGAGGAAGATTGAGCATGAAACTCAGACGGTTGTGGTTCAGGAGGGTTAGGAGATTCAGGTTCTAATGGTTTAGCAGCACTAGTCGGTTTATCGGTTCTATGTTTATAGGTGCGGGTTCGAGGGTCTTGGGTGAAATCCATTTTGTGGATCGCTTCCACATCAATTTGGCTTTCTCGAAGATTCAGAGGCACCTTTGTTTCACCATTTGTAGAAACACCGAAAGGCTGAAGAATGTTGGTTATGAAGATTACATATGGCAAAGGACTTTGCGTACCTCTAACAGTCCACATTTGTCTCATTATCATTAGAGCCCAATTGATCTTGATGTTAAACTTTAAAGCATACATCAATTGGAGTTCTATGTCACTTATTCGAGAAGGAATTGAAAATTTTGGTAAGATGACATAGCCCAAAAAATAATGAAGCAAAAGATCCTCAAGCTTGAGATATCCAGCAGATAAGATGTCTCGGTTATTGACGGTATCGCCAAAGCCATGTTGCTTATGTATTTCTATTTCCCTTTTTGAAAGTCTACATAAAGTATGATAAAAATCATTTTGATCATAATTATCCCATTTACACACAAGGCCGTAACCCGTTATGCTACCTTGAGAGGGTATGTTACACAACAATGAACTAAAGATTTTAAGATCCAAAACAATGTCTTTTCCTTTGACATAGGAAGTACGACAATCTTTCCGAAAGTTCATGTTACAGTAAAATACTCGCACAAGTTCTGGATAAATTTCATTTGTCTCACAACAAAAATCAAAAAGGTTTTGTTGACGTAAAAAATAAGGGAAAAGAAAATCTCCAAACTCAAAATTTTCAACATTACCGAATATTGGAGTGAAAAAAATGTGTCCATGGAAGTGTTCTTCAAACACTTTGCGTTGTTCCTCATTAGCTAGAAGTGTTAGGTATCAGT
>NC_032013.1:6696959-6698064 GCF_001865875.1 Lupinus angustifolius
TTTACAGCGTACATGAAACGCAAATCATTCACAGTAGGCTGTGCGTGATTTGTGTTCCGCTGTACTAGTATGTAAGCAATAACGTAATGCAACAACCTGTTCTCAACAGAAAGCGACCCAGCCTTGGTCAGTTGACCCTGAATATACAAATGAGGGGCCCGAAGGAATGACTTGTACACATCAACGGGATCAAAATTGTCCTTGACCCAAGAACAATCCCCTATTCCAAAACCAGACGATGATAAACCTCCAACATTCATAAACAAATCATCACTCAGCTCAAACAGACTACCAGAAATCATTGACCAATACTTTCCATCCTTGTATCTAAAATTAGCATAAAACTCCCTAACTAGAGCAGGGTAGACACGTCCCTTTAATTCCAAAAACTGAACGGCTCCTTGAGCCTCCATGTCATGCGGAAAACTAAAGTTTTGTTCCGCTAACCAGGTTAAGTCAGCATACCTGATGTATGTAGGTTTGCGACCTTGAAATTTCGCCCAGCGAGTCTCTTGCAATATGAGGGAATAGTAGGGGTCACCGCGGTCCCGAGTGGAGGGTGAGCCGGTTTCCCTTCTTCGTATGCGAGTAGCTGTAGTCTTGACCAGTTTTGGACGACTTTGCTCCATTGAAGGTGTTGAACCCGAAACTGAGATGGATGAGCAGAGGAGGCAAAGCTTAACCTAGGGTTTGGATTGGATGATTCGGAATTGGATGGATTAAGGATGAAAGAGAGCGATTTCGGAAGGTTTGAGAGGGTTAGGATGAGGTTTACTTAATCCTATTGCACCTGGATTAGTTTGGTTACAGTTTCAGAGACTCAAAGCACAGAGAGGTTGCGAGAATGTCGAAAAAAGTGCAGAACCGAGACACTGTCTACCTTTAACGTACTGGTTTTAATCGATTAATGGGATGTTTTAAGAGATGTTTTAATCGATTAAAGTAGTGTAAAAATTTGAATTTGAAAAAAAATTGCCCAGGTAATCGATTAACGGGCTGTTTAATCGATTAAATCAGTAAAAACTTGAATTTTAAAAAAATTAAGCCCAGGTAATCGATTAACCATTGGCATAATCGATTAAGTCAGTGAAAAATTTGTTTTTAG
>NC_032013.1:6698164-6701810 GCF_001865875.1 Lupinus angustifolius
GAATGCACATATACATGTATTTATGTAATGCATGAACATATTATGAATGACATATCTCATGGATGGAATGATTTAAAAGATATATGCATATGAGACATGTATTAGGTGCCCTAAGCCTTGACTCAACTTAAACTAGAATCTAGTCTAAGCCTAGTACCAAATAAAGACTTAAGCACAGTGATTTGTTGATGATCTTCAAGGTCTTATAGGCACAAGTTGTCCTCATCAAAACCATGACATACAAGGAGAGCTTTCCAAAGTGTTCCTCTTGACATGCACACTTTCAAGAAGCCTTGCCAAATCTAGAGGGTTGGACTCCATAGAAGTAGTTCCTTGCCTCTTTTGAGTCGTGGAGGTACGTTGCTTCTTGGTTTTTGAAGAGGAAGCCATGGATTTTCAGTTTTGAAGGTTTAGGTTTTGAGGTTTTGGAGATTTTGGGGTTTTTTGATTTAGGTTACTAAACACGAAAATGATGGTTTAGAAGTGTTTAAAAGTGAAAATGTGATAAGAATAGACACAAAAATCACTTAAAATGGATAAAAACGAAGATTTTAGGGTTTGAGAGGGTTGAGCAAGAGAGAGCACGAATTGATGAGGAAGATGAGTTTCAAAAAGTTTTAAAAATGCAAAAAAATACATATATAACAGCATGCAGTAATCGGTTACTCAAATTAAAAAATTTAAAATTTTCAAACAACAACTTAGAGTAATCGGTTACTGAAACACGCTGTTCAACCTTGTAATCGGTTACTCTCCAGTGTAATCGATTATTGATCCCAGAAAAACTTATTTTGAGGCAAAAATAAGCTATGAAAATGATTTTGAACCCAAAAATTGAAATTTTTGAACATAAATAAACACATATAAGTTCAAGTAGGAATGAAATAGATATAATGAAGCATACATATAATCATATATAAGCATTTAAGATAAGTATGTTTCATCAAGAATGTCGAATTCTCGTCTAATTTTATAGAAAGGTTCTTTTGCCAAAGGTTTAGTGAATATATATGCTAGTTGGTTATGAGTATCAACAAATTCTACAGACACATCCTTCTTTTGGACATGGTCCCTAAGGAAGTGATGCCTTATATCAATGTGTTTGATTCTTGAATGCATAACCAGATTCTTTGTAAGGTTTATTGTACTAGTATTGTCACATTTTAGAGGAGTGCAACCCAAGTCTAAACCATAATCTCGTAATTGTTGCTTAAACAACAACACTTGGGTACAACAACTACCTGCTGCAATATATTCAGCTTCAATAGTGCTTAGGGCTACACATGCTTGTTTCTTACATGACCAAGAAACTAAAGCATTCTCTAAAATATGACAAGTACCACTTGTACTTTTCCTCTCAGTTTTGCATCTTGCAAAGTCTGAATCTGAATATCCAACCAAGTCATATATACTTCCTTTTGGATACCACAGTCCAACATTAGTTGTGCCTTTAATATATTTCATGATTCTCTTAACAACAACTAAGTGTGATTCTTTTGGTTTGGATTGATAGCAAGCACACATACACATGCTAAACATGATATCAGGTCTATTGGCAGTTAAGTATAAAAGAGATCCAATCATACCTCGATACTTTGATATCTCGATGAATTTTCCTGTTTCATCCGTATCGATGTAAGTTCCAGATCCCATAGGAGTAGCTATTGGCTTGCATCCATCTATGTCAAATCTTTTTAGAAAATCTTTGTAGTATTTGGATTGACTTGCGTCAAAATTTTCAACCAAATATATGGAAATGAGAAATGTTTGGTTTTCTACCTTTAAAGAGTTCATAGGTTACTGAAACACGCTGTTCAACCTTGTAATCGGTTACTCTCCAGTGTAATCGATTATTGATCCCAGAAAAACTTATTTTGAGGCAAAAATAAGCTATGAAAATGATTTTGAACCCAAAAATTGAAATTTTTGAACATAAATAAACACATATAAGTTCAAGTAGGAATGAAATAGATATAATGAAGCATACATATAATCATATATAAGCATTTAAGATAAGTATGTTTCATCAAGAATGTCGAATTCTCGTCTAATTTTATAGAAAGGTTCTTTTGCCAAAGGTTTAGTGAATATATATGCTAGTTGGTTATGAGTATCAACAAATTCTACAGACACATCCTTCTTTTGGACATGGTCCCTAAGGAAGTGATGCCTTATATCAATGTGTTTGATTCTTGAATGCATAACCAGATTCTTTGTAAGGTTTATTGTACTAGTATTGTCACATTTTAGAGGAGTGCAACCCAAGTCTAAACCATAATCTCGTAATTGTTGCTTAAACAACAACACTTGGGTACAACAACTACCTGCTGCAATATATTCAGCTTCAATAGTGCTTAGGGCTACACATGCTTGTTTCTTACATGACCAAGAAACTAAAGCATTCTCTAAAATATGACAAGTACCACTTGTACTTTTCCTCTCAGTTTTGCATCTTGCAAAGTCTGAATCTGAATATCCAACCAAGTCATATATACTTCCTTTTGGATACCACAGTCCAACATTAGTTGTGCCTTTAAGATATTTCATGATTCTATTAACAATAACTAAGTGTGATTCTTTTGGTTTGGATTGATAGCTAGCACACAAACACACACTAAACACGATATCAGGTCTACTGGCAGTCAAGTATAAAAGAGATCCAATCATACCTCGATACTTTGATATCTCGATGAATTTTCCTGTTTCATCCGTATCGATGTAAGTTCCAGATCCCATAGGAGTAGCTATTGGCTTGCATCCATCTATGTCAAATCTTTTTAGAAAATCTTTGTAGTATTTGGATTGACTTGCGTCAAAATTTTCAACCAAATATATGGAAATGAGAAATGTTTGGTTTTCTACCTTTAAAGAGTTCATAGGGGGTTTTCTTGATAATCGGTCTTATGAGAACTCGGTTCGAAACATAACAAGCAGTAGTTACTGCATCTGCCCAGAAATATTTTGGGAGGTTAGTGTCATTCAACATTGTTCGAGCCAGTTCTTCTAAAGACTTATTCTTTCCCTCTACAACACCATTTTGTTGTGGTGTTCTAGGAGCAGAAAAGTTGTGATTGATACCAAGATCATCACAGAATTCTTCAAAAGAAGAGTTTTAAAATTCTTCCTCATGATCACTTCTTATAGCAGCGATTTTAAGTGATTTTTCATTTTTTACTCATTTAGCATAAATTCTAAAGGCTTGAATGCCTCATTCTTATGCACTAAGAATAGAGTCCAAGTGTATCTTAAAAAATCATATACTATAACAAGGGCATAGTAGCTACCACCATAACTTTTTGTCCTTGAAGGGCCAAACAAGTGCATATGTAGTAACTACAATGGTCTATCAGAAGAAACCATATGCTTTAACAACACTTGGGTACAACAACTACCTGCTGCAATATATTCAGCTTCAATAGTGCTTAGGGCTACACATGCTTGTTTCTTACATGACCAAGAAACTCAAGCACTACATAGTTTGTCTTTAACAAACTTCATGTTGGGTAAACCAACAACTAAGTCTTTCTTTATATGTTTGTTCAAATGGTCCATGTGAATATGAGCAATTCTCCTATGCCATAGCCATGCATCATGATTATCATTTGCAACTAAACATGTTATTGGTAAAGATGAATTCATATCAATC
>NC_032013.1:6701910-6703857 GCF_001865875.1 Lupinus angustifolius
CACTTATCTGGGTAGAATGCCACATGGAAGCCTTTGTCACATAGTTGACTTATGCTAAGAAGGTTATACTTGAGTCCTTCAACATATAACACACCTTCTATAGTAGTTGAGGGAGGCTTGCCAATTCTACCAACTCCAAGAATTTTTCATTTGTTATTATCACCATATGTGACATATCCTTTGTCCCTTGAAGTAAGGACAGAGAATTTTGATCTGTCGCCCATCATGTGTTTTGAGCAGCCGCTATCCAAATACCATAGGTTGCAGGCGGCTCCCAAATTATCCTGCAAAATAGGTTAAAAATATTTTCTAGGTACCTAATGTGATTTGGGTCCTGTGGGGTTAACACCTTTTTCTATCCATTTATATTGGCCAAATGACACACCATATTTTCTAATATGACAAGTATTATGTGTGTGACCAATTTTATCACAGTAAGAACATGTGGGTAGATGCTTACGCGTCCAAAATTTTATTTTAAAAATAGGATTAGTATGAACACTTTCTTTATGAAATATTATAGTGCTTCCCACGATTGTTTTTCCTAGGACATTCCCATTTTTAGCCACATGACTATTTGCATAGCCAACACCTCTACAGTCTGTTGAATGTCTTTGGACTTTTATGATTTTGTCTAAATTGTGATTGCTCTTGTTGAGTTTATTAAGTTCAAGACTTAATGTTGAAACTTTAGTTTCAAGAGCAACACATTTTTGACATGAGGAAGAAGTGAGTTTTTCAATATCTTTCTTTAGAACTTTGTTATGGCTTTCCAAAATAAAAATTTCATTTTTATGTTTTAGGAAAAGTTTGGAAAGGTTAACATATTCTTGATGTAAATCATTGAAAGCATTTTGTAACTTATCATATGAAAAAACATCATGTGGTTCAGAGTTACTAACATCATATTCGTCATTTGAATTGTGTGAAACCATCAATGAAATATGTGATTGCTCCTTAATTCTGAGTCCTGCATTTGAACCATCACCTTTATCTTCTGATATAACATTTGTTCTTCTACGCTTCTTGTCTTTCTTTCTTTGTAAAGCGTGATGCTTTTGTAGAGCTAGACAATCACATTCAAGATGATCTGGTTTTCTGCATATAGAGCATGTAGATTTTTGCTTTGATGTTGATGCTTCACTATTTGTTGTAGACCTTTGAATTTCTTTGGCTCCATGTATCCTTTCTAGAGTGTCCCAAATTTCTTTCGATGTTTTTCAACTTGTCACTCTTAGGAATTATTTTTCTTCTAAAGCCGACACAAGAATGTTTTTGGCTTTAAGGTCGTATTGGACTTTATTTTTATCTTCAACGGTCTATGAACATTTTGGTTTTGGTTGTTTAACCCCATTAACAACCATGAATGGTATGAATGGACCTTCTTCTATTGAGTCCCATATATCTAAGTCTTGGAATTCTATGAATATTCTCATACTGATTTTCCAGAAGTCATAGCATTCTCCAACAAAACTTGGAGGGTGGTTTATGTTAGAACCTTCTCCTAGGAATGATCTTGCGGCCATCTTTGATGTAGGATCAGTTTTGAGAATAACTTACTCAAAAAAAAGCTCTAGTGCCAATTGTAAGACTGAGATTGCACCTAAGAGGGGGTGAATTAGTTGACTTCAAATAATGACCATTTTTTCTGCAAAATCAAGAGTTAAGGTGCAGCGGAAAATATACGCAGAAAATTAATAAGTAAAATCAAAGAGATAAGGGAGAAGAGAGTACACAAGGATTTTTATATTGGTTCACCTTCTTGTCCATCGAAGGCTACATCCAGTACTATTGCAGCACAAGAGATTTTCCACTAAATATTATGAGTTGTAATTACAATATCTCACCCTGAGACTTCTATGTACGTTATAGACTCACTAATACTTATCACCTTGGAAAACACATTTCCAAGTAACTCTATCCCCTTTCTTATCACACCCCGTGAAA
>NC_032013.1:6703865-6737938 GCF_001865875.1 Lupinus angustifolius
AACAGTGACTTGGATTGCCTTTACAAGTATGAAATGTAATATCACTTGCAATCCAATAACTCTGTTGTATACTAAGTAATATTGCTCAATAGGTTTTTAAAACTTTGAAACAATTACTTCAAGTAACTCAGAAAAATTTTCTTTTGAAAGTTTAAGAACTGAGTACAAAAGTGCATAAAAATATTGAGAGAATTTTTCAGAATCGTGTGAGAATTGTATGAAAGTTGTGTGTGATGATTATAAGTTTCAATGCCTTTATATAGGCTTTCCAACCAGCCTAAATGCCTCTTTGAAAGGCTAGGAATTGATTGGAATGAAACCATGTCTTTTGAGTTGAAACTCATTCACTTTGAATTTTAAAATCTGATGCAACAACTCTCAATAATCGATTATAGCATTGAGTAATCGATTACCAAAATGGTCCGTCCAACAGTGAATTTAAAATTCACTTAGAGTAATCGGTTACTCAAATTTGAGTAATCGGTTACTCCAATTCAAATTTTGTTGGATAGCTGATTCTCACTCATGTAACCTGTTACTCAAATTTCAATATCCTGTTACACATTATTTTGAAAAATGTTTTCATTTAAAACTTGAAGTGTTTCAATTTCTTTTAAAATATTTTGAGCATTACTACTTTGGTATATTAAAGAGTATAAGATAGAAATACCTATTTAGACTTAGACTAATTGTCTGGAAGCTTTAATCTTCTTAGTCTTCATAAGTAATCTTCATTTTCTTCTTTTTGGTGATGTTGATGTCTTCATCAAAACCTTGTCAAGGTCAGGAGCAAAGATCTTCTTCACAAGTGTATTTTGTGGAACATAGTTCTTTATTGTGAGTAGAGTTGCTATACATAGAAATTTGTTCATAGCCTACTAAATTAACTAAGACATTAACTTTTAGTGCCATTGATGTTCCATTGTTTGTAAAAGAATAGTTGATGAATATGCGTAATTGAATCAAGTATATATAGATAGTGAATAGTGAAATCCAAATCCAACATCTTTATTCCAATAGTGTATAGATAGTTATTCCAATAGTTTATTAAATCAACCTAAAACTACTTTTTTCAGAAGTAAAACATGAGAAAAACTTGTATAGAGCTATATGCAAATAGAGAGTAGAAATAGCAATTGTGTATCCATGGCTGCAACCAACATTGTCCACAAAAACATGTAGGCAATCTCATCGGCCTAAGTGGGTGGCCTGTGGGAATATCATTAAAAAAATAATGTTGCACGGTGTAGAAGATCCAGAACAACTGGTACTTGGTTCCCAGCCCCAAAGGCCGAAATGTCCAAAGCGGAACATAAGGGGCCCAACACAAAAAATGTCTTTTTACTATTAAAATGCTTATGTTTTACTAAAAAAAGTACTATTAAAAAGGCTCATTCACTCACTTTAAAATGACAACGAATCTATGATTTACGTTAAGAGTAAATGAATATGTCCATACCTGCTTAAATATGAAGACATTTTCCTGGCTCAAGCTAAATGGGTAGAGTGGTCCATGTTGAATAATAGGCAGAGAGCCGTTGTATTTTGAAATTTGAATAAAGGGTATGACTTGTGGTCCCAGTTATGATAATATGTTTTTACAGGATGATAATAAAGAATGTCCTGATAGAATATAAAAAATACTTATTATGGATGACAACTAGGTATATTGTTAGGGAATGCATTCCCCCCAAAGGTTTATATTTGTTTTTCTACGGTTAGGTTTATATAGGTTGAGACATTTGTTTTTAATAATGTTTTCGTGCTTCAATTACCTGGATAACAATGTTATTTCCTTGAAAACAAAGATGCATCTATAATTGAAGTTCCTAAATTGATTTTATTTTAATTTGATAAGGGTTTATATTTGAGAAATTAACATTAATAATATTTTTAATGAAAATTGATATTACACCGTATACTTCACGTAGAGTATATAGATTTAGTCTAAACGATGTGTTAATTGCATCTAAATTGGACCACCATTTTGTTATAATCATATTTCAGTCGACTTATTAAAACAAACACATATAATATAATTATATGAGTATAATAAAAATTTATATACAATCATTACTTCATCCACTATTTATTTAGATTAATTTTTTTAAAGAGTCAAAGATAATTAAATAGATGATAGAATGATAGTGTATAAAACAGTACATACATTTTTTTCCTCATAATTAATAGAATTGCTTTGGTGTCTTCAAATGCATAAACTATCAAAGTAATAAAAACAAAACAAGAAGAAAAATAAATTTTGGAAAAATTATAACTACTTCGACATTGTCAACTGCACATATGATAACTAGCTGGGCGGATTTAGATGAAAGCTCAAGTGAGAGTTAAGATGATAAGAAGGAAGCAAAACTATTTATGATGGCTGATACAAATTCTGATTCAGATATTGAGGTAAAATCTGAAATTTAAAAATTAGTTGATACATATGATGAATTACTAGAAGACTCTAACTATATCGTATAGCCTACAAAATAAAGCATGTTAAGCTTTCAAATGAATTTACAGACAAATCTAAAGAGTTTGAGAAGTTGGGTGAAGAACATAATACATTTTAGTCTACAATTATTTTACTTGTTGAAATTCTATTTTCAATAAAAGTATTCAAACTCTAACAAACAATAGAGGAACTCACCTCTGACTTGTCCAAGTTTGTCAATGGAATAAAAATTTGACTAAGATTGACTTACAAAGTGGAACACATGATTCAATATAAAAGGGATTCAAGCTTTTACTTCCTTCTTCAAAGAGTCAATGAACCAATGCATTAAATATATACTCTAAACATACACTTTTGAAAACTAATGAAACATTCTTTTTAAATTATTGAAGCTTATCTGTAAAAGGTAGAAGAGCCTTGCAGACATCAGAGATACTAATATACAAGACAAAAAGAGAAAAGAACATGAGAATAAAAACTGTCTAAAAATACATTCTTGCATAGAAATTCAATTTTTATAGAATTATAGCTTAATTTCATTGTAATATATTTTTTGCAGCTAAACTAAGCTAAGAAAGAAAAATATGAGTGCTTACCATTGTAAATGTTAAGATATTTTTATTAGGGAGTCCTAGACTAGAGTAATTTTATATATTCATATCTTCATCTAGTGAGTTGTAAAATATCAATGCATAAACTCTATTGTGTATAGAGAGTCTCGAGAGGCTTGGTAAGAAAGAATATTTTGTTAAGTTTAGAACCTGGAGAGACATGATCTACAAAGAATACATTGTTGCTAGAATCTGAAGAGGCATTGTGTGAGAAAGAATTCTTGTCCGAAGAAGTGTTGAATACATATAAACTATTTGGGAAATAATGGAAAATTCTTCTACATAAGGTACTGGATGTAGCTAATTAGTATGATCCTATATAAAAATATTTGTGCTATTTTCTCTATCTCTACTCTTTAGTTTTTTCGATTATTACTAACTCTGTGGACTTGAACTTGTTGAGAGTTAACATTTTCGAACAATTTATAACCTCTATCACTATGTAATTGATTGTGAAAAAGTTTAAATAAGGAATAATATTAAAAACATAACAAACACAATTCAATTCCTCTTTATTTGTTTACGTGTCCCAACTTTATTTTGAGATTTAGGAAACTTTGTCTAGTTATTATCCCATTATTGGAGTTCCCAATGATGAGGTCCCATGGGTGATATCTTTTGAAGTTCCTTGATCTTTGACGATCTTGTTGTTCCAGAGTTGGATATTCTTGTTGATCATCCACCGATTCTTCAAGCTTGTTCTTTGTTTGATCTTTTGATACGTTGAGATTAAGATCTACAAAAGATTCATCTTGGTCTGACTGTCTCTTATCATAATTCTTGTCATCAAACCTTACATAGATATTCTTGCACAACCAAGATTCTAGAATTATAAACTCTAAATATTTCAGAAGTTTCAAAGTATCATAAAATAATTCCATTATCAACTTCTACACCAAACTTTCCTAGTTAAACCTCAGTATTTAAAATATAGCAATTATAAAATTGTGAAATGTTGGGTTCCTAACCTTTCCATAATTCATCGGATATTTTCTTCACAATAGGTTTGATGTATATTATGTTCTAAGTGTAGTAGGTCATACTATCAATGTTTATCCAGAAGTGTCTAAGATAAGAGGTATAATTGAATAACATTCTAGTCATCTCTTCAAGAATATTGTTCCTCCTCTCAACCATACCATTGTGTTATGTGGTTGTAGGGATTGAGAAGTTATATATGTTAGAAATTAAAATCTAACAATATAATATTCCATTATCCTCACAAAAATTCATGAATAGATCAGTTTAAAACCCTCTATCATATTCACTCTTGATTGGAGTGACACACAAGCCTTTATCATTTTGTACATGTTGGAATCATAGTAGTTGTGTTTTCAAAATGAAAAATATTTCAATAGAACCAACTTATTAATCTTATACTTTTCATGATATTTTAATTAATAATCTTTGATAAATATAATATGTTGTTATAGGTTATTTCCAAATTGTCTTTTACAAAGAATATAAGTTACAGGACGACATATGTATGTTTAACATCCAATTGTTGGAACCATCATGTGATAAAGATGGATAAGTTCATTCCGTTCAACCCGCTTCTTGTAATAAAGATAGACATCATCGAGTTAATCTTAACTCACATCAAGAAGATAGTCAGCTCTAAACATCAATAAGATGAGGAAAACTATCCCTAATGTATGCTACTTACTAGTGTCTTCTGATCTAGCAAGGTGAAGAATATGAGTCAAGCATTATGGGTTGAGTTGTGCACAGAAAGCAATCTCGTACTAAATGAAAATATATATTCTACGTATAGTATTAGAGTATGTGTCTTCTGATGGAAATTCCGATGAAACTATATCAAGAAGAACATAAGTTGTTGCTTTTGCATGTGCACAATCTATTGCAAGGATGATTATGTTGGTTAATAAGGACTTTATCTTCACCTAGAGGGGGTGAATATGTTGTACAAATTACAAATGAACTCGACTCGAAATACAAAAGATATTATCAACCAAAACTGATTTTGATCGATTAAATGAAAAGTTAATCAATTAACACATAGTATACTTAACTGATTATATGCAAACTTAATCGATTAATCAAGTTATTTTATCAAAAATCTTTTGGTTCTTGATTCTTTTGATACAGCAAGAAATCAGAGATTATACCCAACTTAATGTGCTCTAAAAGATGAATACATAGTGCAATTAACATAGCAAGTTACTTATATAATGATCACTTAAAGAATGATGTTAAATCTTGCAAGAAAACGATAATTACGAGTAAGTAAAGAGTACGGTAAAGAGAAGAAAATACAGTCGATTTTATCCTAGTTCTTTGCTTGTCCACGCGCAAACTACATCCATGCCTCCCCTTATGATCTTGAGAGATTTGATTCACTAGAAGAAATCAATTGTTTGATACAAACACTTCTTTCCAAGACTTTTCTTGGATCTAGCTTCTAATGACTCCCCATCACTTCTAACTAAGTATCCCAACGTGACCTCTCTTGGACCTAGACCGTAGCCAATGATTTCTCCTGATTTCTTTCTTTTCTCCTAGGTGATACCTCACATCCTCAAAGATAAATTCGCAAATAACAACTATAAAGTATGTGTACAACTATCCAACACACCTTCAATGTGCTAAACAATACACTAACAATTTTGCACACAACTCTTTGATGAATCTCACATACAAAGATGAAAATGAATGTATAAGATTCACAAAAAAGGAAATCTTTGAAATTCTCAAGATATGAAAATGCTATCTTTTCAATGATTATAAAACTTCTTTTTTTCACATGTGAGTCTTTCTCTTTTCTCAATCAATCACTCTTAAAAATTCTTATTTTTCTGAGTTTTAAAACATTCATGTATATTCATAAATCAACTTGATTGTGTAAATATTTTTATATAGGAATGGTGGTAAAATACCATTATGTTTTGAAACTTTTTTGTTGGGGATAATCGATTAAATCTTCACTTAATCGATTAATGTTTCTTTAAAACATCTAAGATTCCAAAACAGAAACTAACTAATCGATTAACCATTTCCTTAATCGATTAACATGTTTCCCATTTACAAAGACTTAATCGATTAGACAAAGTCTTAATCGATTAATGGTTTTCAAAAAGACTTTGTTGATTATGCATGAATGTCTAACATGAATGATATATGCATGATGCATGACTTTGAAAAGGATATGATTATAAGTGTCCAAAATCATGTATGCATGCTAAAATATGTTGTAACCGTATTATGTATGAAAAATCTAGTTTATGCAATATGCTCATGTTATGTGAGATTTAAAGTGTTCACTCAACCTAGACTCTACCCATTCAAAGCATCTTATACGACCTAAAAAGAAATTAAATAATCTTAATGTTCATGATCCATGCTTGAATATGAGTCTTGCGATGTTGTTGTTGATGTTTTCATTTTCTTCAAGCTTTAGTCTTTTGTGTTCATCAAAATCATGATCTTGCATGCTTTCATTCACAATCTCCCCCATTTTTATGATGACAAACCAGTCTTGCAATGTTATATTCTTGAAAGAAAATCACCCTTTGTTTTGAGATTTGTGTTAATCTTTAAACATTTTCTCCCACTCACTTTTTGCATTAATTCTAAATTTCGCGGAAGCTTGTAATGTAACTAATCTGAAAAACGCAAGACAACAATCTTTCTCCCCCTTTTTGCATGATTAAGAAGCATATTTAAAGTAAAATATAACCAAAAGTAAAGAGATGAACATATTTATGAACAACTTAATCGATTAGGCATGGTATTAATCGATTACGTAGAAACATAATTCACTAAAAAATACAAGTTAAGAAGAAGTTAATCGATTATATCTGCTATTAATCGATTAAACAGGTACAATTCAACAAATTGATAAAAGTCTCGATTCAAGTAATGAAAAAAATATGATCAACAAGTATAAAAGTTGTATTGATAGTGAGAGTAAGAAACATGATAGACTAGAAAGCACATCCATTTCAAACACACAATAGTCAAAACAAGCCAAAGAGTACTACAGATACGCCAAAATCCAAAGAAAATAGAAAATTACAACCAAAAAAAAAATTATAATAGAGTACAAATTATGAAACAATAATGACATGAACCAACACACCCTAGAGAAATCTAACTAGGACTACTAAAAGTTGCGCTAACTAAACTAGCCACTAGGAGGTGGTAGGAAGATACCACTAAAGGTGTTAAACAATAAGTTGAATTGTCCAAGGCAAGCCTCGGTTTCCACGTCTTGTCTATGAAAATCCACCATAAGCCTTTCCTCCATGGATTGCATTCTATTATATATGGCTTGTATTTCATTGTCAATACGTTCATTTAGGCATTTCTCCATAGCGTCCAAATTAGCCATACCAAAAAAGGGTGCTTGAGGCATAGTAGGTACCTCATTTGGTTGCAATGCTTGAGTTTGCTTAGCTGGAATGTTATCCTCATCCTCATATGATATCTCAACCTTAGTTTGATGATCCTCTTGATACATCCACATTCCACTATAATTATATATTCTCATCTTGTGGATTAAGCTATCATCAATCAGATGTTCCCTACAATTCACCATAATTAAGTCGTCATTACTTATGTCGATTCCAACATGTTTAATGACATATGATATGAAAATCCTATAGGTCAACAATGTAGATGAAGAAGAAGCAATACCAGACATTTCAACAGGGAAATTAACCATAATTCCCTCTGTCACAACATACATAAGCTTCAATGGAGAAGCATGGTTGGTGATTCTCTGAACCAACACATATTCGATAAGGTAATGGAGAAGCATGTTCTCAAAAGATAAGGAACCAACCTGGGTTAACTCACCTTGCACATAATAGTGAGGTCCTCGTAGGCAAGACTTGTACATTTCAACTGAATCATATGAGTTCCACAACTCATTGTTACAATCCCTTAGAGGAGATCTGTCACTAACTAGGCATCCAACCTCCATAAATAACTCCTCATCCAAAGCAAATAATTTTCCTTTTGCAACACTAACATATTTTCCATCCTTTTATTGAAAGTTGCTATAAAATTGTCGAACTAAAAAAGGGTAAATATTACCATGTGATTCCAAAAAGGTGTTAGCCCCTTGAGCCTTTAATTCATGAGAGAATTGGAAGCCATGTTCCACCATCCAAGCCATGTTTGAATACTGAATGTAAGTGTTTTTTCGGCTAACGAACTTTGATAATCTTGCTACTTGGAGAGTCGGAAAGTAGTAGGGATCATTACCAATGAAGTTTCTCCCACCTTGTGTAGAGGATGAGCCGCCGACCTCTACATTTCTCATACGCCCAAGATGGTGAAGAGGTCGATGAATTCCAACAGTATTTTTTACTCTCTTAAGCCCTCCATCACTCATAATGACAACTTAATTGATGGATAATCGATTACCTTAATTGATTTTGCATATTGGGGTTAAGGTTTCTAAAGATGGGAAATTCTAGGTTATGCGATTTTGAGGTTAATTGATGAAATATGAGGGTAATAGGAATATAGTGGATAAAAATCGGTAAAGAGGTTCCTAATTTGACACAAATTACAGAAGATTTGAGGTTTAAGGAAGATTACTAGAGAAAGATGAGGTTTTAGGGTTTTTGAAATTCGTATTTAATCACTGTCACTAGAATTGTACTTAATCTACGAAGTCCAATGCTAATCAAATAATTAAATGAAAATATTTACCGAGACAATCAATTAAGGGCCAATTTAATAGATTATCATGATTAAAAATTGTTCCCAAGTTAATCGATTAGCATAATTTAAAGCTCTTATTTACTACAAACATTCTATTCATCTCGAAAAATATTAATTTGTGAGTATGACCAAATGATTTAAAATTCTTTCTAACACAAACTTTTGCTTAATGCTGATCCTATAGAGGGTAGGTATGCAAACAATACTCAAATTGTTGAACCTAAAGAAGCTAGGTGTGGAAAGAATACTTATTACTATAATTATTTTTAGATTATAGTGGAATGTTTGTGCTACAATGAAACTGGATGTAGCGTATGATTTTAAGGGAACCGATATAAATATTTATTTCAACCTTCAATCTTCCATCTCTTAATTCCTTTTATTTAAGATTATATAATTTCCATCTGGGGAGTTCAACTTTATGATACCACCAAGTTCTTTTCTCAAACATTTATTCAATAGTCAGTTTTTCTAGGAGGAGGTAGCTTATATCGATAAAACTGAAAAGCCTTTGAATAGTGTTTTTAGGTAGCAACAACAAAAAATATGGAATAAACATTAGTGATTGAACTGGGATGAAGCTCTATTGAATTGTAAGACATGGGGCGTCTAAATATTATTAGGTAACATAGTTTGTGCATTAGACATGCCACAAATCATACCTTATTAAGCATCTTATTTCTGAGCCAAGTCTCCTTCACCTTCTTCAATAGAATATGCAAATAGTTTATATTGGTTCACTTTAATAGCTATGTCCATTATTCTCCCAAAAGGATTTTCCACTAGTTTCCAAATAGTTCAAATATTCAAGTATTATTTTGAATACAAAGTCTTTCTCGGCTTTAAATTGTAAAAATATATTTTATAGTTGATCTTTTACAACTTATTGAGTGAGAATATAAAGATATAAGATTCATTGAGTCTAAAACTAACTAAGAAAATATCCTCAGATTTATAAAATTAACTCTCGGTTTTCTCTCTTTGTGCTTAGGCACCTCTGTGCAAGATATATGGAAATATACGCTTCATATTCATTCTTTACAATCATAATTTATGTAGCTCTATACAAAATATGATTATATCGATCTTAGTCTCTTGCACTTCTTGTTCATGTGTTCCTGGCCTGATCTTTACTCCTCTTATAGAAAATCTCCAGTAACTGAATTTGACACAGGCAAACATAAGAAGAAGGATTGAATTGTTTTTCTTCAGTTTTACAAATTATTCTTACTAAAAAAATTTCCACAAGCATTATAAAGTGATGGCATATGCAAACTGTTTCAAAAACATTAACTTATAACAAGTTCAAGTCTCCATCGTCACAAATAATTGAAAGAAATAAAAAGTTTAAGGATAGAAAATATTGCAAGTATTTTTTTACTTCTTCACTCTCAATAACTATATTGATTCCCTTCTCCTATAAGAATTTTATACTATTTCTCAAATAGTTTATAAGTGTATTCAACATCTTCTTAGGAAAGTATTCTTTCTCACACCAAACCTCTTCATGATCTCGCAATTATGTATTCTTTTTAGACAAAACCTTTCCAAAATCTAAACTTAACCATGTATTCTTTACTTATTAAATCTATTGAGACTATTGAGACTTTTAACAAAGTTTGTTTGTTGATCTTTTAACAACACACTTTGTGAGAATATGAAAGATTAAGATCATTGTAGTCTAGCTCTCAGTACAAATAAATCTTAAGATTTACAACTTTAAACTCACATATTCTTTCTCTCACACTCAGCTTAGTTTGCCTCTAGCAAATATCTTACAAATAGCTTAAGTTGTAATTCTATACACATAAAATTTATATACAAGAATGTATTTTTTTACATAGCATCTAAGTAGTTATATTTTTTACTTTCTTTGTGTTGTGTCTTGCCGTTCTTGTGTCTTCAGATTTTTCTTCCTTGAGTTAGAACTACTTCCAATCCAATGATCTTCAAAATTGTCCAATTTAGAGGTCCATTGAGACTTAATACCAAGAAGAATTTAATGTTTGAATCTATTGTTGAAAGTGCAAAGTATCAAGATAACACTTAGCTTGCTTATGTTTTGATGAAGACAAAGGACTTAGTGAAAGCTTAAAGATAACTCAATAAATCTACATGCCAAAGATTCAAGAGCTTTATGTCTTGACTAGAGTCTTAGATATGTGTCTTATTTTTTTATGCAAATCTCACGAGTTCTAAAAATTATCATATCATTTGCATGAGACATGCCATCTAGATTATTATATGTTCATGCATTAATCATACATGTTATTTGTGCATTTTAGGCATAACATAATGGTAAAACATGTATAGTTGATAAACATAACATATAGGTAGTTTACCATTTAATATCATAACTGAAAATATGTCAGTTAATCGATTAACGTGAAAACAGATTTAACAGTTTCAACAGATAACTGAAAAACGGATTTCAGTTATTCTCAAAAAGCCCGTTAATCGATTAACAGGCAACATAATCGATTAACTGGGCGTCTAACAACTTTTCTATATAAACTGTATTTTCAACATATTTCATATACGAATTAGATCATTCATTCGCTCAGTTTAGAATTTCTAAGTTGCATATTTTCATGTTCAATGTATGTCATATAGGCAGAGAGAATTACATGTGAGATTAGAGTGAGATAGTATCATGCTTAGGGATTAACATGTCATCCATTTCATGTGATTAAATGTGTTCATCATTCTATCTTCTTCTTGCATGATTCTTTCATTTTGTTTAGAGATTTCTTAAGGGTAGAAATTACATGTTCTTCATGATTCTGATCTTATACATATTCTTGATAATTGTGATATTTGTATAGGGTTTATAGATTGTTCTTGATTGTAACATTTAAGCCTTTTTAGTGCTTCACATTACTCTATTTTTGTTGTATTTTTGTAACAAGGAAATTCGTCTCTTAGTGTCGTACCACCAACGAGATACATAGAGTCTTCATCAAGACTTCGAGGTCTTGAGTTTAGAACATACTCTTGGCTGGGGCTGGATCGTAGGAAAGGTTTTCCTAGGCAATTGGTAAGGTCAAACCAAGGTAGGGGTCTTGGGAATTCTAGAAGGTATCGTTCAAGGTCTTGTAATTGGAAGTGTGTATGTAAGATACATTGGCTTCAATTTTAGTAAAGAAAATCTCCTAGATCGGAAGGGAGGACTAGATGTAGCTTTGCAGTGGACCGCAAAATGAACCAATATAAAAACCTTGTTGCATGATGTTTCTTTCCCTTATCTCTTTATCGTTTGAAGTAGTTTTTAATTGCCTATTTTAGTTGATAATTTGAATATAGTAATACTGCCATATATAGATCATTTCTGTTCAAATATACCTGCTATATCATTTCTGTATAATCTGTAAGTGACTGTGTAATTGAGCCATTCAACAACTGTGTGTTAAGTGCTATTTAATCGATTAAGGTAGTCCTTTAATCAATTAACTGGGTGATTTTCCAGAATAGGGCTTTGGTGCCAGTAACGGTATTTGGGAACCGTAACACCTATTCAACCCCCTTCTAGCTGTATTCTGTCACTGATATCTAACAAGTGGTATCAGAGCTAGTACGACGTGCTAGCTCAACCATATCCGCATGATCCTTAAGTGAAAATAAATGGCTTCCATCAACCCCTTTGGCGGTGATGGCGCATCCATTAACCGTCCTCCCGTATTCAGTGGCGAAGGATATGCCTACTGGAAAGTTCGCATGAAGATCTTTATAGAAGCCAATGACTCGGATATTTGGGAATCCGTAGTCAACGGGCCCTTCGATCCACAACATTTAGTGGACGATGAACCGAAAGATAAACTAAATAGTCTATGGACTGATGATGAACGCAAAAAGGTTCAATACAACCTGCATGCTAAAAACATCATCACATCGGTCTTATCCTATGATGAGTTCTTTCGGGTATCGCAGTGCCAATGTGTGAAAGAAATGTGGGACACTTTACAAGTGACTCACGAAGGCATTAGTGAAGTCAAGCGTGCCAGGCTAAATGCCCTGACACATGAATATGAGTTGTTTCATATGTTGCCGAGTTAGTCTATCGGTGACATGCAAAATGATTCACTCATATAGTTAATCATTTAGTTGCTTTAGATAATTTTTTTACAAAAGGAGAGCTTACTAACAAAGTTTTACGCTGTCTTGACAAGAGATGGCAACCAAAAGTAACAGCGATCATGGAATCCAAGGATCTTGACTCCATGCCTTTGTCGACATTATTTGGAAAGCTTCAAGAGCACGAAATGGAGCTTGGACGTCTAACTATGCATGAAGAATCAAATCGCAAGAAGAAAAGTATATTTCTCAAGGCAACAACGTCTCAATCTACAGAAGAGAGAGAAGAAGATGAATTTGATTCAGATGTGGATGATGAAACTTTGAGTCTTCTCGTACGCAAATTCGGAAAATTCCTAACGAAAGGAGGCTTCAAACATTTCGAGAAGAAAGAAGCGCACGAGTCAACAAAAAAAGGCAAGAGTAAAGAGCAATTCACTTGCCATGAATGTGGTAAGCCAGGACATATGAGATTCCAATGTCAAACTTACCTTAAGAAGGTTGATTCAGATAAGAGCACTCCTCGGGACTTTAACTCAAAGAAAGCCTATATAGTATTGGATGTACCAGAGGAGGACACGACATCTAGCACCTCAGATGAAGAGGAGACAACCAAGCTATGCTTAATGACCAGAATACATGATGCTTGTTGTTCAAATTCGAAAGAGGTAAACAATGAGGTATATTCTAACACCTCATCTACTTCATCTGATGATTCTCCTCCTTACGAGGATTTGTATAATGCTTATGTCGAATTGTATGATGAATTGAATAAATTAGCTAGGATTAGTTCTGATAGAAAAAGAGTAATCCTGCTAAATGAACAAAAAATAATTTCATTACAAAAAGAATTAGATGAATTAAAATTAGAGAATGAAACATTAGATCTGATATATTCTTGCAATGCATGCAATTGCTCTAATGATAATTTATGTCAATCAACTGTCTGGGATTCTTGCGAAGATTTGAAAAATGAAAATTTGAGACTTAATGAAAAACTCGCAAAACTCACAGAGAGCCAAAACATGTTAGACACTATGCTTAGCCAAACCAAAAATGTTGGTGACCGTACCGGGCTAGGATATATTCCCCTAGGCGTAGGAGAAGACCATATAGGAGACCTATTAATTGGCCTAATAAGAAATATTTTAATAAAAAGGTTCCTACATGCTTTTATTGTGGCACTCATGGCCACACTTCCTACTCTTGTTATATTAGAAAATATGGTATGCCTAGTGGCATGTTTATTTGGATGAAAAAGAGAGATAACTCCCAAGTTACTAACAGAAAATGACCCAACATAACTTGGGTACTTGAAAAAGACAAGTGATCTATGTTTACAGGTATGTCTATGAGCACATGGATAGCATTGATATCTTGATAGTGGATGCTCGAGACATATGACAGGTGATAGATCAAAATTCTAGATTTATCATTGCAAGAAAAAGGGTTTGTCACGTATGGAGACAACAACAAAGGAAAGATACTTGGCACCAGAACAATTGGCAACTCAGATCAGGCAGTGATCGAAAATGTGTTATATGTAGAAGGTCTGGAACATAACCTCTTGAGTATCAGCCAACTATGTGATAAAGGTAACCGTGTACCTTTTGATTCTGAGTGTTGTATTATTCGTGACAATATATCTAATAAAGTTAAGCTTGTCGACTATCGTATAAATAATATCTACATGGTTAATCTTGAGGATGTCACTACTCTATTTTAAAAATGTTTTCTATCTAAAGAGAATGACATCTGGCTTTAGCATAGGCGTGTCGCTCATATTCATGTAAAACACCTAGATAAATTGTCTAAAAATAATTTGGTTGATGGGCTACCAAAACTTGATTTTAAAACTCGAGAAACTTGTGACACTTGTCAAAGATGTAAACAAGTTAAAAACTCTTTTAGTAAAAAGAATGTGATATCCACAAGAAGACCTTTAGAGCTTCTCCATATGGACTTGTTTGGACCATCACAGGTTATGAGTTTTTGTGGTAGCTTTTATACTTTAATAATCGTTGATTCTCTAGATTTACATGGACATTATTTCTATCGTCCAAGATTCATGCTTTCAAGTCTTTCAAAAACCTTGCCAAGCAAATCCAAAATCAGTTTAACCATAAGATAGTATATATTCGATCCGATCATGGTGACGAATTTAAAAACCATCTATTTAATAAATTTTGTGATAAATATGGTATTATGCATCAATTTTCAGCCCCTCGTACCCCTCAACAAAATGGAGTTGTTGAGAGGAAGAATCGAGTATTAGAGGAGCTTGCTAGAACCATGCTAAACGAAAGCAAGATTCCTAAATATTTTTGGGCTGATGCAGTGCATACAACTTGTTATGTGATTAACCTTATACTCTTAAGGCCTACTGTTTCAAAAACACCTTATGAACTTTTGAAAGGTCAAAAACCTAATATTGCTCATTTTCATGCTTTTGGTTGTAAATGTTTTATCTTAAATAATGGAAAGAGAGCTTTAGGTAAATTTGATTCAAAAGTTGATGAGGGTATATTTTTGGGGTATTCATTGCATAGTAAAGCTTATCGAGTCTTTAATAAATATTCAATGCAAGTAGAAGAGTCTGTGCATGTCCATTTTGACGAATCATCTCCAAAAGAGAAGAGAATGATATTTTCTGATGATGTTGTAGGTGCTTTAGAATAAGCATACTCTAAGGACATGTACCAAGACAAAGAAGAAGAAGAAGCAGAGCAATTTGTCCAAGATGAGCATCAGGACCTGCCGATCGTGTGGAAGACCAAGAAGGATCATCCACTCGACAAGTGATAGGTGATATAACTACGGGAGTGGTAACCTGTAGCTCTTTACATAATTTTTGTAACTTCGTTGCTTTTGTATCTCAAATCGAGCCTAAGGCCATTGATGAGGCCATTGAGGATGTGCATTGGGGATATCTATGCAAGAAGAGCTAAACCAGTTTGAGCGTAATAATGTATGGGACTTGGTCCCTAAGCCTAAAGAACATCTAGTGATTGGTACTATATGGGTCTTTCGTAATAAATTGGATAAATNCTTGTAATTGGAAGTGTGTATGTAAGATACATTGGCTTCAATTTTAGTAAAGAAAATCTCCTAGATCGGAAGGGAGGACTAGATGTAGCTTTGCAGTGGACCGCAAAATGAACCAATATAAAAACCTTGTTGCATGATGTTTCTTTCCCTTATCTCTTTATCGTTTGAAGTAGTTTTTAATTGCCTATTTTAGTTGATAATTTGAATATAGTAATACTGCCATATATAGATCATTTCTGTTCAAATATACCTGCTATATCATTTCTGTATAATCTGTAAGTGACTGTGTAATTGAGCCATTCAACAACTGTGTGTTAAGTGCTATTTAATCGATTAAGGTAGTCCTTTAATCAATTAACTGGGTGATTTTCCAGAATAGGGCTTTGGTGCCAGTAACGGTATTTGGGAACCGTAACACCTATTCAACCCCCTTCTAGCTGTATTCTGTCACTGATATCTAACAAGTGGTATCAGAGCTAGTACGACGTGCTAGCTCAACCATATCCGCATGATCCTTAAGTGAAAATAAATGGCTTCCATCAACCCCTTTGGCGGTGATGGCGCATCCATTAACCGTCCTCCCGTATTCAGTGGCGAAGGATATGCCTACTGGAAAGTTCGCATGAAGATCTTTATAGAAGCCAATGACTCGGATATTTGGGAATCCGTAGTCAACGGGCCCTTCGATCCACAACATTTAGTGGACGATGAACCGAAAGATAAACTAAATAGTCTATGGACTGATGATGAACGCAAAAAGGTTCAATACAACCTGCATGCTAAAAACATCATCACATCGGTCTTATCCTATGATGAGTTCTTTCGGGTATCGCAGTGCCAATGTGTGAAAGAAATGTGGGACACTTTACAAGTGACTCACGAAGGCATTAGTGAAGTCAAGCGTGCCAGGCTAAATGCCCTGACACATGAATATGAGTTGTTTCATATGTTGCCGAGTTAGTCTATCGGTGACATGCAAAATGATTCACTCATATAGTTAATCATTTAGTTGCTTTAGATAATTTTTTTACAAAAGGAGAGCTTACTAACAAAGTTTTACGCTGTCTTGACAAGAGATGGCAACCAAAAGTAACAGTTATTATGAAATCAAAGGATCTTGACTCCATGCTCGACATTATTTGGAAAGCTTCAAGAGCACGAAATGGAGCTTGGACGTCTAACTATGCATGAAGAATCAAATCGCAAGAAGAAAAGTATATTTCTCAAGGCAACAACGTCTCAATCTACAGAAGAGAGAGAAGAAGATGAATTTGATTCAGATGTGGATGATGAAACTTTGAGTCTTCTCGTACGCAAATTCGGAAAATTCCTAACGAAAGGAGGCTTCAAACATTTCGAGAAGAAAGAAGCGCACGAGTCAACAAAAAAAGGCAAGAGTAAAGAGCAATTCACTTGCCATGAATGTGGTAAGCCAGGACATATGAGATTCCAATGTCAAACTTACCTTAAGAAGGTTGATTCAGATAAGAGCACTCCTCGGGACTTTAACTCAAAGAAAGCCTATATAGTATTGGATGTACCAGAGGAGGACACGACATCTAGCACCTCAGATGAAGAGGAGACAACCAAGCTATGCTTAATGACCAGAATACATGATGCTTGTTGTTCAAATTCGAAAGAGGTAAACAATGAGGTATATTCTAACACCTCATCTACTTCATCTGATGATTCTCCTCCTTACGAGGATTTGTATAATGCTTATGTCGAATTGTATGATGAATTGAATAAATTAGCTAGGATTAGTTCTGATAGAAAAAGAGTAATCCTGCTAAATGAACAAAAAATAATTTCATTACAAAAAGAATTAGATGAATTAAAATTAGAGAATGAAACATTAGATCTGATATATTCTTGCAATGCATGCAATTGCTCTAATGATAATTTATGTCAATCAACTGTCTGGGATTCTTGCGAAGATTTGAAAAATGAAAATTTGAGACTTAATGAAAAACTCGCAAAACTCACAGAGAGCCAAAACATGTTAGACACTATGCTTAGCCAAACCAAAAATGTTGGTGACCGTACCGGGCTAGGATATATTCCCCTAGGCGTAGGAGAAGACCATATAGGAGACCTATTAATTGGCCTAATAAGAAATATTTTAATAAAAAGGTTCCTACATGCTTTTATTGTGGCACTCATGGCCACACTTCCTACTCTTGTTATATTAGAAAATATGGTATGCCTAGTGGCATGTTTATTTGGATGAAAAAGAGAGATAACTCCCAAGTTACTAACAGAAAATGACCCAACATAACTTGGGTACTTGAAAAAGACAAGTGATCTATGTTTACAGGTATGTCTATGAGCACATGGATAGCATTGATATCTTGATAGTGGATGCTCGAGACATATGACGGGTGATAGATCAAAATTCCTAGATCTATCCTAGATTTATCATTGCAAGAAAAAGGGTTTGTCACGTATGGAGACAACAACAAAGGAAAGATACTTGGCACCAGAACAATTGGCAACTCAGATCAGGCAGTGATCGAAAATGTGTTATATGTAGAAGGTCTGGAACATAACCTCTTGAGTATCAGCCAACTATGTGATAAAGGTAACCGTGTACCTTTTGATTCTGAGTGTTGTATTATTCGTGACAATATATCTAATAAAGTTAAGCTTGTCGACTATCGTATAAATAATATCTACATGGTTAATCTTGAGGATGTCACTACTCTATTTTAAAAATGTTTTCTATCTAAAGAGAATGACATCTGGCTTTAGCATAGGCGTGTCGCTCATATTCATGTAAAACACCTAGATAAATTGTCTAAAAATAATTTGGTTGATGGGCTACCAAAACTTGATTTTAAAACTCGAGAAACTTGTGACACTTGTCAAAGATGTAAACAAGTTAAAAACTCTTTTAGTAAAAAGAATGTGATATCCACAAGAAGACCTTTAGAGCTTCTCCATATGGACTTGTTTGGACCATCACAGGTTATGAGTTTTTGTGGTAGCTTTTATACTTTAATAATCGTTGATTCTCTAGATTTACATGGACATTATTTCTATCGTCCAAGATTCATGCTTTCAAGTCTTTCAAAAACCTTGCCAAGCAAATCCAAAATCAGTTTAACCATAAGATAGTATATATTCGATCCGATCATGGTGACGAATTTAAAAACCATCTATTTAATAAATTTTGTGATAAATATGGTATTATGCATCAATTTTCAGCCCCTCGTACCCCTCAACAAAATGGAGTTGTTGAGAGGAAGAATCGAGTATTAGAGGAGCTTGCTAGAACCATGCTAAACGAAAGCAAGATTCCTAAATATTTTTGGGCTGATGCAGTGCATACAACTTGTTATGTGATTAACCTTATACTCTTAAGGCCTACTGTTTCAAAAACACCTTATGAACTTTTGAAAGGTCAAAAACCTAATATTGCTCATTTTCATGCTTTTGGTTGTAAATGTTTTATCTTAAATAATGGAAAGAGAGCTTGAGGGAAATTTGATTCAAAAACTGATGAGGGTATGTTTTAGGGTATTCATTGCATAGTAAAGCTTATTGAGTCTTTAATTAATATTCAATGCAAGTAGAAGAGTCTGTACATGTCCATTTTGACAAATCTTCTCCAAAAGAGAAGAGAAAGGTATTTAATGATATTTTCTGATGATGTTGTAGGTGCTTTAGAATAAGCATACTCTAAGGACATGTACCAAGACAAAGAAGAAGAAGAAGCAGAGCAATTTGTCCAAGATGAGCATCAGGACCTGCCGATCGTGTGGAAGACCAAGAAGGATCATCCACTCGACAAGTGATAGGTGATATAACTACGGGAGTGGTAACCTGTAGCTCTTTACATAATTTTTGTAACTTCGTTGCTTTTGTATCTCAAATCGAGCCTAAGGCCATTGATGAGGCCATTGAGGATGTGCATTGGGGATATCTATGCAAGAAGAGCTAAACCAGTTTGAGCGTAATAATGTATGGGACTTGGTCCCTAAGCCTAAAGAACATCTAGTGATTGGTACTATATGGGTCTTTCGTAATAAATTGGATAAATCTGGCTTGATTATAAGAAATAAAGCACGCTTAGTGGCCAAATGCTACAACCAGGAGGAGGGCATCAATTATGATGAGACCTATGGTCTTGTAGCCAGATTAGAGGCCATTAGGATGCTTCTATCCTTTGCATCGATTATGAATTTTAAGCTCTTTCAAATGGATGTCAAGAGCGCCTTCTTTAATGGCTACATTCAAGAGGAGGTATATGTAGATCAACCTCCCGACTTTGAAAATTTTAAATATCTGAACCATATATATAAGCTCAAAAAGGCTCTTGATGGCCTTAAACAAGCTCCTAGAGCTTGGTATGATAGATTGAGCTCTTTCCTCTTGGAAAAAGGGTTCGTGAGGGGTATGGTTGATACTACCCTCTTTATTCGTAGATTAGATGATCATGTATTATTAGTTCAAATATATGTTGATGATATAATCTTCGGATCTACTAATGGCATTCTTTGTAAAGAATTTTCTGAGATGATGCAAGGTGAATTTGAGATGTCGATGACGGGTGAGCCGACCTTCTTTCTTGGGCTTCAAATCAAACAAATGGAAAGTGGCATCTTCATTCATCAATTGAACAAGGAGCTATTGAAAAAGTTCGATATGGAAAAGTGTGAAGAGGCTTCAACACCTATGGCGTTCAGATGCTATCTAGACAAAGATGAAAAGGAAAAAGTAATCGAGGTAACCAAGTATCGTGGGATTATCGGCTCATTATTATACTTAACTGCGAGTTGCCCTGATATTATATTTAGTGTTTGTATGTGTGCTAGATTTCAAGCATGTCCTAAAGATTCACATTATACTGTTGTTAAATGCATCATGAGATATTTAAAAGGAACAACTAATATGGGCTTATGATATCCTAGGGATGCCTCATTATCCTTTGTAGGGTATTTCGATTATGATTTTGCAAGATGCAAGTTGGATCGAAAGAGCACTAGTGGTGAGGGACATGCTTGGATCCAAGAAGATAGAGATGATGAAGATTCTGATTCTAATCTAGATGAGAAACCTTGACACTCCTAGTCCGTAAGTTTGGTAAATTTCTCAAGAAGAAAGGAGGATTCCAGCAGTTTCAGAAGAAAGAGGTGAGGGACTCGACTAGAAAGGGCAAGGTTCCCAAAGACCGTCTAACTTACCATGAGTCTAGTAAACCGGGACACATGTGCTACTAATGCCTATGCTACCTCAAGAAAGTTGAGAATGATAGGAACAATCCCCGAGAATTCAAGTCCAAGAAAGCCTATATATTTTGGGATGCTCCAAAGGATAAAACAACATCTAGCATATCCGAAGAGGAGGCGACTGCTAAGTTATGCTTACTGGCACATACTTAAGAAATTGGCAGTTCAAGTGATCAAGATGATACAAATGAGGTACAATATTCTAACACTTCTTCATGTTTTTAAGATTATCCAACATACAATGAACTTTATAGTGCTTTTGTTGAATTGCGTGAGGAGCTAAAGAAACTAGCTAAGATAAATATAGATAGGAAAAGATTCACCATGTTGCATGAAAATAAGATTGTTAAAATGCAAGAAGAATTGAATAAACTAAAATTAGAAAGTTAGACTATAGACTTTATTTAATCTTGTGCCTTGTGTACTTGCTCTACTAAGTTAATTGAGACTCCTATATGTGAATAATGTGATGATTTGAATGCTGAAATTTCGGACTTGAAAGAAAAATTGGCAAAGTTCACTTATAGTAGTCAAACACCTAAACAACTTACTTGTTGCATCTAGAAATGTAGGTAATCATTGAGGTCTAGGCTACAAACCTAAGAATAGAAGAAAACCATATAGAAAACAAGTAGCTCATTTACATACTAGATTTAATCACAACATGTATACTTGCTTTTATTATGATACATATGGTCATGCATCTATATCTTGCTATATTCGAAAATATGGTGTGTCAAGTGGTAAATATGTATGGGTGCCAAAATGACTAGATTCTTTGGTTACTAACAAGAAGGGACCAAATATAACTTGAGTACCTAAACAAGCCAAGTAAATCTTTATGCAGGTATGCCTTCGGACACAGAGACAACAATGGTATTTGGATAGTGGATGTTTGAGGCATATGATGGATGATCGATCAAAGTTCCTGGATCTTTCACTTAAAGGTAAAGGCTATGTCACTTATGGAGCAAAAATCGAGGAAGGACACTAGGTATCGGAAGGATTGGCAATGCTTCACAAGCCATTATTGAGAATGTGTTGTATGTTCAAGGGCTAGAACCTTCGAAGCATTAGCCGGTTGTGCGACAAAGGTAATAAGGTATCATTCGACTCTGATTGCTGCATCATTCGTGACGACTTAGATAATAATGTTATGTTCGTAGGGCAGGGAATAAATAACATTTATATGATTGATTTGGATGATGTCACCATTCTATTTTCAAAATGTTTTAATTCTAAAGAGAGTGACATCTGGTTGTGGCACAAACGAGTAGCACATGTCCATTTAAAGCATCTAGCTAAGATATCATCACATGATTTAGTTGTAGGACTACCAAAGCTGGATTTTAAATCAGAAGACTCTTGTAACACTTGTCAAAAATGTAAACAAGTAAAGAGTTCATTTTCGTCTAAAAATGTGATATCCACAACAAGACCTTTGGAGCTACTCCATATGGACTTGTTTGGACCATCACAAATTATGAGCATTGGTGGTAGATACTATGCGTTGGTAATTGTTGATAATTTCTCTAGATGTACATGGATTTTGTTTCTTGCTCTGAAAAGTGACGCTTATCTTTTAAAAATCTGGCCAAACAGCTCCAAAACCAATTTCATCACGAGATTGTTTATATTCATAGCGATCAAGGTGGGGAATTTGAGAACCACCTATTTGACAAATTTTGTGAGAAGCATAGGATCCTACATCAGTATTCTGCTCCTCAAACCCCTCAACAAAATGGAGTTATTGAGAGGAAAAATCGAGTTTTAGAAGAGCTAGCTAGGATAATGCTAAATGAAAGCAAGGTCCCTAAGTATTTTTGGGTTGATGCAGTGCATACTACTTATTGTGTAATAAATCGAGTACTTCTTAGGTCTACACTACTTAAAACTCCAAATGAAATATTGAAATACCGAAAACCTAATATTTCACATTTGCATGTTTTTGGATGTAAATGCTTTATATTGATTGGCAAAAGACTTTTGGGAAAATTTGATTCGAAAGCTGATGAGGGAATATTTTTGGGGTACTCTATTCATAGTAAAGCATATCGAGTCTTTAATAAATATACAATGCATGTTGAAGAGTCTATCCATGTACATTTTGATGAGTCCTCTCCAAAAGAGAAGCGGAAGGTTTTATGTAATGACGTTTCAGGTGCCTTGGAGAACGCATACACAAAGGACTTGGAAATCGAGAAGGAGGTTCAGGATGATCAGGAAAGGAGTTCATATCATCAAGACATGACAATGGTGTGGAAGACTAAGAACGACCATCCGCTCGACAAGGTTATAGGCGATATCTCAATGGGAGTGGTCACCCGTAACTCTCTGCGTAATTTTTATAACTTTGTAGCTTTCGTATCTCATGTTGAGCCTAACACCATAGATGAGGCCATAGAGGATGAGCACTGGGGAATAGCTATGCAAGAAGAGCTAAACCAGTTTGAGCGTAATAATGCGTGGGACTTGGTCCCTAAACCTAAAGATCATCCTATAATTGGTACAAAATGGGTCTTTAGAAATAAAATGGACGAATCTGGTTTAATTATACGAAATAAGGCATGTTTGGTTGTCAAAGAGTATAATCAAGAAGAAGACATCGACTATGATGAAACCTATGCCATTGTTGCAAGGTTGGAGGTTATCAGAATGTTATTAGTCTTTGCATTGATAATGAACTTTAAACTCTTTAAAATGGATGTGAAGAGTGCCTTCTTGAATGGCTATATTCAAGAGGGAGTATATGTCAATCAACTGCCCGACTTTGAAAGCTTTAAATACCCTAATCAAGTCTATAAACTCAAAAAGGTGTATATGGCTTAAAACAAGCTCCGAGAGCTTGGTATGATAGATTGAGTAGTTTTCTATTTTAAAAGGGGTTTGTAAGGGGAAAAGTTGATACAACACTCTTTATATTGAAATCAGAAAATAACGTCTTGTTAGTACAGATTTACGTTGATGATATAATATTTGGTGTTACTAACGATTTATAGTATAAAGAGTTTTATGACCTAATGAAAGGTGGGTTTCAAATGTCGATGATGGGAGAGCTTACTTTCTTCCTAGGATTACAAATAAAGCAAATGAGCATCGGGATATTTATTCACGATACGAAATATTGCAAGGAACTATTGAGAAAGTTCGAGATGGATAAGTGAACAGAAGCTACAACACCTATGGTGTTATCCTGCTATCTCGACAAGGATGACAAAGGTAAATCTGTACAGGTAGCAAAATATAGAGGCATAATTGGTTCATTGCTTTATCTAACTACTAGTCGCCCCGATATCATGTTTAGTGTATGTATGTGGGCTAGATACCAAGCTTCACCTAAGGAATATCACTTTAATGTTGTAAAACATATTATGAAGTACCTTAGAGGAACTTTATCTATGGGCTTATGGTATCCCATGGATGCCTCATTGTCCTTCATAGGTTATTCCGACAATGATTTCGCGGGATGTAAGTTCGACCGGAAAAGTACTAGTGGAACTTGCCATCTATTGGGCAGCTCCTTAGTATCTTGGCATAGTAAGAAGCAAGCATGTGTTGCTTTGTCTATCGCCAAAGCAGAATATATTGTCGTTGGCGTGTGTTGCACTCAAGTACTATGGATGAAGCATCAACTACTAGACTTCGAATTAAAACTTGTAAAACTAAATCTATCAAAGACCCCCATTCTGCATTCTAGAACTAAGCATATTGAGATTAAGCATCACTTTTTAAGAGATCATGTTCAAAAAGGTGATTGTGTGTTGAATTTCTTCAAACCTCGAAGAAATTGGCAGATATTTTCACCAAATCCCTTCCATGAGATACATTCTTTGTATTACGTAGAGAACTTGGTATACTTGATGAAAAATATCTTTACTAATTTTCTTTAAGGTGTTATGTTCTCTTCTTGATCCTTAAAATATGCTTATCTGTAATATATGTTGAATGCATGTTTCCTACATGTAACCTGATTTCATAATTGCTTTTATGCTTCTTTAGTGTGTCATATTCCTTTTAGGTTAGTACCTTAGGTATAGTATATTTGCTTACACTAGAAATCTCTAAAATGTACTAAAATTTGCATTAGCTTTATCAATAATCGATTGTTCCGTGTCTTAATTGATTAATGTTAGTTCCAGTAGCTTGAAGAAAAAAATTTCATCTGGATTTAATCGATTAAGGAGATGGTTAATCGATTGCCAAGGCTCAATTTTTTTGGAAATTTTAAATGATTTAATCGATTAACCATTGCTATTAATCGATTAAAGGTAGTAGTATATCATATTCACATGCTATTTCTGGGTAATTTCAACCAAGAACCTTACATCCTCTAAGTTTCCCCTTTCGGAATCTTTCCAAAACTTAAGTGTTCCAAACCTATTCAATAGCTAATACAAATCCCACTAAGCATTCTAATCTTCCTACTATCCCTAGTCTCTACCAAATCCAAAACCCTAACTTTTTTCCCAAATCAATTTTGTCAAAACCCTAAATCCCAAAACTCAGAAATCGATTATTCATCAAATATGTGAGAAACATGAGTGAACCACGTATAGGGAGAGTGAAGACCACTGCTAAACGTCCTCAACGTATGGGAAAAGGCTCCTCTTCCTCTCAAGGTGGAAGAAATGACCATGGTAATCCCTACTACTCTCTAATACTCCAAGAAGCTCGTCTAGCCAAGTTCCAAGGACGAAAACAGACATACATCCGATATGCAAATGCGGCATGGCTAGTCGAACAAGGATTTGAGTTTCACATGGATTGGAAACCCAAGGAGAGAACACATTTCTAGAATTAAGAGATAAAATATATCCATCGCTCATTAGGGAATTATACAACAACTTTAGGTATAATGATGGGATTTATGCATCTATGGTTATGGGAAAGGTGATACTTTTGGACGAAGAATTATTTTTGGATGTTGGAGGATTATCCTGTGATGAATCTATGCTAGGAGATTGCAACAAGGAGTTATGGGACTCAATTGATGCTATTGAAAATTATAAGTCATACTTAAGAGGACCTCAGCTATATGTACAAGGAGAATTGACCAAAGTTGGATCATTATCTATTGAAAACCAACTCTTGCATTATCTGATTGCTTATATTTTAGTTCAAAGAAACCATGCTCAACCGACCATTAACGATCTTAAGCTAATGTTTGCCATAAGGGAAGGCATTGCTGTGAATTGTCTGCTGAAATTTTAAAGGTCATGAATGAAATAGCTTCTTCTTCGTCAAGGTTGCTTACTTATGGGTTTTTCATCATCCGTGTCATTGATTACTATGAAATCGACACATTAGATATGGATACAATGATTACAAATTCCTTAGAGCACCTTGTCAGTGACAATCTTATTTACAAGATGGGCATATGCAAATTTGGATATTTATGGAAATATCCATAGGAGCATAATGTCAATGTGAATGAAGACATACCTGATGAAGACTTTGCTACAAATCTAAGTGAGCCAAACCCCGAGCAACCACAAACCAAGGAACATGATGTGCCTCTAGAACCATCTTTTCGGCTTGCGCACTTGGATGTTATGGAACAACGCCTAAATGCACAAATTGATAACCATTTTCAGTCTTTGAGAGACTCTATGGCAGCTGAGTTCCAACAGCAGCAAGAAAGGCTTATCATTGACTTAGACTGCATCATCTTCATTGGGCGCGCCACACATGGCTACTCATCACCACCATCTCCACCTCAGGAATATCCTAGATTGGAGTTTCTAGAGTCTAGCGTGTGTGTGTATGTTTTAACATTGTATTTTGTTGTTGGTTGTAATATGTTTCGAACATCTTATGTACTTGGTGCAATTGCTTTGTAAATTCTCGTGCTTTTGTTGTTAAACTTTGGTTATGTTTGAATGATTGCGTGATCTTTAGTCTATATCGATCTTGTGTACTCTTTTAATCGAATGGTTATTATATGCTTTATGTGCTTTATCTTACATACAATTAATCATTATATCCTAAACTTTCCAAAATTACACAAATGGATATTCTTGCAATTCATTTTTTTATTCTGAATAATTGATTAACTCCATTAAAATAATTGATTAATGATATAAACTTTAAACATGTTTAATTCTCTTTTTGACTGCTTAATCGATTATCCTTGATTATTCCAAAAGGGGGAGAAAGTGTTGTTTGAGCTATTTTACAGGTTGTATTGAGCTTTCGCAGAAATCTTGAAGTGTTATCCTTGTATCATCTCTTACATAATGAGGGGGAGAACAAAGTGAGGGGGAGCAGTGCATTCTGATTCAACCATTGCAAACACACTACGTCCAGCATCAAGCCAATGAATCAAGATATGTTTTAGAGTTTGTCATCATCAAAAAAAGGGAGATTCAAATGGCAAATAGTCAAAGGATGCCATCATGATTGACTTACTTAGTTTTGATGAAGTAGTTTTGATGAAGTAGTTTTGATGAAGACGAGGAGTTTAATGGAAGCTTGAAGATGTGGACATCACAACAAACAATATGTCAAAGACTCAAAGGTCAACATCAGAGACTTAGGATTATTTTACTTTTCTAGAAGTCCTAAGATGTGTGCCTAGTGTTGAGTCTAGGTTGGGTAAACCCTAGATGGAAGTCTAAAAAAAGTCTATAATGAAATACATATAGGATGAGACGTTACATCTAAGTTTAAATATATGATAAGTAAGATTCATGCATTTGCATTAGGCATACATGGTTTTTTGTGCATAAAAGAATCATCTATTTCAAAATCATGTGTTGCAGTTTTTAGTTTTGCGCATAAATCCCTTTTTTATTATTGTTTTTTGGTCATGCCAAAAGGGGGAGAAAGTTTGTGTTTGAGTTTTGCAGAGTGTACATACATTCATTAGCTTTTGTAGCTTCCTTATAAACAAACCTCACACATGGATTGAGAAAGGGAATATAGTAAGGGGGCAGCACATCAATTTACAACAATTTCAAAATAAGTTGTTTATCATCAAGCCATTCAAACACGTGTAATCATACAAAGGTTTGTCATCATCAAAAAGGAGGAGATTGAGATTGCATGTGTGCATCATTATATTGTTTTGATGATGACAAGGATAAAAGGCAAGCTTGAAGACAAGGATAACTCAACAAACAACAAATCTACGACTCAAGCTCAATCAAGAAGACTTAGGTTAAGATTTTATTTCTCTAGAGTCTTAAGATCATTGTTTGGGTAGAGTCTAGGCTAGGTGAACCTTGAGTGGAAATCTCACAACCTTAAAGTTTAACAACTTAAAATGAGACTTGCATACATACATACATGATTAACATGCTCATTCATCTACACATGATTTTAGTGCATTCAAATCTTACATCTTTCAAAAATCATGAATCATACATATATGCATCATGTAGAAGTTTCATCATGCATTAAAGAAAATATTTTCAACACAGTTCATCGATTACAACATGTGTTGATTGATTAAATATGAATGGTAACCCATTAATCGATTAAGAATGGGATTAATCGACTAACTGAGTTATAGTAGCTAAAGGTTTTCATTTCTTGGCTTCGTTAATCGATTAAGCCATGCTTTAATCGATTAAACCAAGCAGAAAGTAGTTAAGTATAAAAACTGATTTTTTTCCCATTTTCTCATAACAACAAGTTTTGAAAATTTCAGAGATTAACTTTCAAAATTGAGTTTGAGAAAAATCTTTGTTGTGTGAAAAGTCATTAGATTTCTTTGACACGTGAAAAGAGAGATGGGGTAGTTTCATTAGAAATTATTAATTGTGCATCAATTGTCAAAAACCATTTTTGAAAAACCTAGCATAATAGCACATTTTCTTTTAAGTCTTTTGTGAGTTTTCTGGCCATGTTTTAGTGGTTTCTTAATTGTTAGATTAGCACATTTTAGGTGTAAAAACAACTTGTAAATTTGTGACGATTTTCTTGACTTCTCTTGGTGTGTTAGTATCACATTTGTTAGAGAATTGAGTTGGAAAATCCTAGTTGCGGTTGGGTTGTCTATTCACTAGTAAAAGAGTCTTGGAAGTGAGTTAGGAGTGGTTGGGGCCAAAATCATAGTGGTGTACAGTATCCAATAGAAGAGGATTGAGGGTCAAATCATTCAGGAATCTCTATCCCTTATCTTTTTAATTTCAGTCGATTTACAATTTGCTTAGTTATATTACTTTGCTTATTGAATTTATTGTATGCTTTGAATCTATGATATTATTTAGGCATAAATTCATTAAGTATTACATCTGAAATTGATTGAAATTGTTGTTTATTTTTTCTGCAAGAAAACATATTTTCAAGAAAAACAAGAATCAAGTTAATCGATTAAACATATGATTAATCGATTAAGTCTTGTTGTGATTAATCGATTAAGACTCAACATAATCAATTAACCTAATAATTTTCAAAATATCTCATTATCGAAGAAGCGGCTATAATCATCCGCTGCACCTATTTTCCTCTCTAGATAACTGTAAGCCCTTGTTATTCAACATAGATCTCCGAACACTTTTGTTTCTCATCTAATGCATCCTCGGCCAGGTTACTACTTGTAACCAAAGATTGATAGGTCCTGAGGAGTTTTTTGTAATAATGGGAGCTGGAAGTTGATCATATAAGCCAAATTAGCATAAATTTGACGGGGCCACCTAAAGTTTGACTCTCCCGTGATTTGCATGAATTTTTTAATTAAATTTTAAATATATTATCTCCACAATAATTATATATTTAATAAAATAATGTAATATTGTATGATTACTAAATAAGAATGTAAGACAAGATTAGTTGAAAACACTAAAGTTTAAAATAAATTTCAACACGGTTTATTAGAGTGAGTATAATTTGAATTCCATAACTTTTAAAATGAATCAAATGGGTAGACCTAACTAGATAAATATGTCTCTGTCACTTATGGCACTCATTTAAATGTGTTTGATTACCTTGGCTGTGGTCAGGGTGGTTTTGGGAAGTACACTGTCTCGACTTGAAAATAGAAAAAATAGAAAATTATAAACTATAATTTAAATGTTTAAGTTGTCTATTAAACACAATTCTTTTTACTCAAAAAATATAAAAAATGAAATCATTACTTTAACATTATGATTGAAAATTTTTATACTAAAAATTATTTAATCAATATAACATTATATCACATTTATGAATTAATTTTATAACTTCATTATTTAGCAACATAACATTGTATTTATGGATTAGCGTGATATTAAAGTTATAAATCAACATGATGTACAATTATATTACTACATATACAACTACTTAGAAAGATATTGCAGACTCGTGTGCTCACGATTTGCATACCCATTACCCAGACCAGACTAACAATAGATTTCAAAATATTCAATATCGATCACTTAGGATCTAAAAGTAGGAACCCATACTTGATCTGCTACAAGTATTATTAGTTGGTCCAGACACTCATTGTGATCCGCAAATCCTATGACTATTGAATAACTTTGCAAACCTGCCATGGCCTGGAATTTCAATTTAGGTTTAATTATTATTTTGTCAATGAATCACTCTTTTCTTCTCATTGAAGAGTGTTTCCCTAATTTTTATAATTATATAACTTGTGATAATTAATTCAACATTGAAATTAAATTTAATTCATTTAATATTGAAGTTAAGGAACCCCACCCATTTACGTTTAATTATAACCGTGTATTGGATAATATGGGATAAATTATCATAAATTTGTGATATGTTCTGAATATTGTGAAGATGTAATAATTGATTATCAGTTCTTTTTCTGACATTGCGGAACTAGTAATATTGCATACGTTCTAAAAAAAATTGTGAGAATAAAATATCTTCTGGTACAAAGAAATAAGTTATCTCCGTGAACCACTAAAATAATGACATTTATCTTACTTAATCATTTTCTATAAAAGCATTTCTAAAATTAAAAACAAAACAGTAAACATATTATACTTTTACTTGTTGTTACAGAAGATAAATTATCTTCTCATGATATTTTATTCTCATTTTTTATAATATCCTAATAAATTCTCATTTTTTCCACATATTGAGGGTAGCTGGATAAGAGTCTAAGTACTTGGACCAATTACTTGGTTAGGCTAGACTCTTTTTGTAAATAAGGTAGACTAAGACTTTTTAGAAGATGTATGAAGTTTAATATGTCAATTTATTTAATTATATTATATATTAATTAAATTATATTAATATATAAAAATTTGATATAAAAAATATATGTATAATATAATTTGATATAAAAAATATCAAGTCTAACTTAATCCTTAAAATTTTAAAAATAGATAAAGGCCAGATTATATATCATAATTAAAGGCTCTCGAGTCTCTTTAATGCAATGTCTGACTTAAAGTGTTTCTATCTACTTGTTGAGGAGCTAATATGTTGTCTAACAAATATAGCCATTAGAAATAAATCAGTTGCTATTTTTTTGTTTCCTACATGTATTTTCACACTGGAGGCAATCCTGTCCGAGCTGAGAACATCACAGGTATGTAGGGCTAATTCTCTCTGTGGGTATTTTTCTATCCACAAGACTCGAACATGTACTACTTGAACCAACACCCATTGGTTGTTGCTATTTTATAATTGTGGGTATTTATTCAAGAAAATTGTTAAAGTAATTTTTAATTTGTCAATTTCCGGTTGAAAGTGAAAAGTTTTTCAAGCATCTGATAGTGAGGAAGGGTTGGGTAGATTGATCACTGCCAGATTACTAAAGTTCCAGGTTGTTTCATTCTTCCTCATAGCCTCTGCAAACTATCGTATAAGCACTTCAATTTTTTAGTTGCTATATTTTCTCATATTTGTTGCCTTTGGGATATTGTGATATGTCCCTTTGTTGATTTATTTGGACATTGCATTCAGTTTTTCAATTATGATTCCTAGAAGTAGGAAATATGTATTTGAACATGATTTTTCATTCTGAATTTTTTATAATTTTACCTTTTCTTATGTCAAGGATCAAATTATTTATTGTATCACATCACCTCAAAATGTTTCAGACGGCCTTTATTCAATCACAAAAAAAAAAAAACTGGATGCATTTTGGCACATATGTGGATTTGAGGAGTTAATGTCTTGACATTCTAGTTTTCCCATCTCTTTCAAGGATAGAGCCATAACATACACACAAAAAATTGGTATTATTAAGAGTATTCTCTCACATTATGATTAAGAAATTAATACCTTCCAATATGTGACCATCATTCCCAACAAGTGTCTCTCCCAAATAATATATAAATAATTTTGAGGAAAAATAGTTACACCCAAACTCAAAATTCATATATCAGATGAGAATGGAAATGCATCAAATTTTAATTATGACTATTGGAGAAACTTTAATAGACTTCAATTGGGGTAAAAATTAATCAACAAACAAAAGATAATAAACATTATTATTGAATACATGTCAAATCATGAGGAACAAATAAATAAATAAATATAAATATATATATATATATTTAGCAGAATCGTGGCTTAATATATTCAAAAAGAATATGGTGAATTAACTTTAGACACCCTTTATTATGTATCCAAATGTATGTGCATTATGGAACATATAAGTTATTTGATCTACAAATTATAGATCACCATTAATCTTAGTTTCTCTAGAAAAAGAAAATATAATTGTCTTATTGTTTTTGCGCGTCTATAATTGAGGATCATAACCATTTATTTATAAGAAGTGTATACTCATTCATAAAGAGTGATGCCATTTGAATTAACACTCTGTTGGTGCAGCGGAAGCGATCGTTGCGCAGCGTTGGCCACAAGCAATCAAATAAAGGCATAGAATAAATATAAGAGAAGAAACAAGAGAATTTGTTAACGGGGTTCGGCCAATTGTGCCTACATCCCCAGGAGCGCTGAGCGGCTACCAAGATATTATTAAAGAATAAGGATTACAAACCCTAGCACACCCATGAGCCCACCTGCCCATGGGGTGTTTCTATTAGGTGCTTATATCTGGTGCACATTATAACAAGGGACTTGAATCCAATATATAACATTGATATTCTACTCTAATCTAATTCTAGGCAATGTGGGACTTCATATAATAACATATTTCAAACATCCCCAACAATCTCCATATTGATTGAAATAGACGAATATCTCGCTCCTTAGGAAATATACACAAGAATCTCCACCTTAGAGAATATATGACTCCACCTTATTCAATGTCTAATTATCTTTAATTGCTCCCCTACAGCATAGACCTTCTGAATATCCTTGACGATGTTATCAAGAGCCTAGCTCTCCAAACTTGTAGTGCAGCTTCCCGTAAATGTTTCGATATATTGGAACCTCTACACAAAAATTCACCAACAATCGTCCTCTTCAATACTCAGTCAAACTGAACCTTGGAGCTTCCATGGAAAACCTCAACCGCTACCACCATTGTCTACTCTGACAATCCTAGTTCAAAAGAACTATCATACTCCACCATAAGGAGTATACCCACAGCGCACACCCTGCGTCAATGCTAACTAATGTTTGTGTCACATCCTTGCATTCAAGCCAAAGCCCATGTTACACTCCTGCATCTCTATCAATGCTCGTGTTACAACTTGCATCAAATCCAATGCCCATGTTACACCCTACATCAAAGTCAGTCAACGCCTCTGTGCTTTTGTGCATCTGCTAACAATTAACATCCTTCACTATGACATCTCGGACATGTCATTAGGATATTCCACTTCTCATCTTAAATGAGAACATTCTCTCAACATCTAGAGAGATATTGTCAGCATCTGTCTCTAGGTCAAACTCAACACATGAGTCCCTATCTCCACCTTGATCCTACTCCATGATCCTACTCTAGTACATGAATTTCTGGGATTCTGGATCAACATATACAACGCCCACACCACAGTTCCACCATGTTTCCTTCTCCTTCAACTCATCTACTCTATCTTTTCCATTACCTTTGACGCACCTTGTCTAGCCATCACGCCTTCACCC
>NC_032013.1:6738038-6745015 GCF_001865875.1 Lupinus angustifolius
GGAGAAAATAAATTGTATATAATTCTAATTTCAATCACTCTGAATTCAAAAATACAGAACCATCAAGAAGAAGTTTAGTTCTTCAATGATGAAAGCTGAAAATATTCCTATATTAGGAAATTAGTTACTAAGCACCTAAAACTAACTCCTATATAAAGGAGACAAACTAACTAAGGGAATTGGGCTTTAATAATATAATCCCACTGAAAACATAAAATAACAAAGTAGAGAAAAAGAAGGGACGAGCTCGTAAGATAGAGGCCCAGTAAAGGAAACCGTAAAAACAGAAAAGGGAATAAAGGAAAGACAACCCCATCAGCTACTGTTGCTTCAGAGTGAAGGTATAGAGTTTAACCCCCCCCCCCAGTTGAATGGTGCAGATCACGAAGTCCCAACTTGGAGATGAAAGTTTGAAAGGCATTGTAGGGTAAAGGCGTTGTAAATACGTCTACCACTTGTTATGTTGTAGCTATAGGAAGAAGATAAATAATGCCCTTTTGAATCTTCTCACGAACAACATGACAATCGATCTTTATGTGCTTTGTACGTTCATGGAAAATTGAGTTGTGAGCAAGATATATGATAGACCTGTTGTCATAGAAAAATAGGGTTGTAATTTGAAGTGGTAGTTGAAGGTCTTCAAAGACATAATTAAGCCATTGTATCTCACAAACTAAGCTTCCTAGTGCAATGTATTCGAATTCAAATGAGGATATGCTCATTGTATTTTGTTTCTTGGTTTTCTAGGATACAAAACAGGATCCTAGAAAGATGTAGATACTCGTGAGTGACTTCCTAGTGTCCAAGCAACAAGCCAAACTAAAGGTAGTGAGTTTGAGGGAGGTAGTGGAAGAAAAGAATAGACCCAAGGAAAGAGATGGCTTAATATAATGAAGGACTTGCAAGGTTGCCTTATAGTGAGCGTCTTGTGGTTTGTCCATATATAGACTTAGTTGTTGGTCAACATAGGATAGATTTGGTCAAGAAATAGTGAGATAGATGAGTCTGCCAACTAGCCTTCTCTAGGAAAAGGGTCTCCTATAGGGGTACCATGGTCAAGTTGCAATTTTTTAGAAGGGTCTAATGATGTTTTTGATGGTTTGGAAGCTAAGGTGCCTGAATTTTGGAGAAGGTATAAAGCATAATGTCTTTGGTTGAGATGTGAACCAAATGTGGATCTTGCAATTTCAAGGCCTAAGAAGAATCTTAGTGGTCCTAGGTCTTTAATTTTACATGAGTTGTCAAGGACACGTTTGAAAAATTGGATTTCATGAAGGTTGTTTCGTGCAAATACCAAGTCATCTACGTAAACAAGAATTGTTGTAAAGGAATGTCTATTGGAATTGGTGAACAAGGCTTGGTCAGTAGAGGAATGTTGGTATCCTAGTGATTCAAGCTTGGAGTATAAGGTGTGATGTCATTCACGACTGCCTTGTTTGACTCCATATAGGAACTTGTGTAACTTGCAAACAAAAGGAGGAGGAGGAGGAGAAGAAAGTAAGCCAAGGTGTGGCTGCATGTCGACCTCTTCATGAAGATCTCCATGTAGGAAAGCATTATTGATGTCCATGTGCTCTAAGAACTAGGATATTGATGCTACAAGGGTAAGTACGATCCTAACAGTGGCGATTTTAACCATTAGAGAAAATGTTTCAAAGAAATCTATGCCTTCCATTTGGTTGAATCCAATAGGGTTTTTTATGGTGGAAGGGGAACCAGGGACCAAGTGTTGTTGAGATCAAGGGCCTTGAGTTCAATTTGCATTACCTCTTGCCAGCAAGGTATAGTAGAAGCTTGTTTGTAAGATCTTGGTTTGGGTGTGGTGGAGATAGTGAGAAAAAAGTTCCTATATGAAGGAGAACAATTACTATAATAGAGAAAGGTAGATAAAGGATAGAGGATACTTGTTTGATTTATAGGTAGAACAAGACTAGGATGAGGTGGTGTGATAAAAGGTTACATTGATAATCTTGTAAATGTCTAAGTGGTTTTCTTGTCCTTGTTGAGTGTCTGAGTGCAGTGGGAGGAGCTTGTGGTGAGGAGATTTCAATAGGTGGTAGAATTTGTATTATAAAGGTAGGAATATCAGCAACAGGATCAGAGAAATTAGTGGAAGGTGTAGTAGTAGCCATGGTTTTGCAGACTAAGGGAGTGTTAATTTCCTTTGTGAATGTAAAGGGGAAATTATTTTCATAAATAAAAACATTTCTAGAGATAATGGTGGAATGAGAGTTAAGATCATACAAAATATAACCATTTGTTCCTTCTTAAAACCAACAAAAACACCTTTTATAGATCTTGGGTGAAATTTGGTCCAGTGAGAATGCAGGGTAGTGGCATAGCTAAGACAACAAAAGACCCTTGAATGATCTATCAGTGGAGTGGTCTTATGTAAGTAGTAGTAATGGCTTTGGTATTTTAACAGGGAAGTGGACAATCTATTGATTAGGTGCATAGCATGTTGGATTGCAAAGTTCCAAAGTTTGGATGGTAAATAGGATTGGAAAAATAAGGCTCTTGCAACAATAAGGATGTGTCGATGCTTTCTCTCAACAATCCCATTTTGATGAGGTGTTTCAACACAAGTTATTTGATGTATGATTCCTTTTGAAGCAAGGAAATCATGCATCAAGAATTTCACATCATTATCACTCCTTAGAATCTTAAGTTTAGTGTTAAATTGTGTTTTAATGTAGAATAAAAAGTTAATTATTTGGGGTCTAATTTATGCCTTTTATTTCATAAGAATTACAAATTTGAATCTAGTATAATCATCAACAGGTTAAGAAATATCTATGTTCATACATAAAATGGACATCATTAGGCCCCCAAATATCAGCATGCAGCAACTCAAAGAGTTGAGTAGTGTATATTGTGTTATTAGTGAAAGGGAGTTTTTTGCCTTGATAAATGGCAGACATCACATGGAATAGAAACAGTTTTATTATGAATTAAAGGATATTGTCTAGCAAGTAGTATCATGATAAAGTTAGGTACATGAACATAATGTAAATATCAAATGCAATTAGTAGTATTTTAGTAGGTGTTGGTATTAAAAACAAAAGAATGCAACATAGGGGGTTTCTGGATTGTTGCATATTTAGCATGAATAACCGTTGTTGCATCCTAGTTGAACCAATCATCTTCTTGATATAATTCTAAAAAATTAGATAATTACTTTAAGAGAATATTAAGTCATTGTAAGGTATGCATTAGTTTATTAACAAAGATGAGATTAACAAGAAATTGGGGAACAAATAATACATTGATCAAGGTAAGGGAGTCGGTAAGAATTATAATCCCAAAAGTGCAAGTTGTGAGTTTGTCACCAATAGGCAATGTAATAGACATAAGTGGTATAGTTTTGAAGGTGCTAAAAATGTTGATTTGGTGAGTAATATCGTATGTAGCACCTGTTCCCAAAAGCCATTGAGAGTTAAAGTGGTTATCTAGGGATGATATGGGTATCATAGTGTTTACCACAGAGTTGGCAACATGAGTTTAATCTCCCATTGATTTGTGTAGCACATCCAAATTTCCATGGACTTATCCCTCAATTAGCATAGTGTTGTTGTTCTATGTTTGTGTTTCAATTTCAGTGATGTTGTCTTTGTCAAAGGGAAACCAAGTGTGTAATTTGCATCTTGGAAGATCGTGTGGTTTGGCAACCAGGGGGATAACCATTTTCAGAAAACAAGTCTCAATTATATGGTTATTTCTTTCACAATAGGTGCAAAATCTGTTATTATGATTTCTCCCTAAACCAGGAGGTCTATTATCTCTTCCTCTATAAGAACTACCTCCTCTTCCTCCATAGTTAGAAGAGATATTGGCATAGATGTTTTTGTATTAATATTGAGATTCTTGCCTTGATTTTATTAAGAGCACTTTATTTTCAGGTTCTAAAACATGAATAACAGGTAAGTTGAATTTTCTTTCTTGCTAAATGAGCATAGAAAAGACCATGCTAGTATTTGGCATAGGATCAAGAAGCATTATTTGGGATCTAACTTGAGCATATTGCTTATGTAGGCCTTTCAATAAGGGGATAACATTGTATTGTTCTTTAAAAGTTCTTAAGGATTGAAAGGCTCCACACTAGCAAGGTGTAGGACGTTTACACTTGGTGAGGTCACCTTGGTTTAAGTGGTAGAAATCATATTGTAGCTCATCAATTCGAAATAGTCACCTTGGGAGAATCTATCTTGTAAATTATTCTACACTTCAGTTGTAGAATTAATCTAAAGGTTTGACTTCACAATGGATTCCCCTATTAATGTTGTATCTATGATATGACCATGGTGTTACATCTAACCCATGGTTTGTGTAAGGAATCGTCTTATGGAGGCTGTGACAGGCTACCATTGATGAATTTGAGCTTATTTTGGATAGTAGAGCCAATTTCATGGCTCTTTCCAATTAATGGCAATTTCGTCCGTTCAAGAGAGGTGTCACTAGAAATAAAGAAACTTGGGGAAAACCTTGCTCAAGACAGGACAAAAAAGAAGAAGATCGTAGGAGATGAATTAGAGCTTTAAAGCTTTGATACCATCTTAGAGTCGTTATGCACGAAAAACGAAGAAGAAGAAGAAGAAGAAGAAGAAGAAGAAAAGAAATTGTATATGATTCTCTGTCAATTACTCAGAATTCAAGATACAACACCGGCAAGAAGAAGCTTAGTTCTTCAACAATGAAAGTTGACAATATTATATATCTTGGTTAACAAGGGCTCTATCTTCACCTAGAAGGGGGTCAATAGGTGATACAGATTACAAATGAACTCGATTCAAAAAGAAAAAGATATTCTCAAACAGTGTTGAACTTAACCAATTAAATGAAAAGTTCATCAATTAGCATAGAGTAAACTTAAGCGATTATATGCAGACTTAATCAATTAATTAAGTTGTTTTCTCGAAAATCGTATTGTTCTTCATTGTTTTGATATAGCAAGAAAATAGAGATTATATCAAATCTAATATTCTCTTAAAGATGAAGACGAAGTGTAATTAATAGAGCAAGTTTACTAATGCATTTAACAGAGGAAGTTTACTAATGCAATGTTAGAAAGCGATAATTGCAAGTAAGTAAAGAGTAAGGTTAAAGATAATAAAAGACATCTGATTTTATCATGGTTCATTTGCTTGAACACGTACAAACTACATCCAGGTCTCCATGTCTGATATCGGGAGATTTGCTTAACTAGAAGAAATCAAATGTTTGATACAAACATTTCTTCACCAAGACTTCTCTTGGACCTAGCTTCTAATGAATTCCCGTCACTTCTAACTAAGTATCCCAACAAGACCTCTGTTGGACCTAGACCACAACCGAGGATTTCTCCCAATTTCTTAATTTTCTCCTAGGTGATACCTCACACCCACAAATAGATAAATCCGAAAAAATGATCTTAAAGTATTTGTACAACTTTCCAATGAAACTTCATTATGCTAAAACATACACTAACAATTTTGTAAGTTCAAGATGCCAACTAAGACGGGTGAATTAGTTGTTGGGAGAATATGGCTGATTTTTCTGCTATGATATCAAAGTGTAAGTGCAGCGGATAATTTATGCAGAATTCAACATAGTAAAGGAAAAAGTAAATGACAAGAATGATTTAGTAGAAGAGTACACAGAGGGTTTTTATACTGTTTCACCTTCTTGTCCACCGAAGGTTACATCTAGTACTCTTGCAACACAAGAGATTTTTCCACTATATAATTTGAGTTGCAATTACAATTCCTCTACCCGATACTTTTGTACCTTACACACTCACAACTTATCTATCCATGAAAATCCCCTTTTCAAGTGAAATTGTTTCCCCTTCTTAACACACTCTTGTGTCAAAAAGCTTACAACAAGATGAAGAATTTCAACACTGGCTTTGGATTGCCTTTACAAGTTTTGAAAAAATCTAATAACTTGTAATCCTTGATCTTATAATATAAACACTCAGTAAACAATGCTCTTTAATATTATCAAAGCTTAGAACACTATACACTTTATCAAGCAACTTCAAAAGGTATGAAAGTTTAGAAACAAAGTTACTTAATAAAAATATGCAGAAAATTTGTACACTAAGTGTTTGAAAGTTTTGTATGATTATGAACAATTTTCGTGTGTTATGGTGTGTTTTGAATTTGGATATCTCAAATCCTTTAAATAGGCTTGCAATTAGCCACGATAACCTTCCATGAAGAGGAGACGCGATGGGAATGAAACATATTCAGTTTGGATGAAAGTTGTTCATTTGAATTTGAAAATATGGTTTCAATAGCTTTGTGTAATCGATTGTCATGGAGTGGTAATCAATTACTTAAAAGTTCTGTCCAAGGTGGTAATCGATTATTACATTGAATTAATGGGTTACATCAGTTAGTTTTACTTTGTAACTGTTTTCTCAGTCAGGTAACCTATTAAGCAGTTCTAGTAACCTATTACCAACTGCCTCACATACATGTGAAGCATTTAGAAAAATTATCTAAAAATAACTTAGTAATCGGTCTTCCAAAACTCGATTTTAAAACTCAAGATTCTTGTGACATGTGTCAGAAATGTAAACAAGTCAGAAATTCTTTTAATAAAAAGAATGTGATATCCACTGTTAGGTATCAGTGGTTACAATACACCTAGAAGGGGGGGTTGAATAGGTGTCGCGGTTAGAATTACCGCTTTTCGCAAATCAACACTTAATGTTGAATCAACCCTATTTAATCGATTAAGGAGAAGAAGATAATCGATTATATGCACAATCTTAATCGATTAACACAAAGAACAGTTTTAAACAGAAACAGTTTTAATCGATTAACAGAAACAGGATAATCGATTAACACAGCAATATTAATCGATTAAACAGAACCAGTAAGCAATTACAGAAACGATTAAATGCAGAACAGATAACCGATAACAGAACCGATAACCGGCTGACTTGGGAGATTTCCTTCACTATAATCGAATCAATGTAATTTACAACACAT
>NC_032013.1:6745115-6745773 GCF_001865875.1 Lupinus angustifolius
ATCCTCATCCTCATTCTCGTCTTCATCCTATCCTCATCCTCATCCTCCTCCTCATCCTCATCCACATTCTCATCCTCAATCTATCCTCATCTTCTACCTCATCCTCATCCTAATCCTCATCCACATCCTCATCCTCATTGTCGTCCTCGTCCTCCTATCCTCATCCTCGTCCTCATCCTCTTGGTCATCCCCATCCTATCGTCATCCTCATCCTCGTCCTCATCCTATCCTTATCCTCCTCCTCATCCTATCCTCATCCTCATTCTCGTTCTCATCCTATCCTCATCCTCATCCTCTTACACTTCCTCATCCTCATCGTCATTCTCGTCCTCATCCTATCCTCGTCCTTATCCTCATCCTGTCCTCATGCTCATCCTCATGCTCATACACATCCTCATCCTATCCTCATCCTCATTCTCGTCCTATCCTCGTCCTATCCTCGTCCTCATCCTTCTCCTAATCCTCAACCTATCTTCATCCTCATCCTCGTCCTCATCCTCGTCCTCATCCTATTCTCATACTCATCCTCATCCTCATCCTATCCTCGTTCTCGTCCTCATCCTATCCTCATCCTCATCCTCTTCCCCATCCTATCCTCATCCTCTTCCTCATCCTATCCTCATCCTCATTCTCGTCCTCATCCTATCCTCATCCTCAT
>NC_032013.1:6745873-6746323 GCF_001865875.1 Lupinus angustifolius
GAGTTTTTGGCTTCTTTCTTGAGATTCTTGATCCCTCCTTTCTTCTTGAGATACTTCTTGAATTTTTCAAATAGGAGAGTCAAGTCTTCATCGGAATCAGAATCTGAACTGGAATCTTCACTTTCTTCATCTTCTTGAAGTCTTGTAGCCTTGAGTGTGATTCTGTTATTGTCTGATTCTTCATTTATTGTCAAGCGCCCTAACTCCATTTCATGTTCTTGGAGTTTACCAAACAAAGTAGCTAATGGCATGTTGTCTAAGTTCTTTGACTCCATTATTGCGGTTACCTTTGGTGGCCATTTCCTGTCAAGACAACGCAAAACTTTATTAGACAAGTCAGCATTAGTAAAAATTTTATCAAGAGCGACCAAATGATTTACAACATGAGTAAAACGTTTTTGCATATTACATATAGATTCATTAGGAAGCATGCGAAATAACTCATACTCA
>NC_032013.1:6746423-6751787 GCF_001865875.1 Lupinus angustifolius
AGGAGAGCTTTCCAAAGTGTTCCTCTTGACATGCACACTTTCATCCACTACTAGACCATTGGAGCTTCTCCATATAGACTTGTTAGGACCATCACAAATTATGAGTTTTGGTGGGAGCTATATTACGCCTTAGTTATTGTCGATGATTTTTCTAGATTCACTTGGACGTTATTTTTAGCATCAAAGAGCGATGCTTATAAATCTTTTAAATGTCTAGCCAAGCAAATTCAAAACTAGTCTAACCTAAAGATTATTTCCATTCGATCTGACCATGGCGGACAATTCGAAAATCATAAATTTGACAAGTTCTGTGATAAACATGGTATTATGCATCAGTTCTCAGCACCACGTACCCCACAACAAAATGGAGTTGTTGAGAGGAAAAATAGAGTTCTAGAGGAACTCGCAAGGACTATGCTAAATGAAAGAAAGGTCCCAAAGTATTTCTGGGCTGATGCAGTTCACACAGCATGTTATGTAATAAATAGAATATTACTTAGACCTACTTCTTCAAAAACACCTTATGAAATTTTTAAAGGTCGAAAACCAAACATTGCTCATCTTCATGCTTTCGGTTGCAAATGTTCTATTTTGAATAATGGAAAAATAACTTTAGGAAAATTTGACTCGAAAGCTGATGAGGGCATATTTTTAGGATATTCATTACATAGCAAGGCATTCTGTGTGTTTAATAAATATACCATGCATGTAGAAGAGTCTATTCATGTCCATTTTGATGAATCTTCTCCAAAAGATAAGAGAAAGGTCGTTTCTGATGATATTTCAGGTACACTTGAAGAAGTACCATACCAGGACATAGAAGAAATCCAACAAGAAGCAGAGTAAACAGAAGCAGAACAACATTAGGAAATGCCTATCGCGTGGAAAACTCAAAAGGATCATCCATTCGACAAGGTGCTAGGTGATATAACTACGGGAGTGGTAACTCGTAGCTCTTTACGAAACTTTTGTAATTTGGTTGCATTCGTGTCTCAAATAGAGCCTAAGACCGTCGATGAAGCCATCGAGGATGTACACTGGGGTATAGCTATGCAAGAAGAGCTAAACCAGTTTGAGCGAAATAATGTGTGGGACTTGGTCCCCAAACCAAAAGATCATCCCAGTATTGGCACCAGATGGGTCTTCCGTAATAAGCTAGATGGATCTGGCTAAATAATTAGAAATAAGGCTCGCCTAGTGGCCAAAGGCTACAATCAGGAGGAGGGCATCGATTATGATGAGACCTACGCTCTGAAACCTACGCTCTTGTAGTCAAATTTGAGGCCATTAGGATGCTATTGTCATTTGCATCAATCATGAACTTTAAACTTTTCAAATGGATGTTAAAAGTGCTTTTTTAAATGGATATATTCAAGAGGAGGTGTACGTAGACCAACCACCAGAGTTTGAAAACTTCAAATACCTAAACCATGTATATAAACTCAAGAAGGCCCTCTATGGCCTAAAACAGGCTCCCAGAGCCTGGTACGATCGATTGAATTCATTCCTTCTAGAAAAGGGTTCGAAAGAGTTTTGGTCGACACCACTCTATTCATCCGTAGATCTGATAATCATGTTTGACTCGTACAAATATATGTTGATGATATTATCGTTGGATCTACTAATGACATCCTTTGTAAGGAGTTTCCTGAGTTGATGCAGGGGGAGTTTGAGATGTCGATGATGGGTGAGCTGACCTTCTTTCTTGGACTTCAAATCAAACAAATGGAAAGTGGCATCTTCATCCATTAGTCAAAGTATTGCAAGGAATTATTGAAGAAGTTCGACATGGAGCAATGTAAGGATGCATCTACACCTATAACATCTGCATGTTATCTAGACAGAGGTGAAAAGGGAAAAGCGATTGAGGTAACCAAATATCGAGGGATAATCGGCTCCTTATTGTATTTAATTGCTAGCTGCCCTGATATTATGTTTAGTGTTTGCATGTTTGCTAGATTTCAAGCTTTACCAAAAGAATCACATTATATTGTTGTGAAATGCATCATGAGATATCTAAAAGGATCTATTCATATGGGATTATGGTATCCTAGGGATGCCTCACTATTCTTGGTAGGTTATTCCAATTCCGACTTCGTTGGGTGTAAGTTGGATCGTAAAAGCACTAGTGGGACTTATCACCTATTAGGCAGCTCCCTAGTTGCATGGCACAGCAAAAAGCAAGCGTGTGTTGCTTTGTCCACCGCTAAAGCGGAATACATTGTCGCTGGCGTGTGTTGCGCTCAAATCCTTTGCATGAAGCAGCAACTTAAGGACTTTGGGTTCATATTAGAAAAGATCCCTATTAAATGTGATAACACAAGCGCCATTAACCTCTCCAAGAATCCCGTTTTGCATTCTAGAACTAAGCATATTGAAATAAGGCATCATTTCTTGCATGATAATGTTCAAAAAGGTGATTGTATATTAGAATTTAATGAAACAACTAAACAATTAGCAGATATTTTCAACAAGCTCCTCTCACGAGATACTTTCTATGTTCTTCGAAGAGAACTAGGAATCCTTGATGAAAAATATCTCGATTAATAATTTTTTTTTGCCTTGCATGATCCCTTTTTTTTTGCTTTGTAAATGATGATTGAATGCTTATGATTCCATTTTATTAAGCCATGATTCTGTGCTTAAAAGCTCTAAATATATGTGATAGCTTAAACATCAAATTATCCAATTAAGTTTGAAATCCATGTATGCTTTTAAAAACATCCAAAACGCTGAAACTAATGCATTTAATCGATTAAGTAACTCATTTAATCGATTACCTAGGCCAAAAATTTTAAAACTGGCATTTTCAGATCAGGTTAATCGATTAAGAGATGTTGTTAATCGATTAACGACATCAGTATATCAGAAACAGAAGCATTTCTGGACATTTTTAAAAACCTCATTCATCCTCTTTTCTCTTAAATCTCAGAGGAACAAGTTCAACATCATCCTAAGCTTAATCCTAGCCCTAAACTGAATCACCCCACTGCATTTTCCATCCATAAACCGTCTTCCTCATCTCCTATTTCCAAGCATTCGTTTTCCCCAAATTCAAAACCTTACCCTAGGTTATTCCTCAACCTTCCTTTAAACCTCCATCACAATTCAGTGTTTGATTGCTATGGATAAAGGACGTGGAAAGAGAATCAAGACAACCGCACAACGTCCACCGCGTGTTCCAAAAATCGTGCTCCTCCACAACCAAGGCAGATCCGCGGGGACCCATACTACTCATTAATTCGTACTACTCTTTAATTTTACAAGAAACTCGGTTGTAGAAATTTCAGGGAAGAAAACCCACCTATATCGAGTATGCGAATGTGACTTGGCTTGCGGCACAGAATTTCGAATTTCCGCATGGCATACAACCTCAAGAGGTTTTCCCCTTCTTGGAATTGAAAGGTAATTTTACCCTGCTCTAGTTAGGGAGTATTACGCAAATTTTAGATATAAAGATGGGAAATATTGGTCGATGGTAGCTGGAAAATTGTTTGAGATTAACGAAGAAATCTTTATGAATGTGGGTGGTTTAGCTTTTTCTGGTGCGAGTCTAAGTGATTGTGGTTGAGCAAACGACAACTCCTTTGATGCCGTTGAAATGTATAAGTCATGTTTGTGTAGACCTCAACTCTATGTCCAAGGCGAATTGACCAAAGTTGTGTCACTGTCAGTAGAAAACAGACTCCTACACTACTTGATTACCTACATACTGATTCAGAGAAACACAAATCATGCACAACCTACCGTGAATGATTTGAGGTTTATGTTTGTTGTGAAGGAGAACATCATGATAAACTGGCCTGATGAAATTCTGAAGGTCATGTATAGCGTCTCAGTCTCTCAATCAAGACTACTTCCGTATAGTATCTTCATATCCCGAGTAATTGACTATCTACACATTAGTATTTCGGATACTATAGTGATGGACTGCTCAGACAAGGATCACTTGATTGGTGAGAGTTTAACTCACAAGATGGGCATCTACAAGTATGGCAACACTTGGCAATATCAAGTGGACTTCAACAATGCCAACCTTGATCCTTCCATAAAGATGATCAAGACATGAACCAGGAGCCATTTGCTGCAATTCAGGGGGAGTATTCAGGACATGCATTACAAGACCCTGCGTTTGGACAAGCTTATATGGATGCTATGGAACAACGTCTCAATAATAGAATGGACCTTCATTTTCAGTCTCTTAAGAATTCATATCATATGAATTTGGAACATTTTGAGGAATGTCAGAATGCATACATTGACAACCATTACCAATCCTTGTGGAACCATATTTAGTCTACTAATAGTCTAAGAATAGATGAATGATTGATGAGTTCAACAAGGTGAGTGTCTTCATCAAGGGTGGTTGTAGTTCGTTGACTCCTGACAACCAGAATCCTCCATCTCATCCTTAGATAGGAACCCTTAGAGCCTTAGTTTAGTCTTCCTAGCTAATGGACCTTGTTGATCCTATTTCCTCTTGAGATCTTATGTTTTGTATTGCGTTGTTGTTTTTATATGGATTGTAATAACTCATATCTACTGCTGAACTTCTGTTTTACATTTTGTGGTAAAATGATTTCAAATTATCGCGTCTATACTTGCTTGTTAATTATGTTGCATATAGTACCTTACTTTGTTTGAAATGAATCTTGATCATGATTGGTATATGTAATTATGTTGAATGATTGTGCCTATTGCAAACTGGTTAAATATATCAAATGCGTAATCATTTCATGCTTGATTTGCTTATGCATAACCCTTCATGTCATTCAAACTGTTTTGTGGCTATCTACTATCAATTTAGTTGATTAACGGTTTCACTTAAATCGATTAAATGATGTAAAAACAACTGTTGATTTGTTCAAGCTTCTTAACAGCTGGTTAATAGTTACATACCCAAGGTTAATTGATTAATTACAGTTTGTCTTAACCAAAATAACTCTCCTAACTTTTGACTAGAATTGAATACATTTATCTTTTTGATAATGTCAAAAGGGGGAGAAAGGTTGCTTGTTGTGTTATATACATTTTGCAGGTTGTATAGTGTGTTTTGCAGGTTGTTTTATCAAGCTTCCATACATAATTTTGCTTACCTACAAGGAAGCAATACGCTTTAAGCACTGCAAAATCCTCATTAAGCTTATCCATCAATAATTGAAGAATTTTGATGAAGTGTTTGTCATCATCAAAAAGGGGGAGATTGAAAGTGCAAAGTGTCAAGAATAGCACTAGCATGTCTTTGCCTATGTTTTGATGAAGACAGGGTTTTAACAAAGCTTGAAGATGGCTCAACAATCAATAGACCTTATGCTCATTTGGTCATGTCTAGACTAGGATATAAATTGAGTCTATAATCTAAGT
>NC_032013.1:6751887-6757053 GCF_001865875.1 Lupinus angustifolius
TGGGATGTATGTCGTAGTGAGTGATTATAGGTTAGGTGAACCTAGATGCTAGTCTCTTAAGCTATCTTAATTGACATATCATATTCATGAGATCAATCATCTAGTTAATTGTATGTTCATGCATCTATCATACATGTTATATGTGCATATTAGGCATAATATAATTGGTAAAGTATGTATATATATTGTGATAACATACGAGAAGTTTACCATTTGAAACATATGCATAAATGTTTCAGTTAATCGATTAACGTGGTAACTTAATCGATTAACTCAACTGCATTTCTTTTAAATATGTGTTTTCTGTTTTAACTGAATTATGTGTCATTCTTTTGCCCCGTTAATTGATTAAATGGAAGCCTTAATCAGTTAACTAGTCTGTTATGTGTTATAATTGAAATCTATTTTAACTGTTTTAACTATTTAACTGTTTTTGCAACGAATGTAACCACATATTCTCCATGCTATAAATACAAGGCATGACTCAGAAACCCATAGCATTGCCTTCTATTGTATAGGGTTGTTTAGATAGCATTTTGCATACGTATTTTACTGTGTTTTGTAAGAGAGTTGCATGCGTGAGAAGAGAGATTATGTTGTTTTAATTGTTGATATGTGCTTACTGTTTTTGCATAATTTTGTATCCATTCTTATCTTGCTCACATGCTCATGCATTAGATTTTGTTAGAGAGAAATCATTTGTATACTGATATTGATTAACTCATTTGAATTTTGATGGCTTAAATGGTTAGTAAAAGGGTTAATCTTTGAGTCTTTATCTTGTAATATTTTAAGTATTGTTGTGCTTAGTATACCTTGTTGTTTAATGTTTTTCTTGTGTAATCTGGATTTGTCTCTTGGTGTGAGATCACCATAGAGATTGAAGTTCTTCACCGAGGCTAGAAGGTCTTGATTTGAGGATAAGAATCGTGGTTGGGGCTAGTTCGTGAGAAAGGTTTTCTCAAGAGGCGAAGGGTAGAGTCAAACAAAGGATTTAGAGATCCTAGATTTCAAGAAGGGAGCGTCCTATGTGCTTGTAATTGAATTGGTATTTGTATCCATTTTTCAATATTGTGAAGAAAGAAAATCTCCCTGATTCAGAAGGGGAGGTGTGGATGTAGTTTGTAGTGGACCGCAAATGAACCAGGATAAAAATCCTTTTTGCACTGCTCTTTCTCTCTTTATCTTCTTTATGTTTCTTGCCATTATAATTTGAATCTGTAATTGAAAAGTTGGATATTTGTCTACTGCCATATACTTAATAATTGTGCATAAAAATATATGCATTATATGTGTTCAATTTTGATTTAATTACTGTGCAATTTGTCTGTCTAATCATTTTGTTATGTGCAATAGTTAATCGATTAAACCCTGATGTTAATCGATTAACTAGACTCTTTTCCAGCAGTTGGGTTTTGGTTCAAGAAGCGGTGATTGTTAACCGCTACACCTATTCAACCCCCCTTCTAGGTGTTCGTAGACCACTGATACCTAACAACAATAACAACAAAAAACGAAATCCTAGAATGCTAGACCGCTACTCCAATTGATTTGGATCAGCTTGCTAAGAGTCGAGGTCCATCTAGTACAATCGATTTGATATGCGTTTAAGCTCTTCTTCTACTTGTAGATTCGTTGTGTCAAGAGCATCCATTCGAGTAGTGATGTAGCCCTTAAGAAAGTACAAGTCGTCCATGATCATTTGATTGTTAAGAGTGCAGTTAGATGAAGATGATTCTCCATGAAATGCAAGATGCGAAGGAGAGTCAGCAAAAGGAATTTCTAGATTTGCAACCTGGTGATCATCGTAATTCTTATATATCATGTCATTGGGATCCCGAAAGAAACTCATTTTGTAGATGACATCCACGTCAATTTTGTCGCGAACATCAAGCGAGATCTTAGACTCTCCAGCAAATGAAACACCAGCATACTCAAGAAAGGCAGTTATGAGAATAACATAAGGCAGTTATGAGAATAACATAAGGCATTGGTCCAAACTCTACTCTATAGGCCCAAATTTGTCTCATTACCATTAATGACCAATTAATTGGAACATTCTGTTTAATAGCATACATCAATTGAAGTTCCATATCATTCACTTGTGAATGATTTGAAAGCTTTGAAATTATGATGTAGTTTAGTAGGTAATGAAGCAAACAGTCCTCCAGGTTCAAGTTACCGATAGACAAAATATTGTGGTTAGGCACAAAGCACCTACTGACCTTTGCTTGCGCATTTTTATTTCCCTTTTGAAGTATCTACACATAGAGTAGTAGAAATCCATTTTGTTAAACCCTTCTAAATCACATTGAATGTAACATTCAACTATCGTTCCTATGAATGGTATATTACCGCAAAGTGAACTCAGGGTTTTAAAGTCTATGGCAATTTCTTTGCCTTTGACATAGGAAAATAGTTTATTCTTCCTAAAACCCAAATTACAATAAAATACTCGTACAAGTTTCGGATAGCAGGCATGATGCATTTCACAGAAATAAAAAAAAATTGTTGCCTAAAAAATGAAATGGCAAATAGTCAAAGGATGCCATTATAATCAACCTACTAAGTTTTGATGAAAACAAGGTCTTATATGGAAGCTTGAAGACTTGGACAACTCAATAAAAATCATACCAAAAACTCAAGGTCAACATCATAGAACTTAGGATTGCTTTTTTATATTCTAGAGTCCTAAGATGCTTGCCTGGTATTGAGTTTTAGGTTAGGTAAACCCAAGATGGAAGTGTCTCACAAAAAGTCTAAAATGAAAATCATATAGGATGAGACATAACATCTACATACATATATATGATAAGTAATTTTCATGCATTTGCATTAAGCATACACGGTTTTGAGCATAAAGGATTTAATAATTTCTAAAATCATGTTGCATGTCCATTCATCATATAGGATGTTTACCATATAGTTAGGAAAAAACATTTTTTAAACAATAGTAATCGATTAACTCATTTGATAATCGATTAAGTCTTGGTGAAATCCATTAATCAATTAAGGAAAGGCGTAATCAATTAAATGGAGTTACAGAACCTAACCTCCCAGGATTTCTGCTTATTAATCGATTAAGCGAGTTTTTAATTGATTAAGCCATAATTGAAAATCTGTTTTCAAGAAACACATTAATCGATTAACTTGCCATTTAATCGATTAATATCAGTTGAGTCAGTTATGAACAAAGTCTGTTATTTTGAAACATAACAAATCAGTTTTAAAGAGAAGCTTTTCACACTTTCAATTAACAACAAAAAAGAACAGAAAAGAAGGAAAAACTCAAGATTCATTGTGCTTAAGTTTTCGAAGCTATCTTGTTGATTCTTTGAAGTTTTTCTTGCATACATTCTAAAGAGAGAGAAAAGAGAGAAAGTCCATTTCCATTGTGCCAAACATTTTTGATTCAGTTGAAAGACCTTGCATGATTTCTACATCTAGTTCTTAGTGCTGTTGATTGTGAGATCTTCTGTCAAGGGTTATAGAGCCGAATTCAGAGTCTATATCCATACAAACTTGTATGCAAAGTAACTCACCAAATTTTTGTAAATTGTGGATAATTCTCGTGGTGTGTGGTATCATCACAAGTTTAGAATCGGTAGTCTTCACAAGGCAGAGAGTCTTGATTCGGGCGATAGTTTCGGCTAGGGCCAACTTATGCGAACAGTGTGGTATCCAAGTAGGCGTAGATAGAGGTCAAACTGAGCTTGGTGGGTCAACGGTTTCAAAAAAGAAGTTTCTGCTAGGGTCATTGGAAGTGTGATTGTAATTGAATAACATTTCTGATAGTGAAGAAAAATCTCCCAGATCAACCAGGAGGGCTAGATGTAGTTTACAAGTGGACCCGCAAACGAACCAGGATAAAATCCTCGAGTACATTTTCTCTTTCCCTATCTCTTTACATTTCTGTCTTTACTTTCTTTTTGAGTTCATTTGCATTCTCTGATTAATTGTTAATTGGTGTTAATTTGTTGATAATCACGAATCAATATTAGGTTAGTAAAGATCAAGATTCATCACTATTTTCAAAGCAAGAAAACTATTTTTCAAAGAGTAAACAACCAATATAATTGATTAACGTAATGATCATAATCGATTAATATAAATGTCTTTAATCGATTAACCCTATTGATAATCGATTAATTAAAATAGCTTTGTATTCTATGCAAAAATCGGAAAAGCGGGATTAGTGATGCGCTACACCTATTCACCTCCCCCCTCTAGGTGTATTCTTACCTCATTGGAACCCAACAAGTGGTATTAGAGCTAGAACGAAGGTGCTATCCTGGCCGCTATATTCGTTGATCGTAGGGATTAATCATTATGGATTCCACTAACCCTTTCGGCGGTGATGGCGCATCCATCAACCGCCCTTCGATCTTTAGTGGCGAGGGGTACGCCTAGTGGAAGGTACGCATGTGAATATTTATTGAGGCAATTGACACGGAGATTTGGGACTCTGTTGTCAATGGGCCTTTTACTCCACTTCACTTGGTTGATGGTGAGCCCAAAGAAAAAACAAAGGGATTGTGGACTAACGAAGAAAGACGTGAAGTCCAGCACAATCTCAAGGCAAAGAACATAATAACCTCTGCCTTATCATAAGATGAATTCTTTCGGGTGTCACAGTGTCTAAATGCAAAAGAGATGTGGGATAATTTGCAAGTAACCTACGAAGGCACAAGTGAGGTTAAGCGTGCAAGATCGAATGCGTTAACACATGAATATGACTTGTTTCATATGTTTCCAAATGAATCGATTTATGACATGCAGAAAATATTCACTCATATTGTTAATCATTTAATTGCTTTATATAAGAGTTTTGCTATTGGTGAATTTACTAACAAAATGTTGCATTGTCTTGATAGGAAATGGCAGCCCAAGGTAACTGCAATTATGGAGTCAAAAGACTTAGACACAATGCCACTAGCAACTCTTTTTGGCAAACTCCAAGAGCACGAAATGGAGTTGGGATGCTTAACAATGCATGAAGATTCAGACCAAAAGAAAAATGGGATCTCTCTAAAAGCTACATCGTCACAACCATAAGAAGAGAGAGACGATGAAGATTTCGGGTCTGAATTAGATTATGAAACCATAACTCTCCTGGTTATAAAATTTGGCAAGTTTCTGAGGAGGAGGAGGAGGAGGAGGAGGAGG
>NC_032013.1:6757153-6781150 GCF_001865875.1 Lupinus angustifolius
AGGAGGAGGAGGAGGAGGAGGAGGAGGAGGAGGAGGAGGAGGAGGAGGAGGAGGAGGAGGAGGAGGAGGAGGAGGAAGAAGAAGAAGAAGAAGAAGAATAAGAAGAAGAAGAAGAAGGGATGGTTTAAGCACTTTGAAAAGAAAGAGGTAAGTGATTCAACCAGAAAAGGAAAATTTCCCAAAGATCGCCTTATTTGAAATTCCAATGCCCGAGTCACCTCAAGAAGGTCGAACATGATTAGAGAAACCCTCGGGACATTAAATCCAAGAAGGCCTACATAGTATGGGATGTACGAGAATACGAGATAACAAGTTGCCCATCCAATGAAGAGGAGACCGCCAAATTGTGCTTAATGGCAAACAATCAAGAAATTGGCAGCACAAGCGATCCAGATGACACGAATAAGGTACATTATTCTAACTCTTCTTCGTGTTCCAATGAGTCTCCTACTTACGATGAATTGTATAGTGCATTTGTTGAGTTGCATGAGGAGCTTAAGAAACTAGCAAAGATAAATTTAGATAGGAAACGAGTCATCATGTTGCATGAAAGTAAAATAACTAAAATGCAAGAGGAATTAAATGAATTAAAACTAGAAAATGAGACTCTAGATCTTATTTACTCTTCTGCCTCATGTAGTTATGCCACTAAATTAATTGAGACTCTTATATATGATCAATGTGATGTGTTAAATGTTGAAATTTCTAATTTAAAGGATAAATTGGCAAAGTTCACATATAGTAGTTATAACCTAAACAACATACTTGCTACATCTAGAAATGTAGGTAATCATGGAGGTCTAGGCTATAAACCAAAGAAAAAAAGAAGAACATATAGGAGGCAAGTAGCTTACATGCATAATAGGTCTAATCATAACATGCCTATTTGTTTTTATTGTAGTAAATATGGTCATACATCTATATCATGCTACATTAGAAAATATGGAGTGCTTAGTGGCAAATATGTATGGATTCAAAAAGGGTAAGACTCTTTGATTACTAACAAGAAAGGACCCAACATAACTTGGACACCTAAACAAGGCAAGTAAATTGTTTTGCAGGTATGCCTTCGGACTTAGGGACAACACTGGTACTTGGACAGTGGATGTTCGAGGCATATGACGGGTGATTGATCAAAGTTCCTAGATCTCTCACTAAACGGTAAAGGTTATGTCACTTATGGAGACAACAATAGAGGAAGCATACTAGGCGTAGGAAGAATTGGAAAAGATTCACAAGTCGTAATAGAGAACGTGATGTATGTCAAAGGACTAGAGCACAACCTACTAAATCCGATGTATTAACTTTATTTGGGTTTTGTTGCCTCCCTTGAGTTACCTTGGTTCTTTGCTTCTTAGTTCTAAAGGAATAGGCCATTGTTGTTGAGGTTTAGAAAACGTAGGTTTTTAGAGATTTTGAGATTTGGGGTTTTCTAATTTAGAGCACTAAACACGAAAATGATGATGGTAATGTGTTTAGGAGAAGAAATGTGGTAGAAAACGCCACAAAAATCAAGTAAAATAGTTGAGAAACGAAGTTTTTCGAAGTTGTGGTGGTTACCACGTTTGAAACGGGGGAAAATGGAGAAGATGAAGTTGAAAAATCTGATTTTTGCCTTAAATAGTGGAGAGTGTAATTGATTACCACGAATGAGCAATCGATTACCCAACATGTGATTGATTATATTGGTTGATTTTAAGAAACGTTTTTCCATTGATGCCTTGTAACCGATTACCCTTCCATGGTAACATATTACATACCCCAAAATAATAAAAATTAGCAATAACAAGCATGTATAAGTTCAAGTAGGCATCAAATACATGTAATGAAGCACACATATTATATTTTTAACATGTTAGGATAGATATGCTTCATCAAGAATGGCTAGTTCTTGTCTAAGTTTGTAGAAAGGATCTTTAGCCAAATGTTTAGTAAAGATGTCTTCAAGTTGCTCATGTGTATTGACTAATTCTAAGAGAACATCTTTCTTTTGGACATGATCCCTACGGAAGTGATGCCTTATATCTATAAGTTTTGTCCGGGAATGCATAATCAGATTCTTTGTGAGGTTTATAGCACTAGTGTTATCATATCTTAGGAGATTGCATCCTAGGTCTAATCCATAATCACGCAATTGTTGCTTGAACCATAATATCTAGGAACAACAACATTCTGCAGTTATGTATTTTGTCTCAGCAGTACTTAGAGCGACACAGACTTGCTTCTTACAGGACTAGGAGATTAGGGCACTTCTAAGGATATGACAAGTACCACTTGTACTTTTCCTCTCAGATTTTACTGGAGATTTGCATCCGGCAAAGTCTGAGTCCAAATATCCTATCAGATTACATATACTTCCTTTAGGGTACCATAGCTCTACATCAAGTGTGCCTTCAAGATATTTTAATATCCTCTTCATGGCAATAAGATGTGACTCTTTAGGTTTTGACTGATAACGTGTGCACAAACAGACACTAAACATTATATCAGTTCTACTAGTGGTAAGGTAAATAAGGGAACCAATCATACCTCGATACTTAGAGATGTCAACGCATTTTCCAGTCTCATCAGCATTGATGTATGTTCCAGAACCCATGGGAATAGCGGTTGGTTTATAGTCATCCATTTCAAAGCGTTTCAGTTGATCCCTAAAATATTTAGACTGGCAAATAAAGATATTATCCTTGAGTTGTTTGATATGTAGTCCATGGAATTAGTTCAACTTTCCCATCATGGACATCTCAAACTCCCCTTGCATCATGACACCAAATTCACTATACAGAAGATCGTTAGTAGAACCGAAAATAATATCATCGATATAGATTTGGACAAGTAAAGTATGATGATCTATTTTCTTAATAAATAAGGTAGTGTCGACCTTTCCTTTAGTAAACCTTTAAATCCGTTAAAAAATTTGTTAGACGATCATACCATGCGTGTGGAGCTTGCTTTAGGCCATAGTAGAGGGCTTTCTTAAGTTTATAGACATGAGAGGGATGCTTGTAGTCCTCAAGCCCAGGAGGTTGTTTGACATACAGATATTCTTGTATATAACCATTCAAAAATACACTCTCTACATCCATTTGATATAACTGGGAATCTAAAGAACATGCATATGCAAGCAATAATCTAATAGCTTTAAGTCTAGCAACAGGAGCAAAGGTTTCATCAAAGTTGACACATTCTTCCTGGTTGTATCCTTGTGCTACAAGTCTTGCTTTATTTCTTACAATATGTCATTTTCATCTAATTTATTTTGAAATACCCAACGAGTTCCTATAACATGTCTTTCTTTAGGTCTAGGAACAAGTTTCCAAACTTCGTTTCTCTCAAACTAGTTAAGCTCTTCTTGCATAGCAAGAATCCAGTATTCATCCTTGATTGCATCATCAATCTTGTATGGTTCCACTTGAGAAACAAAAGCCATGTTTAGACAAGCATCATTCAGTTTCAGGTGAGTAGATACTCCCTTACTTATATCACCAATGATGTTAACAATAGGATGATATCGATGGATTCTCCATTTCTTAGGTAAATCATAGTGAACATGATCATTTTGTGAAGGTACAATGTCATTTATTTTCAGAAGCTCTGTGTTGGCTGTTATGTCATTAATTTATTCTTCCAAGGATGGACTAGGAAAGTCATCATCATCAACCTTCGATTTTTCTTCCAAGGTTGGATTGGTTTCATCAAAATTCACGTGAATAGATTCCTCCATGGCTATAGATCTCTTATTGAAAATTCGAATAGTTTTGCTTGTAAGAGAATAGCCAAGGAAAATTCCTTCATCGGCTTTAGCATCAAACTTTCCCAAATTTTCCTTACCATTATTAACACATATCATTTGCAGTCGAACACATGCTTGTGAGAAATATTTAGTTTTCTACCTTTGAAGAGTTCATAGGGGATTTTCTTAAGAATAGGTCTTATTAAGACTCGATTAGAAACATAGCATGTTGTACTTACTACATTTGTCCAAAAATATTTTGGTAGATTAGTTTCATTTAACATAGTACATGCTAGTTCCTCCAACAATCTATTCTTTCTCTCCATAATATGATTTTGTTGTGGTGTCTAAGACCAGAGAAATTGTGAGTGATACCATTATCATCACAAAATTCATCAAAAGAAACATTTTGAAATTATTCCCATGATCACTTTGAATAGCAGCTATTTTCAAGGATTTTTCATTTTGTACTCTCTTAGAATATTTGCTAAAGGCATGAAATGCCTCATTCTTGTGTACTAAGAATAGAGCCCAAGTGTATCTCGAAAAGTTGTCTACTATCACAAGAGCATACTAGTTACCACCAAATAAGTCCATGTGTGGTAACTGCAATAGTCTATCATAAGAAACCATATGCTTTGGTTTGAAAGATGTCTTTGTTTGTTTACCCTTTTGACAAGCACTACATAGTTTGTCTTTTACAAAATTCATTTTGGGTAAACCAACAACCAAATCTTTCTTTACCAGTTTGTTCAAATGATGCATATGAATGTGAGCAATTCTTCTATGTCATAGTCATGCATCATGATCATTAATAGATAAACATTTTATGGGAAGAGAAGAATCATTTAAAGCAACCATGTAGATATTATTAATTCTCTTACCAACAAGTTAGAGATTTCAAATACCTTACTGTTAATGATGCATTTGTCGGGATAGAAAGCCACATGGAACCCTTTGTCACAAAGTGGACTTATACTGAGTGGGTTGTGCTTGAGTCTCTCAACATATAGAACTCCTTCTATTGTAGTAGAAGGTGGCTTCCCGAATCTACCAACTACAATGATCTTTCCTTTGTTATTATCACCATACGTGACATAGCCTTTGTCCCTTACAGTAAGGACAGAGAACTTTCCTTTATCGTTTGTCATGTGTTTTGAGCAGCCGCTATCCAAATATCATAAGTCGTTGGCGGGTCCCAAATACTCCTGCAAAACAATTTAAGTAATATTAGGTACCCATTTCAGTTTTGGTCCTAAATGGTTAGTACCTTTCTCTATCCATTTAAAATGTCCTAAGGGAATACCATATTTTCTAATTTTGCAAGTATTATAGGTATGCCCATGATTTAGACAATAAGTACAATTGGGTAGATGCATTTGTATCCTTGATTTAAATTTAGCAATATGATGAGTATGGATACTTTGCTTTTGAAAGATAATTTTCTTAGACACCTCCTTTTTCTTAAGAGAAGGAGGTTTGGAGAAACCAAGACCTCTACGGTTAGTGGAGTGTCTTTGATTTTTCAGCATGTCATCCAATTTTGTACTACTTTTATTAAGATTTTTGAGTTGTAGACTCAAAGTGGAAATTTTACTTTCAAGAGTAATACAATTTGGACAAGAAGAAGAAGAACGTTTATTGCAGAATGACTCAATCTCAATTTTTTGTTTAAAATAAATTTTAGTGAGTTTGATGTATTCACTATGCAATTCATTGAAAGCATTTTGTAAATCAGAAAAGGATGGCTTATTAAAAAGTTTAGTTTCACTTACTTCATCATCATGAGAGTGATGAGATACCATTAGAGAGAGATGAACTTGCTCTTCATTTTCTAGTTCTGAAGTGGAACTTGAGTCATTATCCTCTCATGCAATATAAGCTCGTCTACCGGTCTTCTTTTCAAATTTTGCCTTGAAGGGATTCTTCTTCAAAGTATGACAATCCATCTTCATGTGACCAGGTTTTCCACATTCAAAAAAATTGAAGTTTTGATTTGAAGTGGAGACATCATTGCTTTTGGTGAATCTTTTGAATTGTCCAGCCTTGCAATTTTTATTCTTTTTCAATAATTTACTGAACCTTTTCACCAGCATGCTCGAGTCTTCTTATTCCTCTTTTTTTGATTCATCTTTTGAGGATTCATATGTCTCTACTTTAGCTTTGAGATAAATATGATTTCTCTTCTTCTCTTGCTCTTCATGTTGTTCAAGTTGGGTCAATTCCAACTCATGCTCTTGCAACTTTTCAAATAGTGCAGTCAATGGCATTTTAGATAAGCTTTTCTTTTCTGAGATGGCTGTCACTTTGGGTTGTCATTGTCTTGAGAGTGATCTTAGAACTTTCAAGTTTAAGTTACTGTTTGACAATACTTTTCCAAGTGCAATCAAATGGTTTGTAAGGTGAGTAAATCTCTTTTGAAGATCAAGTATATTCTCTCCAAGCTTCATATGAAACATTTCATATTCCTGGGAGAGAGTATTGAGTCTCGACATTTTGACCTCCTCGATTCCTTCGTGTGTAGTCTCTAGATTGTCCCACATTTATTTAGCATACTTGCAGTTTGACACTCTAAAGAATTCGTCAAATCCAAGTGTTGAAGTGAGGATGTTCTTTACTTTGAGATTGTATTGCACTTTCTTTTTGTCTTCATCATTCCATAAGGACTTTGGCATTACTTCCCTTTCACCATTGATAATGGTGAAGGGTTCACAAGGTCCTTCCTCACTCGCGTTCCAAATATCCATATCTTGATATTCTATAAAGATTCTCATCGTGAGTTTCCAGAAGTCATAGCATTCTCCAACAAAGCTTGAAGGGCGATTGATGTTGGAACCTTCTCCCAGAAATGATCTTGAGGCTATCTTAAATACAGGATCAGATTTGAGAATATATTACTAAAAATAAGCTCTGGTGCCAATTGTAAGTTCAAGATGTCAACTAAGAGGGGGTGAATTAGTTGTTGAGAGAATATGGCTGATTTTTCTGCTAAGATATTAAAGTGTAAGTGCAGCGAATTATATATGCAGAATTCAACCGAGTAAAGCAAAAAGTAAATGACAAGAATGTGTTAGAATAAGAGTACACGGAGAGTTTATACTAGTTCACCTTCTTATCCACCGAAGGTTACATACAGTACTCTTGCCACACAACAGATTTTTCCACTACATAATTTGAGTTGCAATTAGAATTTCTCTCCCTGATACTTTTGTACCTTACACACTCACAACTTATCTACCCTTGAAAATTCCATTTTCAAGTGAACTATTTTCCCCTTCTTAACACACCCTTGTGTCAAAAAGCTTACAACACAATAAGAATTTCAACACTAGCTTTGGATTGCCTTTGCAAGTTTTGAACAAATCTATAACTTGCAATCCTTGATCTCACAATATAAATACTCAGTAAACAATGTTTTTTTAATCTTTTGAAAGCTTAGAACACTTCGCACTTTATCAAGCAACTTCAGAAAGTATGAAAGTTTAGAAACAAAGTTGCTTAATAAAAATGTGCAGAAAATTTGTTCACTAAGTGTTTGAAAGTTTTGTGTGATTGTGAACAATTTTTATTTGTTATGGTGTGTTTTGAATTTGGATGTCTCAATGACTTTAAATAGGCTTCCAATCATCCATGAAGAGGAGACACAATTGGAATGGAGCCTATTCACTTTGGATGGAAGTTGTTCATTTGATTTTGAAAATCTGGTTTCAACAACTCTGTATAATCAATTGTCGGGTTTCTCATTTACAAAGACTTGATCGATTAGATAAAGTCTTAATCGATTAATGATTTTTAAAAAGACTTAGTTGATTATGCATGAACCTCTAACATGAATGATATATGCATGATGCATGACTTTAAAAAGGATATAATTATAAGTGCTCAAAATCATGTATGTATGCTAAAATATGTTTTAATCATGTTATGTATGAAAATTTTCTTTTGTGAAATATGGTCATGTTATGTGAGATTTATCAAACGTTCACCCAACCAACACTCTACTCATTCAAAGCATCTTATAGGACCTAAAAATAAAATAATTACTCTTAGTCTTCATAATCCTTGCTTGAATATGAGTCTTGTGATGTTGTTGTTGATGTATTCATTATCTTCAAGATTTAATATTTTATCTTCGTCAAAATCACGATCTTGCATACTTGCATTCACACTATATTAGGAAATTAGTTACTAACCACTAAAACTAACTCATATATAAAGGAGACAAACTAACTAAGGGAATTGGGCTTTTAACAATATAACCATAGTGAAAACAGAAAATAATAAAGCAGAGAAAAAGAAGAGATGGGCCCATGAGATAGAGGCCCAATAAAGGAAACAGTAAAAACAAGGAAATAAAAGGAAGACAACCCCATTAGCTATTATTGTTTGAGAGTGAAGGTATTGAGTTTAACATGCAACTAATACATTTGATATTTGTATAAGATAATTATGTCTTTAACAATAAATCTTACTTAAATCAGATTAATTTAATTTGATATTTAGAATAATACACGTTTAATATTAGACGCAAAATATCTTATTAACTTTTACCTCCATGTTGGTGAAAAGTGAAAACTCAATCCAAGACCATTTAGGAGATATGATTTGTCATGGCTCCTCAAATGGTGAGTTTAATATGACTTCAACTCATCTTCAGTACTAGAAAAACCAGTACTAAAATATGAGATAATCATAACTGTTAAAAAACTTTTGCTACATGTCTTAATCTTATCAAATACTGGATTCTTCTGTACTGGAAATGATCTCCACACCTATCATATAGGTTTTTGTTTATTAGAGGATTTTGAAAGTTTGAAATTTTTAGTTACATTTAAAATTTTTGAGAAACAATTAAAACTTTCCATTTTTCAGGTACCAATGATATGCAATTTCTTTCGGACTACAATAAATTTTCACTCAAACAAATAAAATTTTAGACCATATTATAATATTTTTTATTTTGTACAAAACTAATACAAACAACTTTTACTTATAATATCATTAACGTGTAAAGTTTATAAGTAGTAGATAATTTTTTCAAAATAAAATATGAACAAACATAATAAAAATTTAATTATTGAATAATAAATATAAACCTATTTTATTTTAATTTAAAATTTCAGTGCTATAGCTTCTCGCTACTTTTAGGAATAAAAATGAAAAGCTGAACCAACCTCAACAAATTTGAATGTTGAAACATCAATCTAAAGCAAATTACAGGAGAAAATTTAAGTGTTATGCAATGACTAATACATTTCATAGATATCATCTCTATTAATAGAGAATAAATATATATTTTACTCTTTATTTTTAATGATAAAAATATAATTTTATTGTAGAGAATAACTTATTTTTCAATACTATAAGATAATTTATCTCTCCTTAAATTTATTGATTGTTTAACATCTGTTTTATTTTTATTTTATAATATTTTAAAATGAAAATATTAGAGAGAAATGAAATAAGACATGTGTCAAACAATCAATAAATTTAAGAATATAAGTTATTTTATAGTATGAGGAGATATTTTATTCTCTTTATTAAATTAAAAGAATAAGTGTGTCATTGAAAATGAAATTTCCTTTTGTTTTGAAACATGTGTCTCTCTTTGGTGATGATTCTAATTCATCTCACATGTAACTACTATCTTGTTATATTTTATTAGTGAATTAGTAAGGATTCGAGAGGCATTTTGTATCGGTCTCAATTTTTTAATAGAGCATTTATTATTATAGATTAGTATTGAAAAAAATAAAATTTTATATAGACTAAAACTTAAAAAAAATGTAATATATAAATTTATTATAGTCTTATTGATATTCTCATTTTAGAAAAATAATATGAATAAAAACGTAAGATACAAACATAAATCTTAGTACGTGTAAAAGATGGATGACAAATTACACATTTGTCAACTTGCATTTATAATTTAATAATATTAATATAATAGATTATATGATATAGTAAAAAAATATAAATTTAGTATGGGTGGTGATTTAAAATAATAAACAAATTAAAATTTATTATGAGTTATAATAATAAATTTAGTGTTAGATAGATGATGGTTTGAGTGTTTATTCATTTAATGTTTTATTCAACTTGTAAGACATGTGATAAAAGTTAGAAATATAAATTTCAGCTAAGAATAAAATATGGAAATACAAAAATATTTTGTTTAACTACCAATTCCCTTATAGTAATAGTATATATAGATACGTTGTTATGGCTAAGGATTTTGTTTTGTTTTCAAAGTTTTAAGTGTTTATTTATTTATTTATTTTTAATATGATGATGGATACCAACAAAGTATTGATAAAGAACTGTAAGCTCAGCTAAATTTTGAGAATGACTAAAAATGGTAAATATTTTATTCATATGAACGATATTTGTTGAAAGAGACAATCATGCACCCTAAAAAAATTAGTTTCTTATCCAAAATCTCTATATTTCTTATGATTCAAAATAAGATCCTTGTAGCTTCAATAAATGAATGATTGATGAACAATATTGAACATAAATTTGTATTGTAGAAGAAACGGAAAGAAAACTGTCCTTTTGTTGGAAACGATGGTAGCATAGAAGAAAGCCCAAATCAGCCAACCAAACTTGCAAACGTCAGTCTTCTATTTATTTTAATTATTGTTATTTCAAAGAAGTAATATAAATTAATGGTAAATGATATATTAATTATCTATAAATCATTTATAATGAGTAGATATAGATATTACATTAAAAAGTAAATAGTTTAAGTATAAGGCATACACCCTCCTGCCAGTGTTATTAATATTGTATCGGTCATCAAACTGATCAGGGTACTGATATAGTGGTATAGCGATTCAACTAGTTATTCACTAATTAAACCGTATACCGGAGAAATTAGATATACATATATAATATATTAATATTCATGTTGAAAAATCAATATAAAATCAATAGTTTCATTAAAAAATTAATTTTAAATAATAATTGGACGGTATAATCAGTACGGTTCAATTAAAAACCGGCCAATATAACCAATTTTCACCAATATAATGGTATGATCAGTATAATTAATGTACCATATTGGTATTAGGACCAGTTTACTGGTTGAATCGGCCGGTACAAACCGGCTTTACCTCCCGCTGTCTTTTTTCCACTTTTCTTATTCTCCTTTTGGTGAATGGAAGAGAAAGCCACATCAATTTGATTTCTAATTTCTTCAACAAAGCACTGTTCTTTATTAGTCAACTTCGTGTGTTCAACAATGTCTTATTTTAATTCTTTAATCTTTATACAATAATAACAAAATCTTCTTGCTCTATAAGTGCTATGCATTTTTTTCTCTTCCTTTTGGTTTGTTGTGTCAACCACGATTGGTTTGTTGTGTCAACCACGATTGGTTTGTTGTGTCTAACAAATTGTTTTATATTTTATTACATTTCCTATAATATAAGAATATGAAATTATTTTTTTATTATATAGGCAAAGGGTTACTTATTTATCTTATAATTTAGTTCACACTTTTATATTTATTACAATATACATTTTTTTCTGGGTGAGGATTTACTTAGTCTAAGAGTATACTTCTTATCATAACCATCAATTCTATGAATATCTAATAGTTTAGATCTACTCATTAATTGAAATCATTGGATTTCCTTATAATTGATGAATTAGATGAAAAATTATTTAAAAAACTTACTCTTAAAATAAGTGGATCTCTCCTCTTTTTTTCTATACTCTCTCCTCCTTTTTTACCAACTCAACTACAAGAATAGAACAACAATATTGTTATTTAAACAATGTTCTTATTTTTAAAAAATGATCTTAACAGTAATGGAAATATATTATTACTTGTATAAGAATAACATAGGGACAAACATTGAAATAGCTGATATAATATTTTCTGTACTTTCATTATAATTCCTCACAGACATTTATCCTCCTCATTGTTTTTACTTTTACATCATAGGATAAAGCATGGGTCAGGTTGGGACTAATTAAGGCTTATCATTACCTGAGCATAAATGTTGGTCTGGTCATTTTCTGGATTCAGACTCGAAGTTAACCCGACCCCTAAATATCAATCATGTTAACCTTTAAACTCAATTCGACCCTAGACCCGACTAAACGAAAGTGCAAAGTGTCAAGGATTGCACTAACAATGTTTTGTCTATGTTTTGATGAAGACAAGGTTTTATTAAAGCTTGACGATTGCTCAACAATCAACATGCCTATAACTCATTGGTCATATCTAGACTAGGTTATATCAACAGAGTCTCATATTTCTAAGTAGTCTGAGATGTGTGCCTTAGTGAGTGAATATAGGTGAGGTAAACCTAGATGCAAGTCTCACAAACCATTATAATTGTTATATCATATTCATGAGACATATCATCTAGTTTATTGTATGTTCATGCATTAATCTTACATGTTATATGTGCATATTAGGCATAATATAATTGCTAAAACATGTATAGGAGTTAAGCATAATGTATGAGTAAGTTTGCCTTTATAATCATGTTTTTAATATGCTGGTTAATCGATTAACGTGGTGACTTTATCGATTCACTCAATTGTTTTTTGTTATATTTGATTTTCGATTACAATTGTTTTCTGTTTAATCACGTTATGTTGGTTAATCGATTAACGTGGTAACTTAATCGATAACGTGGCTGTTTTATGTTATAAATATTTTCTGTTTTAACTGCGTAACTGATTGCAACGGTTTGATGGGTCAAATATGTTTTGTATAAGTTCTGGCAAATTGCAGAAACGTATAGCATTGCATACTATTGTTTAGAATTTATTAGAGAGCATATTTTCGTGATTTACTTTGTAATTGGCAGAGAGAAATGCATGTGTGAGGAAGAGAGATTATCATGCTTTGTTGAAGTTGTTCATGGTGTATTGCAGTATGCTTAATTTCATCCATTCTTTCTTGCATGTTCATCCATTCTTGCTAGAGATTTTAAGAGAAATATTTTGTGTTTACTGTTTTTTATTAACTCACATATGCATGATGACTTGTGTTTCTTGAGAGTGAGTTAATCCTTGAATTTTTCATTGTTGGTAATTGAGCATTTTAGTGCTTGGTAAAACTTGTTTTTTTGTAAACTGTTTTTGTACTTTGGGTAGTCTCTTGGTGTCTTACCACCATAGAGATAGAGTGAATTTTCACCAAGACTAGGAGGTCTTAAATTGAGAACGAGGATCTTGGCTGGGGCTGGATCGCGAGAAAGGTTTTCTTAAGCGATAGGGATAGTCAATCCAAGGATTAGAGGTTCTAGGAATTCAAGAAAGAAGCATCTTGAGTCTTGTAAATTGAATTGGTGTATGTTATTATACTAAGTGTTCAATATAGTGAAGAAGAAAATGTCCCCAGATCATAAGGGGAAGCCTCGATGTAGTTTGCAGGGGACCGCAAACGAACCAGGATAAAAATCCATTTGTGCAAGTTGTTCTCTCTTAATCTCCTTTATAATTCTTACTATTTTAATTCGAGTTTGAAGCTGATATTTTGCATGCTTATACCTTGCTATATCCTTCATAATATTGCATAAATATATCTGTTGTATCTCTGCATATCTGTTGATAAATAACTGTGCAACTATCTGCTCTGATCATTTTGTTTCTATTGTGTGTTAATCGATTAAGCTCACTGGTTAATCGATTAACTGGGTTGTTTTCCAGAATTGGGTTTTGGTGCGAGAAACGGTAATTGATAACTGCTACACCTATTCAACCCCCCTTCTAGGTGTGTTTAGGCCACTGATACCGAACAAGTGGTATCAGAGCTAGTACGACATGCTAGCTCAACTGTATTCGCGTGATCCTAAGGGAATTAAAATGGGTTCCACCAACCCCTTTGGCGGTGATGGCGCATCCATCAACCGCCCTCCCTTATTCAGTGGCGAGGAATACGCCTACTGGAAAGTCCGGATGAAGATCTTTATTGAGGCCATTGATTCGGACATTTGGGAATCCATAATCAACGGGCCATTCACCCCACTTCACTTAGTGGATGATGAACCGAAAGAAAAACCTAAAAGCTTGTGGACCGATGAGGAGCGCAAAAAGGTTCAGTATAACCTCCGCGCTAAAAATATAATCACCTCGGCCCTATCATATGACGAATTCTTTCGGGTATCTCAATGTCAAAGTGCCAAGGTGATGTGGGACACTTTACAAGTGACTCACGAGGGCATTAACGAGGTCAAGTGCGCCAGGCTGAATGCGCTGACACATGAATACAAATTATTTCGTATGTTACCAAGTCAATTAATTGGCGATATTCAAAAATGATTCGCTCATATTATAAACCATCTGATTGCTCTAGATAAAATGTTTACCAGAGGAGAACTCACTAACAAAGTTTTACGCTGTCTTGACAGGAGATGGCAACCTAAAGTGACGGCTATCATGGAGTCTAAGGATTTTGATTCCATGCCTTTGACAACACTGTTCGGAAAGCTTCAAGAGCATGAGATGGAGCTTGGACGTCTGACCATGCATGAAGAGTCTAACCGCAAAACGAAGGGAATATCTCTTAAAGCTACAACATCACAATCTACTGAAGAGATAGATAATGACGACTCTGACTCTAACATTGATGAAGAAACGCTAAACCTTCTCGTGTGAAAGTTTGGGAAATTCTTGAAGAAGAAAGGAGGTTTCAAGTGATTTCAAAAGAAAGAGGCGCGAGAATCAACAAGAAAAGGCAAGAATAAAGAGTACTTCACTTGCCATGAATGTGGTAAGTCGGGTCAAATGAAATTCCAATGTCCCACTTACCTGAAGAAAGTTGATTCAGAAAAGAGCACTCCCCGGGACTTCAAATCGAAGAAAGCTTACATTGTTCGGGATGTATCGGAGGAAGAAACGACATCAAGCACCTCAGATGAAGAGGAAACCGATAAGCTATGCCTAATGACTATACCAGATGAGGCTTCTAATGATTCTCCTTCATATGATGTTTTATATGATACTTATGTCGAGATGCATGAAGAACTAAAGAAATTAGCAAAAATTAGTGTCGATAGAAAAAGGGTAATTTTGCTAAATGATCATAAAATAATACAACTTCAAAAAGAATTAGATGAGCTGAAATTGGAAAATGAAACTTTAGATCTAATTTTTTCTTGTAATTCATGCGACTGCGCTAACGATAAATAATGTCAAACAAATATCTGTGAGTCTTGTGAGGACTTGAAAAATGAGAATTTTAAACTAAATGAAAAACTCGCAAAACTTACAGATAGTCAACACCAATTAGATACCTTGCTAAGTAAAAAGAAAAACGTTGGTGACCATACTGGATTAGCGTATATCCCCCCATGTCATAGACATAGACCATATAAGAAACCTGTAACTCGTGCTAATAAAAAGTCTTATAATAAAAATAGAGCTCCTACATGTTTATATTGTGGCACATATGGCCACACCTCTTACTCCTGTTACATCAAGAAATATGGGATATCGAGTGGTGTTTACGCTTGGGTGAAAAAGGGAGATAACTCCCTGGTATCTAACAGAAAAGGACCTAATATAATTTGGGTACCTGAAACTAGCAACTGATCTATTTTGCAGGTATGTCTACGAACACATGGGCAACATTGGTATCTTGACAACTGGTGTTCAAAACATATGACAGGAGATAAGTCAAAATTCCTAGACTTGTCATTGAAAGAAAAAGGTTTTGTCACATGCAGAGATAACAACAAAGGAAAAATCCTAGGCACCGGAAAATTGGCAACTCAACCCATGCTGTAATCGAGAACGTTCTATACGTAAAAGGTTTGGAACATAATCTTTTGAGAATTAGCCAACTTTGTGACAAAGGGCGAGTTCGAGATGTCGATGATGGGTGAGCTGACCTACTTCCTTGGGCTTCATATTAAACAAATGGAAAGTGGCATCTTCATTCATCAATCGGAATATTGCAAGGAATTACTAAAGAAATTGGATATGGAGCAATGTAAAGATGCATCCACACCTATGGCATCCGCATGTTATCTTGATAAAGATGAAAAAGGAAAAGCTATTGAGGTAACCAAGTATTGTGGGATTATTGGCTCATTATTGTATATGACTGCAAGCCGCCTCGATATTATGTTTAGTGTTTGTATGTGTGTTAGATTTCCAGCTTTGCCTAAAGAATCACATTATATTGTTGTTAAACATATAATGAGATATTTAAAAGGAACAATAAATATGAGATTATGGTATCCTAGGGATGTCTCTTTATCCTTGGTAGGTTACTCTGATTCTGACTTCGCTGGGTGTAAGTTGGATCGAAAGAGCACTAGTGAGACTTGTCACCTATTAAGCAGTTCCTTAGTGGCATGCCATAGTAAAAAGCAAGCATGCATTGCTTTGTCCACCACAGAAGCGGAATACTTTGCCGTTGGCGTGTATTGCGCTCAAATCCTTTGGATGAAGTAGCAACTTAAGGACTTTGGGCTTAAACTAGAAATGATCCCCATTATGTGTGATAATACGAGTGTCATCAACCTTTCCAAGAATCCCGTTTTGCATTCAAGACCCAAGCATATTGAAATAAGGCATCATTTTTTACGTGATCATGTTCAAAAAAGTGATTGTGTGCTAGAATTTTTAGAAACCTTTAATCAATTAGCGGATATTTTCACCAAGCCCCTCTCACGAGATACTTTCTATGTTCTTCGAAGGGAACTAGGAATCCTTGATGAAAAATATATTGATTGAGCTTATGTTATTACCTTGCATGATTATTTGCCTTGTATGCTTCAAAATAAAAACATGTTGAATGCTAGTTATTCCTTGTATGATCCATGATTCTATAAATAAGCTCTATGTATATATGTGAATGCTCAATATTGCATTTTTGAAAGGTTGAAATCCTTGCATACTTTTAAAACATCCAAAATGCTATATCTGATGCTATTTAATCGATTAAGGCATTATGTTAATCAATTACCTGGGTGCAACCTTTTAAACATGTTATTTTTAACTCAGGTTAATCGATTAAGAGTAGCATTTAATCGATTAACGTCACCGGAATAACAAAAACAGAAGCGTTTCTGGACACCTTTTTCAAAACCTCCATCATCCCCTTTTCTCTCATATCTCAGAGGAACAAGTTCAACATTATTCCTAAACCTTAACCTAGCCTAACTCCGAGAAATCCAACCCCATTCCACTCCATAAACCTTCTTCTCCATCACTAATTTCCAAGATATCTAGTTTCCCCCAAATTCCAAACCCTAAATTAGGTTTTTCTGTGAAACCCTCCATTAAATCTTTAACTCAGTACGGATTTTCAGCTAAATGGAGAGAGGACATGCAAAAAGGGTAAAGACAATCGCTCAACGTCCACCACGTGCTCCAAAACCCATGCCATCAAGTGAACAGACAAGACAGGACCGTGGGGACCCGTATTATTCATTGATTCTGTAAGAAACTCGGTTGCTTAAGTTTCAGGGAAGGAAACCTACATACATAAGGTTTGCAAATCTAACCTGGTTAGCAGAACAGAACTTCGATTTTTTGTATGGTTTGCAAGCAGAAGGGGTTGTCCCCTTCTTGGAATTGAAAGGTAATATCTACCATGCTCTAGTTAGGGAATATTATGCAAACTTTAGATACAAGGATGGAAAGTATTGGTCTATGATTACTGGAAAATTGTTTGAGTTGAATGAGGATATATTCATGAACGTGGGTGGTTTATCGTGTAATGGTGCTAGTTTAGGAGATTGTGGTTGGGCAAACAACAACACTTTTGATGCTGCTGAAATGTAAATCATGTTTGAGGAGACCTCAGTTGTATGTTCAGGGTGAATTAACAAAAGTTGGGTCGTTGTCCATATAGAATAGGCTCCTACATTATTTGATTGCCTATATTCTGATTCAGATGAACACAAATCATGCACAACCTACTGTGAATGATTTGAGGTTCATGTTTGCTATAAAGGATAATGTGATGATCAACTGGCCTGAAGAGATTCTGAAGGTCATGTATAGTGTCTCTACATCACAATCAAAGCTGCTTCCATATAGTATTTTCATTTCGCGCATCATTGACTATTTGCATATTGATGTTTCTGATACTACAGTTGTGGAATGTGCTGATAAGGATCATTTGATTGGTGAGAGTCTAATTCATAAGATGGGCATATACAAGTATGGCAACACATGGCAATATCAGGAGGATTTTAACACTGTAAACCTTGACCCCTCTGGTGAAGATGATCAAGATGATACTCAAGAGCGAAAAGCTACTACTTAGGGGGAGTCTTCTGGACATGCATCACAAGAACCAGTTACCAGTTTTTGTACAAGCTTACCTGGATGCTATGGAACAACGTCTCAACAACAGGATGGATCTTCACTTTCAGTCTCTCAAGTACTCATACCATATGAATTTGGAGAATTTTGAGGAGCGTTAGAGTGCTTACATTGATAACCATTATCAATCCTTGAGGAACTTCGTTCAGACAACTGCAGATTCACAAAACAGGAGGTCGTGTGCAGAGTTCAACAAGTTGAGCACCCTCATCAAGGGTGGTGGTAGCTCGATCATTCCTGACGACGAAAACCCTCCATCTCATCCCTAGTTAGGAGGCCTTATATCTTTAGGTTTATCCTTCCTAGTTTATGGACTATGTCGTTCCTTGTTTCCCTCTTGAGAACTTATTTTCTATTTTATGCTTTTGCATTTTGGGATTGTAATAGCTTAAACACTTATTTTTTGTTGAATTTGCATTGGTATTATACTGATTTTCACCTTACTGCTTTGCAATTAAAACAATGCTTTAATGATTTCAAATTGTCTCTCTCATGTTTAAATGGTTAATTATGTCGCAAATAGTATAAATTTATGTTTAATGGATCTTGATCATGTTTGGTGTATGTATCCATATTGAGTGATTAAGTCTGTTGCTTACTGTTCAATTATATCACTGCTTAATCATTCCATGCTTAATTTGAATTAACATAGCCTTTCATGCTATTAAATCAATTTTGTTGTTGTTTGTTGTCCATTTAATCGACTATGCTCTACTGTTAATCGATTAAATCATGTATAAATGAGCATTTGTTCACGTTTCTTACAGCTGGTTGATTAATTAATCGGCCAAAATTAATTGATTATTTACAGTCTGTCACAATCCTAATAACTCTTCTCACTTTTGACAAGAATTGAATATTCATATCTTTTTGATAATGTCAAAAAGGGGGAGAAAGGTTGCTTGTTGTATTTGATGTTATTTGCAGGTTGTCATAAAAGCTTCTATGTTTTAATCATTGCTTACAAAAGGGGGAGAGCAAAGCGCAAACTTTGAATTCACAACCATTATGCAAATGTACAACATCGTCAAGCTAATTCATCAAATGTAACGTACTATTTGATGTGGTGTTTGTCATCATCAAAAAGGGGGAGATTGAAAATGCAAAGTGTCAAGGATTGCACTAGCAATGCTTGGCCTATGTTTTGATGAAGACAAGGTTTTATTAAAGCTTGAAGATGACTCAACAATCAACATGCCTAGAACTCATTGGTCATATCTAGAATAGGTTATATCAACAGTCATATTTCTAAGTAGTTTGGGATGTGTGCCTTAGTGAGTGAGTATAGGTGATGTAAATCTAGATACAAGTCTCACAAGCCATTATAATTGTCATATCATATTCATGAGACATATCATCTAGTTTATTTTATGTTCATGCATTAATCTTACATGTTATATGTGCATATTAAGCATAATATAATTGCTAAAACATGTATAGGAGTTAAACATAACATATGAGTAAGTTTACCTTTTTAATCACGTTTTTAATATGTTGGTTAATCGATTAACGTGTCTATTTTATGTTATAACTGTTTTCTGTTTTAACATTGTAACTGATTGCAACAGTTTGAAGGGTCAAATCTGTTTTGTATAAGTTCTGGCAAATTGCAGAAACGTATAGCATTGCATACTATTGTTTTGAATTATTAGAGAGCATATTTTCGTGATTTACTTTGTAATTGACAGAGAGAAATGCATGTGTGAGGAAGAGAGATTAACATGCTTTGTTGAAGTTGTTCGTGGTGTTTTGCATGCTATTTTCATATGCTTAATCTCATCCATTATTTCTTGCATGTTCATGCATTCTTGCTAGAGATTTGAAGAGAAATATTTTGCGTTTACTGTTTTGTATTAACTCACATATGCATGATGGCTTGTGTTTCTTGAGAGTGAGTTAATCCTTGAGTTTTTTATTGTTGTTAATTGAACATTTTAGTGCTTGGTAAAACTTGTTTTTTGTAAACTATTTTTGTACTTTGGGTTAGTCTCTTGGTGTCTTACCACCATAGAGATAGAGTGATCTTCACAAAGACTAGGAGGTCTTGAATTGAGAACGAGGATCTTGGCTGAGGCTGGATCGCAAGAAAGGTTTTCTCATACGATAGGGATAGTCAATCCAAGGATTATAGGTTCTAGGAATTCAAGAAAGAAGCATATTGAGTCTTGTAAATTGAATTGGTGTATGTTATTATACAAAGTGTTCAATATAGTGAAGAAGAAAATCTCCCAAGATCAGAAGGGGAGGTCTGGATGTAGTTTGCAGTGGACCGCAAAAGAACCAGGATAAAATTCTATTTGTGCAAGTTGTTGTAACATCCCTCCTTTCAGCACCTTGCTTAGGTAGACATAGGACTATATATATATATAAAGGTTTAATAATTGCTTTGAAAATAAGTTGATCTAGTTAGTTTCAAAGCTGCCCAAGTTTAAAGTCTAGCCGTTATCGGGTAATGTATGGTTTTAGAATTTTATTTAGACTTAGTCTAAGTGACCACCTAACCTATTAGATTTTATAATGCTTTATTGATGTTGAGTTTTGAGGATAGAAAGTTATTATCTTAGTGTTATACTATGATAAATAACTTAGTTAAAAGTTTCTAGAAAAAAGTGTTGGTTTTAATGTACCTTTGAACTGGATTGCCCGAGAGTACCTGTGATATTTTCTATCAGTTCTTTGAGTACTTGAACTATCATCTATACTCCCCTAGACGTTGTTTAAGTTTGTATTAAGGTGTCTTAGAGCACAAGAAAACACATCCATGCACTACACTAATTGCCCAAACCAAATACCACATTATGCATCTAAATTTTTGCTAAATTACCTAATCCTTGTTTAAACCTTAATGACACCCAACCCAAAATATCTTCCTCCACTAACTCATCCCTAACACCTATATATACATGACCTTAAGGGGGGTGGGGGGCTGAATTCTCACACTCTCACACCTCCTCACCAACACTCTATCTTCACTCATCTTCTCCACTCTTTCTTCCTAACGTTTGCACCAAGGAGGAAGGGAGAAAGCCTCCATCTTCTTCTCCAAACTCACATGCAAGTGAGAAATATGAATCCCCAAGGTATCTAGTTCACCTCCAAGGCTTTTAATCTACACTTTCTTCAGGTTTTGTTGGTTGGATTCTCATTAAGATTTCATGAACTAAAAGTGGTGCAACTATGGATTATAGTGTAGAGTTTGCTTGGATTTCCTCCTAATTTCTCTTCAAAGACTCTACCCAACCATTTCAAGGTATGGAGAACTCAAATTTCACCTCTGATTCACGAAAAAATGACATGCAAGGGCTGTCCTTACTGTTTTAAAAATTCTGCTCTAAGTGTGGTTAGGGAAATCATACATTGTTGTGGTTGTTGTTGAGTTGTAAGCTTGGGGTTGTGTTAGAAATGATCATGGCTATGTTTAGAACTCTTTGAATGTTGGAAATATTCTGTGTGCAGGTCTTTGTATCCCAAGAATTTCGTGGTGAAAGGGTTTCTAAACCCAATCACCTCCTTGTGTTGTTGATAGATCCAAAAGGGTGTTTTAGGTGTTGTTGTGATTGCCCTAAGGTGTTTAGGATTGAAAAACCCTTGCATGTGATATAACCTTTGTTTAACACACTGAACTCATGATCTTTAACTCATTCCAAAGGTTAGAACTCGAAAATTTTGAAGGTTAAGAAGCCATGCAAATCGGTCCCAAGTATTCAAGAGTTAAGGAAAACCCTAACACCTTAATTCCTTGATAACTTGAGTTCCTAACGTCCAAATTTTACATATAATATATGCATGTGTTCATATTTTAAATTCCTAGCTAAATATAATTCTTTAAGGGACAAAAAAATCGAAATCCTTACTGTTTAAAGGGAAAAACGAAAACAGTCCCTAGTTCGCACTCCAAACTATCTAATTTTTGACTATATGTAAGTCTATGTTTCAAATTACCATATGGTTTATAAATTCTGAGTTTTATGAGCCTAAACTTATATTAGTACTCTGTTTTATGAAGATAAAGTGTGTATCTCAAGATAATAATTTTTCTAAAGCTTTTCTGAAGCGAATCCGAGCCTCCTAAGTCAAATTCTGAGTTTTAAACCAATAGCATCTCTGAAAATCTTTTCGTGGCTAATCAAGATTTTAGTTATATCCAAACTAGATATTTGAGTATGTTCTAATATCTAGAACCTCATTTAGGTGTTTTACTTTGCAATCTGAATAAACTTAGTGATATCGAAATTAACTATTTATGACCTAATCAGGTACGCGGCACTCGAGTAATCAGCAACAAAGGAACATTAAGTTTAGTAAGGTTAAAGGTATGGAGAGAAGTGTCTTTATATAGGTGCTTACAAATGATGCCAAAGATATTCATGCATCTCTAAGTTAGGCCATGTGCGGATATAGTCGAATACTATTTCTGTGGCCGCGAACAATCGAGTAGCGAGACTTAGTTGTTCGTAAATTAATTTAAACTCTAAATTATTATGGATATGTTTGGTTGAAGTGGTTCAACGGAATTGAATGATTATGTTTGTTTATATGAATGATCATTATGACTGAGAGTTTGATAATGAAAGTACTAATTTAACTCAATATTCTGTTAAATTTTGAACTGTGACATATTGTTGAGTTGACTATTGAACTGTCATCAAACATTCTCATGGCATAGCATATGAAAATTCTTGATGAAACTTAAAGAATGAAAGTTTTGCTTATGAAATATTTGACGAAGGATGAAGGGGAAATGTTTTTCTGACTTATATCAGAACTGGCGTATTTTACAATGATTGGAAAATCTTTTTGATCAATAAGCCAGTGAGTTAGAAATGAGTTAGAACTTGAAAAAAAATGTTATAATTGAGTTTCAATGAAAATGTTTTGTTATTACCCTAAAAAGGCTTCCCGTGATTCTTCTTTTTAAAAGGAAAAAAAAGAAGAAAAAAAACCCTATGCTTTGTAGGAATCGGAAGATTCATGTCACTATGTTTACCGTTTGTAATGTAACACCGCGAATTTTACGATTTTGAATTATAAGATTTTATTAATATTGTTATTAATTATATTTCGAAAATGAATTTCTGGGAATTTTCGGTTAAGAATTAGATGAAACTCTAGCTGCGTTTTAATCTTGTAATTCTATTTCCAATTTGGTGGTAAATTTTCATGATTTTCGGAGACAGTCGATTTCAGACCGCTGTCGGGGCCGAATCTCATCCGGTACGGCTCAAAAAGTGGTTTTTGAGTTCCGTAACTCGGAATCAAATTCCGATTGCGCCGTTGGCTTCGTAATTTCATTTCGAGTCAGTATAGACCCTGAGTACACCCATACCTATTTTCTAAATATTTTTCACTCGGAATGCCGAAATCCGAAATTCTAATCAGATATTAAAATCGGGCGATTTATAATACCCGATCGAGTATTGGCCTATAATACTCGAGCATGTTTATTGCACGTATCCGTGAAGTGGTCCTTTCGCATTGGGATGTGAGATTTGACTTCCATAAAGCAAATCTCACATCACTTTCTCAAATATCCTATGAGCTCATCATTAGCTACCCTAGGAGATTTTTCATTATTGCCTAGAGGGAAATTTGATTTCCCTCTCCCCTTAAACCCTCACACTTCACACTTCACTCTCACACTCTCTCATTTGCAAAATTTTCAAGAGAAGGTAAAAATCATCTCTTCATCTTTTCCCTCATTTCTCATTGCTTCTTCCATCCTCAATCCTTGATCTCTCAACATTCAACCAATGGATGTTGATGAGAATTAAGTATGTTGTTGATGAGCATGTTAAGAACATATTCAACCGTTGAAATTTTCTAAAATGCCTTCTAACTCATTTTCTCCTCAAAACCGAAAATAGTGATGTTCTTGAACTTATGAAAATATTTTGTTGAAACCATGAACAACTTGTGTTCATGGAGTTTTTATAAGGTTTTATTACATGTATTTTGTTGTTTTA
>NC_032013.1:6781250-6783172 GCF_001865875.1 Lupinus angustifolius
TGATAAAATCAAAGGAACCTTTAGGAAGTGTTTTCGGGGCGTTACAACATGGTATCAGAGCGGCTCTTTCCTATTCAGTCTGATGGCCTTACATGCTTTCTTGTGCGACTTTGTGTGATAGTTGTCTATTTGAGTATGATTATTTGATTGTCGTTGGAGTTCGACGATGGAAGTTTCTAATGAGAAGAGTATCTCACCTACTTTAAATGTGTGGTTAATAAGATGGCTGGAAGAGGAACCGCAAACCTGGACTTAATGGCAGCAATGACCGTGGCAATCCAAGGTGTAAATGCTAATCTACACCAGCTGAATCAGCAACAGCATCAGGCTCAGTCGTCTCAAGGGTCGACTCAGTATAAGGGGCTGGACGAGTTCTGTCGTCGTCAACCCCCAAGATTTGAAGGAGGATTTGCACCTGAGGCTGCAAATGAATGGATCCAAGAGCTGGAGAAAATCTTCCGGGAACTCATGTGTACTGATGAACAGAAGGTTACCTATGCTACTTACATGCTGAGTAAGGAAGCAGATAACTGGTGGGAGTTCACCAGGAGGCAGATGGTGCATGAGCACCAGGTGGTCAGCTGGTGGTCAGCTGGACCACATTCAAGGACAAGTTTCTACAGAAGTATTTCCCTGCTGATATGAAGACGAGGAAGGAAATGGAATTCCTGAAGCTTCAACAAGGGAGTTTGTCGGTGGGAGAGTATGCCGCCAAGTTCGAGGAATTGACGAGGTATGCCCCACATTACAATGAGATTGGAAACGACAGATCAAAGTGCGCTAAGTTCGAGGATGGACTTAAGCCTGACCTGAAGGTGATGTTCATTCACCAGCAGATACCAGACTTTGTGACTCTGGTCAACAAGTGCAGGCTCTACGAGGAGAGCCTCAGAGCAAGGAATGCGACACTGAAAAGTGTTGTATCACCTCCAACATTGGTCAGTCCACAGAGGAGTGGTGGACAGGGGTTTGGAAGGGGAAGGCCCTTCAACCGCAATCAAAGGTCTGCTGCGTCTTCTTCAGGAAGTCATCAGAGGAGCTTTCAGCCTTATAACAACAGAAGTTTCAGACCAGAAAACAACAACAACAGCAGGATGAGTTCGTCTGTTGGGAACTACAATCGAACTGCGACACCAGTGTGTCCCTAGTGTAAGGGAAGGCACTTTGGTAACACCTGTGTGACTTGCTTTCATTGCAATGAGGTGGACATTACAAGTCTTCATTCCCAAAGCTAAAAAGGGAAGCAATGAACTCAGTACAGGCGACACGACCCAGGGCTCAGGGCAGAGTGTTCACGATGAGCGGAACAGAGGTCGGGGCTAACGAATATCTCATTCAAGGTACCTGAAATGTTAACGAGATTCCTTTATCTGTACTGTTTGATTCGGGTGCGATCCATTCCTTTATTGCTATTGATGTTGTCAACCGTTTAGTTTTACCTGTTGTGTTTTTACCTTATGAGTTGCTTGTCTCCACACCCACTAGCCACCAGTGAACCAGTGATCGTGTCAACCGTGTGTTCCCAATGTCCGATAACTTTAGAAAACCGAGGATTTTTGGTGGACCTGATATGTCTACCCTTATCCCAGTTAGATGTCATTTTAGGTATGGATTGGTTATATAGAAATCATGTTCTTTTGAACTGTTTTAGTAAAACCGTAGTGTTTAGCGAACCTGTAGAAATCAGTAAACCCAACTATGAGGCTAAAAATACATCTGCCAACGAGATGAGAAGTTGTTGAAGAACGAAGCTCAGGTGTTTATGATGTTGGCTTCGTTGGAAAAGGAAGGTAGAGTAGAGATTCAGAGCCTACCTGTAGTCAGAGACTTCTCCGAGGTATTTCCGGAAGACATTCCTGGATTACCTCCAGTAAGAGAGATAGAGTTTGCTATCGATCTAGTTCCTGGAACTTGACCGATCT
>NC_032013.1:6783272-6785502 GCF_001865875.1 Lupinus angustifolius
TTGGAAGATCTGCTGCAGAAGCAATTTGTCAGACTTAGCGTTTCGCTGTGGGGTGCACTAGTGTTGTTTGTCAAGAAAAAGGATGGTAGCATGAGGTTGTGCACCGATTACCGGCAGCTGAATAAGGTCACCATCAAGAACAAGTACCCATTTCCGAGGATTGATGATCTGATGGATCAACTGAGAGGAGCTACAGTATTTTCTAAGATCGATCTGAGATCTGGATATCACCAAATACACGTGAAGTCGGAGGATATTCCGAAAACTGCTTTTCGGACGCGTTATGGTCATTATGAATACCTCGTGATGCCATTTGGTGTAACCAATGCTCCTGCAGTATTCATGGATTACATGAACAGAACTTTTCATCCTTATCTCGACACATTTGTGGTCGTATTTATCGATGATATTCTAATTTACTCAAAGATTGTAGAAGAACATGTCGAGCATCTGTGAATGGTGCTGCAGATATTGAAAGACAACAAGCTTTACGCCAAACTTTCGAAATGTGAGTTTTGGCTAGAGTTTGTAAATTTTCTCGGTCATGTGATCTCGAAGGGAGGAATTGCAGTGGATCCTGCGAAGGTGGAGACTGTAATGAACTGGAATTACCCTAAGTCAGTAATGGAGATCAGGAGTTTCCTCGGTTTAGCGGGCTATTATCGGAAGTTCATTGAAGGATTCTCCAAACTGGCGTTGCCACTGACTATGCTGACGAGGAAAGATAGAGCGTTTGTCTGGACGGCCAGGTGTGAAGAGAGTTTTCAGGAATTGAAGAAGAGGTTGACCACATAACCTGTTTTGATCTTTCCAAATCCTAGCGTGAACTACAATGTGTATTGTGACGCGTCGAAGCAAAGGTTAGGTTGTGTGTTGATGCAACAAGGAAAGGTGGTGGCTTACACGTCAAGACAGTTAAAAACTCATGAACAGAACTACCCTACGCACGATCTGGAAGTAGCTGCAATCGTATTTGCTCTCAAGATTTGGACACACCATCTGTACGGTGTAAGGTTTGAAGTTTTCAGCGATCATAAGAGCTTAAAGTAATTATTTGATCAGAAGGAACTGAATATGAGGCAAAGGAGGTGGATAGAATTCCTCAAGGATTATGATTTCGATCTTCAGTACCACCCTGGAAAAGCAAATGTGGTAGCAGACACATTAAAAATATCTCGACGATAATGGTTAACGAGATGAAGCTGATAGAAGAATTCAGAGATTTAAATCTAGCGGTTCAAGTTGGACCTAAGAGTTTGATTTGCGGCATGCTCACCGTGACAAATGAGTTCATGGAGCAATTGAAAAGTTTACAAGATTCGGACCCAGAACTACAAGAGAAGAAAAGCCTACTGGTCGAAGGAAAAGCCCCAGAATTTCAGATTGGGACTGATGGGGTACTCAAGTGCAAAAACAGAATTTGCGTTCCAAGAGACCCTGATTTGAGGATGGCAATCTTCGACGAAGCACACCGGAGCAAGTTGAGTATTCACCCAGGAACTACCAAAATGTATCAAGATTTGAAGAAAACGTTCTAGTGGTCAGGGATGAAGAAAGAGGTAGCCGAGTATGTTTCTCGTTGCTTGACATGCCAGAAAGTGAAGATTGAACACAAGCGACCTGGTGGAGAACTACAACCATTGGATATTTCGGTTTAGAAATGGGACAACATTTCGATGGACTTCGTGAGTGGATTTCCGAAGACTCAGAAGGGTTACGATGCTGTTTGGGTAATTGTGGACCGTTTGACCAAGACATCCCACTTTCTGCCTATCAACATGAAGTACTCTTTGGAGAGATTGACGGAGTTTTACATTAAAGAGACTGTCTGATTGCATGGTATTCCCACTAATATCATCTCGGATAGAGATCCGCGCTTCACTTCCAAGTTCTGGAATGGTTTGCAATCAGCTTTGGGGACTAAGTTAAGCATGAGTTCAGCTTATCACCCGCAGACTGATGGTCAATCAGAAAGGACGATTCAATCGTTGGAGGATCTTCTTAGAGCATGTGTGTTGGAAAACCTAGGAAGTTGGGTTGATCATTTGCATTTGATTGAGTTCACCTACAATAACAGCTTTCATTCAAGTATCGGTATGGCGCCGTATGAAGCTTTGTACGGTAGGAAATGCAGAACGCCATTATGCTGGTTTGAAACGGGGGAGAATTTGATTTTAGGACCCGATGTGGTTCAGCAAACGACGGATAAGATTCGAATGATAAGGGAGAA
>NC_032013.1:6785602-6791293 GCF_001865875.1 Lupinus angustifolius
GCTACTATGACAAGAGGAGGAACCCTCTCAGTTTTGAAGAAGGAGATCATGTATTCATGATAGTGGTTCCGACAACTAGTATTGGCAGGTTATTAAAAGCCCGTAAGCTTACCCCAAAATTCATTGGACCGTACCAAATCCTTAGGAAAGTTGGACCAGTAGCTTACCAAATAGCCTTACCACCTTTATTGTCCAATCTACACAACGTTTTCCATGTGTCTCAACTTAGAAAATACATTAGTGACCCGTTGCACATAATCGAACCCGATTCAATTCAGTTAAAGGATAATCTTACGTTAGAGACATTGCCAGTAAGGATCAGTGATCGGAGTATCAAGACTCTTCGAGGGAAAGAAATCGCATTGGTTAAGGTCATATGGAGTCAAGCGATGGCGAAGATGCGACTTGGGAGGTCGAGGGTGCGATGAGAGAATCTTATCCCCACCTGTTTGAGTGAGAGGTATGCTCTATTTTTGAGGACGAAAATCTTTTAAGAGAGGGAGGATTGTAACACCGCGAATTTTACGATTTTGAATTATAAGATTTTATTAATATTGTTATTAATTATATTTTCGAAATTGAATTTCTGGGAATTCTTGGTAAAGAATTAGACGAAACTCTAATTGAGTTTTAGTCTTTTAATTCTATTTCCAATTTGGTGGTAAATTTTCATGATTTTCGGAGACACTCGGTTTTGGACCGCTTACGGGGCCGAATCTCACCCGGTACGGCTCAAAAAGTGGTTTTTGAGTTCCGTAACTCGGAATCGAATTCCGATTGTGCCGTTGGCTTCGTAATTTCATTTCGAGTCAGTATAAACCCTGAGTACACCCCTACCTATTTTCTAAATATTTTTCACTCGGAATGCCGAAATCCGAAATTCTAATCAGATATTAAAATCGGGCGATTTATAATACCCGATCGAGTATTGGCCGATAATACTTGAGCATGTTTATCGCACATATCCGCGAAGTGGTCCTTTCACATTGGGATGTGAGATTTGACTTCCAAAAAGCAAATCTCACATCACTTTCTCAAATATCCCATGAAATCATCATTAGCCACCTTAGGAGATTTTTCATGATTGCCTAAAGGGAAATCTAATTTCCCTCTCCCCTTAAACCCTCACACTTCACACTTCACTCTCACACTCTCTCATTTGCAAAATTTTCAAGAGAAGGTAAAAATCATCTCTTCATATTTTCCCTCATTTCTCATTGCTTCTTCCCTCCTCGATCCTTGATCTCTCAACATTCAACCAATGGATGTTGATGAGATTTAAGTATGTTGTTGATGAGCATGTTAAGAACATATTCAACCGTTGAAATTAAAACGCTTTCTAACTCATTTTCTCCTCAAAACCGAAAATGGTGATGTTCTTGAACTTATGAAAATATTTTGTTGAAACCATGAACAACTTGTGTTCATGGAGTTGTTATAATGTTTTATTACATGTATTTTGTTGTTTTAGCCAAAGGGGATGATGATAAAATCAAAGTTCAATTGGAACATGAAAACGTGACTGAATTGGTCCTAGTTACCCTTTTTTTTGAAGTAAAAAAAACGACTCTCGATCTATGTCTAAAAAAAGGAGGGGTGGGAATAACTCATATAAAATCAATCCCCTCGGTTCTCTCGGAAAAACTTGGGTAACCTTTAGGAAGTGTTTTGAAGAAAAAAAGTGAGAATGTATGTATTTCTAATTGTTTTAGCCTTAAAACCATGGCTTGGAACAAGTTGGAAAAATAGAAATTTTTGTTAAAAAGGATGTTAAGGTTTATGAGTACATGAATGTCTCATAAAACTCTTAAAGGATACTTTGCATAACTTACTTTAAAATGGTAAGATTATCAAAGAATGTCTTAAATCGGAATATGGAGTTTTAAGTATTTTGGTAACGATTTTAGAAATATCGGAAACTAACGGATTTTATTGTGGTAGTTACGAAGATTTCGGTGTTCGAACCTTGTGATCACGATGGGAAAAAGAGAAATCATTTTAAGTATTTTGGTAACGATTTTAGAAATATCGGAAACTAACGGATTTTCATTTTGGTAGTTACGAAGATTTCGATGTTCGAACCTTGAAACCAAACCACCCTTAGTTGACGAGTTAAAGCACACTTCATTAAGGCGAGAGAGAACATGTCGTGACATAGTGGTGTCCGAATATGACACCTGGATCTCTTAAACCATCTCAAAGGTTTTGGGGTTAACTTGGATTTTAAAAAACCCAAGATTTTTATGTTTGAGTACTTTTGAATATATATGATTATTGATGAAATGTGTTGAATATTGTATATGAATGTTGTTGGGAACTTTTCTGTGTGTAGGTGTTTGAAAAACCATGTTTAAGGGTGTTTTCGGTTGTCGAAAAGGGCAAAATTGGTATTCTGTCCAAGTCCCTGTCGCTTGGGCGAGAAACTCTCGCCTGGGCGAGAACAGCCTAGCTTGGGCGAGGACTGGGTGAGGGACTGGGCGAGGGGAAGTTTTGATTCTGGAACTCCCTCGTCTGGGCGACAAAACCTCGCTTGGGCGAGCAAGCCTCGCCTGGGCGAGGAAGGGCCTCGCTTGGGCGAGAACGCCCAGGATTTTAAAGAGTTTCTGGAACTCTCTCGCTTGGGCGATAGTACCTTCGCCCAGGCGAGGAAGGCTTAAGTCTATGTGAGATTTAAAGATGAATGGTCGCTTGGGCGACTAGTCCCTGCTTTGACGAGGGACAACGTGGAATGATTTAAATGAAATGATGTGGTGAACAATGTGACGAACCCGGGTAGGGTGTGTTGTGATATAAAGGTTGTGGAATGAGATCATGACTTAGATGAGAAGCATGACTCCACAAAAGTATGAAAGCATTGTTTGTGTTTATGCCTTGTTGGACAAGTATCCGACTTGAGGTCGTGAACTAGGGAGGTACCCTAGTAAGGATACATGATATCATGGAACAACGATCGGCCGACCGTAAGAGGCTTGGTCATGTGACCGCCCAGGATTATTCGGTGATGGGTTGTAGTGATTGAGATGTTACCTTGAGCATGTACTGTTGACATACTATCGGGTCCCACGAGAAGCATTCCTTGTCGGGAGATGGCTTAAGGATGGACTGATCATGTGTTTGATTAATACATTTGCACTTGACTTTGACTATAAATGCATTGCATTGTGACCAAGAAGTAGTGGAGAGGAAATGACGGGACGACTTAAATCACCATGAAGTAAGTAGGGACGACACTGATTGGACGGTGATTCGCCAACAGCGTCTTGAGGGAGAGTCTGGGTGAGACGAGTCCCTTGTATTCCTGGGGAGGTACCCTGTTGGATCGGACAGTTCTCACAGGCCAAACTAGGCAATCTCTGACAACCCCGGGATTGCATTCGAGATTGATGAAAGGGATGCCCAGAAAGCGTTTGTACGACCTGGTTCCGGGTAGGACTGTTCCCGAGGGAACCGATCGATCTATTTTTACTTCCTTGCGAGGATATGTTATTTCGGGTGTGTACAAAGCGGCTTGGTACGGGACCTGTACTCTCGATTATTTCCGATTAGGATGTTGGATGGATATTGGTGTAAGGTGGATAATCATGACATATCATGCATACATTATCATTATGGAAGTGAATTCCCACATGTGAGTTACAAGTGTTGTGTATTCCTACGTTTATGCATGTGATATGGCTATGAGTATAATGTTGATTATATTATTTGATATATTGGTAATGTTGGAATAAATGGTAAGTTATGACTTTCTTCGTGAGGTCAATGATAAATGATGAACTGTATGTTAAAAATATATATTATGTCTGAGTGTGATATTCTGAGTAAGTCCACGTCGTCAATGAATTTATGTTCATTAGATGTCTTACTCTCTCTGTTGTATTGTTTCTTGTTTTGTATATGTTTGCTATGCAGATGGCCAACAACAGCACCCACATTCGCGGTTATCACTTCACGATGTCCCCGATGGGACAATGGGATAGTGATAGACACAAATGTACATACACAGGCCCCTGCGGTCTGTCGTTGCACATGGTGTCCAACGGGTCATCGATGATGAATCCTCAACCCGACACCTACATTTACACTTCTTTCACCTTGCCGCCAAGGGGGCTAAGGTCTCTAGAGAATGGACTTCGGTACCCGCCAGTCAGGAATGATGGTGCTGCTCCCTCCCACGGTCGTAGGACATGATCAGATTGTTTGGATGCTCCGTCATCCAGTAGAGCCCAGAGGAGCCGGGTTCTTGGAGGACGTCCCTGCAAGAAGACTCCAATTTTGAGAATGTCTTCCCCTCCGAATTATGTCGCTGGGTTATGGCATAATGAAGTGGAGGAAGAGGAGGAGGAGGACGAGGTCGTCGAGCTCGTAAATGTAGAGAGCTCGATGGAGGTGATCGACCTCGTGTCGGACTCGGAAGAGGAGGAGGACCCGAGTGAGGGGTCCAGCATTCCTGGAATCTTTTGAGTCAGCTTGTGGCCAGTCGATGCCCCTTTTGATGTCCTCTTTTTGTTTTGATGGGGGCTGTGTTTCTTTTTTATTTTTGTATATGTTAGTGGCGATGTAGTTTCCACCTTGTTGACTTAGTTTGTATGAACTAATTAGGGCTTAATCGATTATATGCATTATGTTATTCAAGAAATTGTGAATCAGGTTAAGTTATCATCCGATAACGATAAGTTGATTTTCCGCATTCGAGTTACTTAAAGTGATGTCCCGGAAAAGGAAGGTTTTAAAAGGAAACAATTTTATGTCACCAATTCAAAAAAAAAAAAAAATTACCCATTTTTCTGCAATATTTTTTAGAAGTATTTTTCGGGGCGTTACATGTAACATAGTCTGCGGGAACATACGACACTGAGATTGTGTTAAGAACCCAGAGGGGTACCTTGTCTGTGTGACTTGGTTGAGGAGACATTGTGAGTGGAGATTGATTTGTCAGGAATAGGATAGCTCCCTTGAGCCGACAGAACTCTTCGCAGTAACTACAGCGACCTCTGACACCCCCTTGAAGGTATCGTGCTCAGGGTGATGCAGCGATTATCTTTGCCAACCGGAGGGTATTTCCGGCGCTATTGAGTGCACGATAGTCATATGCCTTTTGGTTACCAATGGTTGGCATGACGTTGTATTCGTCCTGTTCGCTTCCTAAGAACGACAAATGGCTGGTCGGGCTCGATGAGTCGGTACCATTGCTGTTGAGGTATCGTTAGGGGCCCAGTTAGGAGACATTTTCTCCATGCATTCATCTACAAAATAGTTGGTCTCATTAGATTAACGAGTGCATTCATTATTACATCATGCTCATACATATGATTAAATTGTTATATTAATACTTGTTTGATCTGTTTTATGTTATGACTTTATTAATTATTGATTGTTTATCTTATATAGAGATACTTACTCTCCAATCTCACATTACAGGTAGTGATGGACTTAGAGGCTTCTTTTGTGGTTCCTCCTTGTCGAGTAGAGATCATGCCTCTCCCGTCGGGGGAGGTTGTTGAAAGCATTTTTCGGTGTTTTTATTTTAGTTGGGAGTTTTCTTCTCTCAATAAATCGTCCTGACAGCAGTGTCAATTTGTTGAAAGACTAATACTCTCATTTTCGTTATGTTCCTTTTGTAAGTAAGAGAAGTCGGTTTTATTCTTTGTTCGCCATTTGGGCTTTGTTGAAATAAATTCCAACGCCGGTATA
>NC_032013.1:6791887-6793740 GCF_001865875.1 Lupinus angustifolius
ATTGGCAAATATGAGGAGGCTCTTATTAGTGCTTTCACTAAGGATGAGATTAAAGAGGTTTTCTTCTCATGAATGGGCCTGCTTTTACAGGGAAAGGTTTGGTTGTCATTGGACTCACTCTTCTAGATACTTCAAATCCTCCATTTGGCCTAGAATTAGAGACAATTGGTCTTTAACTTCTGAAAATGCAATTTGGTTAGTTGGTGATGGGCACCAGGTTAATTTCTGGTTAGACAATTGGATTGAGGAACCAATTGTGGATTTGATGAACATTCCTCTTCTGCTGCAGGCTTCTCTTAAAGCTACTTGTGCTAGCTTCATTGATGGAAATCATTGGTTGATTCCTAAACTTATAAAGGATTCTTTTCCTTCTATTTGCTCTAAAATTGCAGCAACTAAGATAGTTGATCATGATCAACTGATTTGGAAAGCCTCAGCTGATGGTTCTCTGTCCATGAAAATGGCTTACTCAACATTCTCTCATAATCACAACTCTTTATCTTGGAGTAAGTTAATTTGGACTGATTTTATTCCTCCTTCTAAATCCTTTTTAGTGTGGAGACTTATTCATGCTAGATTACCAACTGATGAAAACCTCATGATAAGGGGCTGTGCTATGGCATCAGTTTGTAGTCTTTGCTTCAAACACACTGAGGACTCTACTCACCTGTTTCTGAATTGCATCTATGCTACTTCTCTCTGGTCTTGGTTCTCTAGTTTTTTCTCCATCACTCTAGACAATTCATCAGTCTTAAGCCTTCTGAGAAGTTGCTCCAATCACACAAATAAGCAATTGGTTCAGGTTTTGATTGCTTGCTTAGTGCACATGTTATCTAAAATCTAGTTCTGCAGGAACCAAAGAATCTTTGAAAATGCTTCTACTCCTTTGCATTTGGCAATTAATGCTATCAAGAGGGACACCTCTCTTTCTGGGGCCTCTGCTAAAGCTTCTTCTTCTGCTCATACGGTCAAGGACCTCATTATTCTGAGAAGCCTGGACATTGCTTTGAACATCAACAAAGCTCCGGTTATAATTGAGGTCATCTGGAGGACTCCTCGAGTTGGTTGGGTGAAAGCAAACTCGGATGGGGCTGCTCATGGTAGTCCTGGGATTTCTGGATCGGGAGGTTTATTTAGGGATCACATGGGTTCTTTTATGCTGGCTTTCTCAAACTACACTAGCATTCAATCAGCAATCTTTGCTGAGCTGCATGGTGCCATGCATGCTGTTGCAATTGCTGCTAACCGTGATTGGTGCAATCTTTGGCTGGAGTGTGATTCAACTTTAGTCATTGACATTTTTAATGGAACTTCTCTTCCTCCTTGGCAGCTGCTTCCTTTGTGGTTGAAGTGCAAGAATGACATGCTTTCCTTCAATTGTAGTATATCTCATATATATAGGGAATGGAATCAATGTGCTGATCTTTTGGCTAATCATGGTTTACATTCTAGAACAAATATTATATGGTCCACAATTCCTTATTTCATTGTTAATGAATGTAATAGGAATGCCCTTTGCTTACCTAATTATAGGTTCAAAAACGACTAGGGCTCTTTGTATGATTTCCTTTTTCTAATATATTCGGGTGCTTGCACCATTGCTTAAAAAAATAAAGTGTTTGCACGGGTCTCCATTTTGGTTTTACTAAAGTTAAATTAGTATAGTATAAAAGCATAAAATAATTTGGTTTGAACAATTTGAAATGATAAAATTAAATGATATAACCAATATTATAATAATGAATAAGTTGTGAGGAATGAAAATTTTATTTATGAAAATTAAACATAAAAAAGTTGTGAAAAAGGTAGATAAAATATTAAATTGTGATAAAAGTTAAAACGAGTGACTGAGG
>NC_032013.1:6793840-6811331 GCF_001865875.1 Lupinus angustifolius
AAAAATTAGATAAGTCTCACATTTTCTTCATTTTGTGAAATTTTTACATGTAAAGAATTCAACATGAAGAAATTAAAATTTATGAAAAGTAGACAAAATGTTAATTTGGGGCAAAGGATAAAATGAGTGACTAAATGAGGAAAATAGTGTTACAAAAGTCTTACAAGTTGAATTATAAAACTACATTTGCTCAAAAGGGATATATTTTTTAGGATTGAAAGGTTCATCCTTATTTTCATTTAATATCCATATACTATCACATAGGTTGAAAGTTGTCAATAATTATGCATATTATAAGGATTATTAGGATATGTTTGATGCAAGGAATAATATCTACTTTAAAATGATTAAAATATAGCAATAATGGAATTATAAAAAAAACAATTTTGATTAGGATAGTTGATTATAAAAGGATGAGGGAAAGATTAGGGAAAACAAATCCATGAATGATATTAATGTATTATATAGGAATTTCTTCAATTTAAGAATTAAATAATTTTAAAACTATTACTAATAATTGTTTTAAAAAATGTGAATCATTTAGGTCAAATAGATCAATAAAATATCAATGGAACTCAATTTGTCATCTTATATTAATCAAACTTTATATTCATTAACAAAGGTATAATAAACTACATTTAAACATTTAAATGGATAGCTTTTCTTATAACACAATTTCAAATGAAAAGAAAGATGTATATACTGACATTATATGAATTTTATATACTAATAGTGTATCATTCATCATTCATATTTAATCATAATTAGTTTAAATGGATATTTTTTCTCATAACATAATTTCAAATTTGTTCCTTTAACACAATTTCAAATCGTTCTATAGAAGGATTGACAGTTAAATTTTTAATTCTCAATTTTTATTTTTTCAAATTGGTATAAAACTAAACGTTTTTTTAAAATGGAAATATGAAGTAAATTAAATTAATATGTGCACAATGCAATAAGTTAAATTATGCATAATGATGTCATAAATTTCGTAATTTAGCAACATGCTATTATAACATAATTAATAATCAACTTATATCACATAGCATGACACCACTGCAAATCTTAAGAAAAATGGAACACATGAATACTTAATTATATTAGGCAAAATAGTTTATATTCACTAACCAAGGTATAATAGACTACATTTGAGAATTTAAATAGATAGTTTTTCTCATAACTCAATTTGAAAACCGTTCTTTTAACACAATTTCATATTGTTCTATAATATATAATGACAATTAAAGTTTTCAATTCTCATTTTTTTATTGAAATGATTTCCCTTTTTAAATTGTTACAATACTAGATGTTTTCTGAAATGACAATATCTAATAAATTAAATAAATACATGGATAAAGTAATAAGTTAAATTATGCATAACTCAATAAGTTAAATTTTGAACAATAACAATATAAATTTAGAAATTTAGCAATATGTAGTAACATATATGAAGTAGCATATTTTCATATAAATTAATATATTGATATATTATTTGGCTAAAACTAGTTTGAATCTCTCACCCTTTTCTAGAATTTGGGACTCGCCACATGAAGGAGCTCTCCCTCTTCTTCAAATGGATCTCATACTATTCTTTAGTTTCTTTGTTTTTTAGTTTTCTGAAGTACGAAAAAGAATCTTAAGAAAAGTGTAACACATAAATATGCAATTAAGCATAGTTAATTTGATAACAATCAACATAAATACACAATTTTGAAATCCTTATAAATACCGTTAATTTTAAAATAATATTTTCTCTTATGCATATATATCAAATTATGTAAATCTATACAGATCAACAAAACAATGGTCTAATTATATAAGACTCCACTAGATCCCAAATATTAAATTAAGTTAATAGTCAAGTTTTGATTCTTGTGAACAACATTTGTTGAGATTTGTTGAGATGTGCACCTACATATTCTGAAAGATTACAAAATATTCTTCATAATACTAAAAAAACAACGTGCACCATGGTCAGTACAATGGAAAAAACATTCCTCATGTTATATATTAAAAAATTGCATGTAAAAAATAAAAAACATTTCTCACCTGATTTCATAAAGGATGTAATATATATATATATATATATATATATATATATATATATACTGTGAATGTAATTATTTATAACAATCAATACATTATTTATCATTCATTTATATTACTTTTTTGAAGAATAAATAAAACATAAATAATGAATGATATAATAACAATGTATAAATCTCATACACTACAATATTTTTTTTTTCTCTTCTTTAAAACTAGGAAGTGGGAGTATAGAGAAATATATAAATGTATAATCTAGTTATAAAAATCTCCCATTCAACATCATACAGCAAACTTTATGAAGAAAGGACATTAAAGCTATAGAGGTTATTATCAATGGTTGATTACCTCTATAGTCATATGACCTCAAAATAAACAAGATTATCAAATTTATATATTTGGGGTGTTACTTTATCAGATCCTTAAATTTCATTGGCCATGCCAACAAATTCACTCAATTAATGTAGCTCCTTACTTTGCAGAAGGATCACTAGGATCATGTGTATTTAATGTATGCTATAATTGTTGATTCACATGATCAAGCAAATACTTTTTTCCTGTAAGAAGTAAGTAAGAATAATGCTTTAGTAAGAGAAATCCTAATGAGTGCTTCAAAAACATTGTTTAAGGTAAAGAAAAATTAAAAAATGGTATTGAAAAATATTCTTTACACTTTTAGAAATGATGAATGTAGTTTTCTAAAATTAACTTTTTCTTTAATATTTATTAGACAATATTCTTAAGGCAATGGCTAATATTTTGACTAATGGTCCCCATGCACCCTTATACTGAAAATATATACCAGAAATCAGGGTGAAGATATAAGGTGGTCCTAACTAATGAATTAATTAAAGTGTGGTCCTAAGTAAAATCCGACAAGGATTTAATATATATACAATGACAATGTAAGTGTTTTTTACACTATCAGCAAATCATCTATCATTGATTTGTTAACTATCATTGTTAATTATCATTGTTAATTATCATTGACTCTCAAACAAAAGTAATACAAATCAATGGTGGATGATGTGCTGACAGTTTAAAAAACTTTACACCGTCGGCACCTATTTTAAACTCATCTGATAAAATGGACCTTCTAAGTACATTTGTATAACCTTCTTTACAATTGGCTTATTCTGTCTTTGCAGATCCCAAAGTATTGCCTTCATTGCATGTGGAGACCATTAACACATATATTAGAAATTACTCATATTCTTATTAATAATATATTTTTAGAAGGTTATGATAGTAATTTTATATAATACTCATACTTTTTATTTAATATTTATTATTTTTATCTATTATATTTGCACATATAAAAAGCTTTGACCTCTTTAATATTTTTTACTATTTGTTGTGATTAAGAATATTAATTAATGAACAATATTAAGTAATCTTATAATATTTTTTAAAAATCGTAACAATTAATAAATTAGTTAGAATCCTCTTCATTAATAGAATGATAATTATTTTGAAAAACAAAGGAAAATATAACTTTCGTTAATATATTTATCCCTTGAATTACAATAAAATTATATTTTATTAAAAACAAGAGAGAAATATGAATTTGTCTCTTTATTAATATAATTAATACAGTGGATCATTATTAGTATTAAATGTCTTACATAATAAGGAGTACACATCAAGTGTTCAGGAAAGAGGTTAGGCCAAAGCGTGATCTTGGCCATACTGGGAGTTATTATTTGCTATATTTGTGAAAGTAACTAAAGTCATCATTTCTTAATGGAGTGGGGATACATTTACTTTAGTTATTTAAAGTTACTCCTTATCATAATTATTAATTCTAAGAATATTTAATGATTTAAATATATTAATTAATTCAAATCTTTGGATTTCCCTATAATTAACAACTATGACAAGGAATAAGTTTAAAAAACTCACTCTTGGAATAAGTTAATCTCACCTAATCTTTTAGGGAGTATGTACATGGCAACAATTTTGGATTCTAATAATCTACGTCACTCAACAAGGGTAAAAAAATTAGTAGAAATCTATTAAACAATTATGGAACGGTAAGCGAACCGTGTCGTACAAGTAATACAATCCGGTAAAGTACCGGTATATCGTCCTGAGGGAGCGGAGTGGATTTACACTAATTCCTACAAGAATCAATTGAGCAACTATGTACAAGATTTGATTGATAAATTTGCATTGGTTTTTAGAAATAATCAAATTGAAATAACAGTTGAATATATTAAAATAAAAGAGTTGAGATCGAAACTCATCATTCTTTCCCTTTTGACATCCATGGATTCAATTCCTAATAACTGGTGAAGTTACTGATTTTGATGCACATTTTTTCATAAATCAATCACATCAATCCCCTGATTGTAACATTCTTAAGTAATCACTCAATTACCAATTCTTTGGATAATCTGATGATTAACTAGCATTAAATCAAATGTAAACGCAATTCCTACATCATTGTCCATCTCTAGATCAATTATGTAGCAAGAAAGATAATTCATATCCGGTATCAAGTTTAACAGTTAAACTTGAACCTTAAATCATGAATTCAATAGCTAATTGAAATCAAACAATAAACAAGGAATAAACTTTCCAAAACCAAACAACATTAATATAGAATTGAATCTAGGAATACAAAAAGTAAGAAGATTACATTTCGATTCCCAACTGGAGATCTCTAGCCGCTCATCCTAGCCATTACATACTCGAAATGATAAATAATACAAGAATTAATCACTCTAGAGTCATTCCCACGACTCCTATGACCTTTCCTCGCATTTCTCTCTCTAAATCTCGCGTCTTGGCCCCTTTTTTGCACTTATCATCCCCTTTTGAATTCTGGAACCACCCATATAATTCCCAACTCCTACATTCTCGCCCAAGCGAAAGATTCTCGCTTGGGCGAGTAGTTAATGATAGCACAGGTCTGAGTGTCATGCCTGAGCGCAGCTGGGCGCGGCTGACGCGCTTGGGCGCGGATATCTCGCCCGGGCGAGGATATTAAGCTTTGCTTGGGCGTGGATTGGTGCTTGGGCGAGAATTGGGCAGAGAGTTCAGCTTTGGCCTCTTCTTGGGGTCGCTTGGGCGAGCAGTCCACGCTTGGGCGCAACTCATCAGAGTTCCACAGCTCCAATCTTCTCATTTTTTCTCCTTTTTTTTCTTGTTTATTAACCTGAAACAACATAACACACGTAATCTAATAACAACTGAAATTTAAACTAGGTTATCATGAGTTACACACAATTTATATCATTTCATACACTAAGTGCCCCAAAATTCATATATATTTCATTAACAATTTGGCACTTAACAATATCTATTAACACTCATTGGATAAAATGGCAAAAAAGTATTAAAGTATTGGTGAAGTGATATAAGATCTCACTAGATTAATAAAATGATCAAAAGATCAAAGATTTGATTCATGTGAATGACATTTATTAAAAGAGACAACCATATACAGTTAGTATATCATTCATATCTCATTTATATTGGATGTCATACATTGCGAGTGATACATTTTTCTCTTGTTTTTATAAATGATTTTGTTCTTACCTTTCAAAATGTTTATTTATCACTACACAATTATGACATGTAGAGAAATCATAACAATATTTTTAAGAACATTTAGTTTTGGAATGAGAATGATAAAAAAATTAAGTGAATTTTAGTAAAATTATACAACTTACCTATCTTTTTTAAATTTACACAAATCACTCTAATTATATTTATACATTACATTAATTACCTCTTTCAAAGAAATAAGTGTAATTTCTTAAACAAAAAATAGTGAGGAATATTATTAAGTCAAATAAATATGGTATATTGTAAATACAAGTCCAAATAGTATAAGAATTAATATTTATTCATCATTTTTTATTCGTCACATACTGCATCAATAATTCTAAGGATGAGTTTAAATCACTCTTATACTATATTATAACTAACCAAAATGATGAATAGACACTTGACTCTTATGCTACTTGAACTTGTCTTCATAATATACCATATTTTATATAACATAATTACATTTGTCACTATTTTAGGTTTCAGAAATTACACTTATGGTAGTCAGTGTAAAATATGTACATAATTAAGGGTAGTTTGTGGGACAAGGATCATCTATCCTAAGAAAACTTTGTCTTCATGTACCAAGTCAATCAAACTTAATAGAATAATATACAAATAATAATTTCTGATATTATAATTTTGATTTTCAATTAAATAAGATTTTTTGATTGGATGGAGACACCAAGTGAGACATGAATGATGACAAATAATCCTCATCCGTAATTTGTGTAGGTTTAAAACAATAAGGAATAATATGTATAATTTCACTAAAACTCCTATTGTGTTAGTGTAATTTACTCTACAAAATTAATTACTAATTGAAAATGATTGTTTTGCCCATATATTAATTTCCCCAAATTACCAAAATATCACTGGCGTTTCTAAACTCAAGTGATTATAGCTCATTCTTGTTTATAGCTTATAGGAAAAGTTTGGTCCAAAATATGTTTATGGCACAATGTCATCATTGCCTTTCAACCACTAAACTTTTAAGTACATGGTTTAATCTCAACTCTTACTTTCTTCCTTCTCATGTGGCCAAATCACACACCTCTAATTCCACTCTCATCACTTTGTTTTCTTCTTTGTCTCATCATTCAAATGATTTAGGATTAAGGGTAAAAATCATTCTCATCATCTTCTCCTCACTCCAAATGTAACATCCATATTTTGGCTGTGATTATATTATAAAATCATATCTATCATAATATAAATATGTGATTTTTAAATAGTTTTTTCATATTTTATATATAACATTTCTATTATTTTATGTGATATATTTTATAATTATTAACTTGGAATTTTTGTATGTGTTTTTAGTTAGTTGTACAAGTCCATATGACTTGCATATACATTAAAAATATACTTTATAAGAGAATATTTGAGGTGAACAAAGTTAGAACAATCTTACTAATAATTTACTAAGTACTTTTAATTTTTAAAAGTATTTAAGTATATTGATTGAGACACTAACAGTGTTTCTAAAATGTTGGCAATGAATCGAATAAATTCGACATTCATTCGAAATTTAACTTATTATTTAATTCAATAAACTTGGTTTTTGAACTAAATGTGTATGACTCTAGCTTTGACATGCGACCCATTTGGACATACGAATTACCAAGCATAGTCCTTCAAACTTAAATATCACTTGCAATATTTTATTTTCCCTTAAATATTCTGGAGGCTCTCTTTAGGAAGAATAAAATACTATATGATATATTTAAGTTCGGAGGGTGACACTTTTAGTCATACGTCAAGATTGGAGTGTTATAAAACAAGTCAATTTTTTTGCTGAAAAGTAAGTTTATTAAATAAACGAGCCAAACTTGAGCAAAGTAGAGTTTGACTCTATATGTTTATGAGGTGACTTGAATATATATATATAAAATATTTAATTTTATATATTAAATAAATAATCAACGAATTGAATTAATTAAGATAATGAGTTGAATTAAACAATTAGAAAACTCTTGTTAAACCAAACGAATTCGAGCCGACGAGTTGAATCGAACAATTCGTGAACATAAATCGAGTCGAATTCGAACTGGAAACATAACTCATTTCGAATTTAAGTTAAGTTTCCTGTCAAACAAATTCTTATCAAGCTGAATGGACTCTAGCAGGAAATACCCTATAAATGTTAGAGTGACTCTTGAACCTACCTAGTACATATTTAAGGAGTTTATTGTATCTTAAAAAATGTATCACATCATATATCACTTGTTGTGATTGTTTGAAAAAATAAATTTAAATTAAAAATTTATTAATTATGTATTTGACAAATAACAATAAATGACAAATGAAATGACACACTTTTTAAAACATTTGTGCTCTTATTTATAACTAAAGTTCTTATATAATGATAAGTTGCTTTAATAATCATAATTAATATAAACCCTTACTCCATTACTCTGAAGTTATTACAAAGTCATATAGGTAATACTGCAAGAAAATAAGTTATTAGTTAAATATTTATTTATGAATGTGGTATCTGGTGTTCAATGTATTTGAACATTATAGTTAGTGTTGGAATGTCTTTGTCGACATTACTGTGTCCTATCCAGTATCCATGTTGGAGAGCATGCTTCTTAATGCAGGATGGGGATCACCTGTCTCATTGGGTGTCCCATTTAGTGTTCCTATCCAATCAAAAAAATTTATTTGATTAAAAGTAAAATTTATAATAACATAAATTAATATTTGTACGCTATTCTATGAGATTTTATTGGCTTGATATATGAGGACATAATTTTCTTGGGACAGAGGATCCTTGTCCTTTAATGCATAGCCTTTCAACGGGTGTCAAGTGAATAACAATTTTTCGTGATGTCTCCATCTATGGTTGGAACTTCAACATTTTAACATAATAAAAAAACAAAAAGAAATCATTTAAAAAATAAAAAACAGAAAATGCTTTGATTTAGGAAGAAAATTTTCCACTTCTACAATAAATTTATCAAGAGTTATTTGATGGAGTTGAAAGGAAATATTATTTTGAATAAAAATGAAAATGCTCAAAATTGAGCTTCTTCTAACAAGCTGATATAACGTATAAAAGCAATTTTGATACATGAAGCACTTCATTAAAACTTTATAAGCAAACCTTTAAACAAGTTTATAAAGAAGAACACCAACCTAACAATATTTTCTTGGTTGAAGTGCCGTAATTGGTCTGCAGAAGCAATGGGGAGGAGATGCACCAACCTTTTTGTATCTTTTCTCTGACGACATGAAAATCGATCGCAATATGTTTTGTACGTTCATAAAAGACTGAATTATGAGCCAAATAAATGGCAGAACGATTGTATAGTAAACTGATTTTCAAGATGATTAAGGGATGTGAAGATTATGGAAGAGATATTGCAGCCATTGAAGTTCATATACCGAGCTTCCCAGAGCTCTATACTCTACTTCTAAAGAGGATTCACTTACAGTATTTTGCTTCTTGGTCTTCCAAGAAATGATTGAGGAGCCAAGGAAGATGCATAATTTAGTGATGGACTTCCTTGTATCCAAGCAAGAGACCTGAGTCTACAAAATCTTCAAGAGTCAATGTAGAATTTGCACCAAAAAATAAGCCTTGTGCAGGACATGCCTTAAGATAGTGAAGCACCCTTATGATTGCCTTGTAATATGAGTCCATAGGTTTGGACGTGTAAAGACTTAGTTGCTGAACAACATAAGATATATCATGTTTAGAGATGGTTAAGTATATAAGTTTCCCTACAAGGCTTTTTAGGAAGAAGGGTCAAATAACGGTGATCCCTGGTTGAGCTGTAATCTTGTGGAGTGGTCAGAAGGGATTTGCTTGGGGCATAGGAAATACCTTAAGGAGCCTAAGTCTTTGATTTTGTAAGTTTGGTCTAGGACATGCTTGACTTGGGTGATTTCAAGGGTGTTATTCCTTACAAGGATTAGATCATCCACATATACTAGGATAACAGTGAATGGATTATTAGAGGACTTGGTGAATAAGGCCTCATCTGCTTGAGAATGAATATAGCTTAGGGATATAAGTTTGGAAGAGTGGGTTGTATGCCATTCACGACTGGCTTGCTTGAGGCCATATAAGGATTTCTGTAATTTGTAAATAGGGAGAAATTAGGAGGCAACACACCTAGGAGGGGGTTGCATATAAACCTCCCTGTATAAATCACCACGAAGAAAAGCATTATTGATGTCCAATTGTTATAAGAACCAACATTTTTCAGTAATTAATGCAAGGACTACTCTTACAGTAGTAATCTTCGCTACTTGAGAGAATGTTTCAAAATAGTCCACCCCCGTTATTTGTGTGTAGCCTTTGGCTACAAGCCTTGCTTTATACCTTTCTAGGGTTCCATTACCATTTAATTTTATACAATCATTTACAATATTAAGGACTTATCAGTAGGAAGTGGCATCAAGGAACAATTGTTATAAGATAAAGAGCTTGAAGCTCTTGTTGCATAGCTTGCTGCCAACAGGGTATGGAAGAAGCATGTTTATAGGAACTTGGTTCTTTGTGAATGGAGACATTAAGACAAAATTGTTTATAAGGTCTAGAGCATCTATCATAGGCAATAAAAAATGATAGAGGATATTTTGTATCATCAGAGATGGGTGTTAGTGTTGGGAACCTGAGAGAAATGGAAAATTTGATAAAAAAAATGGACATTTCTTGAGAGAATAAAATTGTGAGAGATGAGCTCATAAAAGATATATCTTTTTGCCTCTTCCTTGAATCCAAGAAAAACATCTTTTCTTCCTCTAGAATGGAATTTGGTTCTGTGAAAGTGTAGGGTATTAGAATAGGCTATGCATCCAAAGGTTCTAAGTTGGTCAATAGAGGAAATCTTGTTATAGAATATTTGATAATGGCTTCTATTTATGAGAAGGGGGTTGACAATGTGGACAACATGTTGGACAACAAAGTTCCAAAATTTGGGAGATAGATGAGATTGAAAGAAAATTGCTCTTGGAACATTTAGAATGTGTTGATGTTTCCTTTCAACAAATCTATTTTGTTATGTAGTCTGAACATATTTCCTTTGATGTATGATTCCTTTAGAAGCTAGGAAGTTATTCATCAAAAACTATACTCCATTATCATTTCTCAAGCATTTAAGTTTTGTGTTAAATTGTGTCTCAATGTAAGACACAAAGTGTATTAAATGTTGCCTAGCTTCTACTTTAGATTTCATCATGAAAGTTCATAATGAAATCATCAACTAAAAGTAAGGAAATACTTATGTCCAAATAGGGATGTGGTAGAATAGGACCCCATATAGCAACATGAAGCAATTGAAAAATTCTTATGTTCTTAGTGGCACTATTATGAAAAAACATTTTATTTTGTCTAGCTAAATGGTATATGTCACAAGGTATTAAACTCTCATGTTTATTATGAATAAAGGGAAAATGTTTGCTAAGCAACATCATGGCAGAATAAAAAATGTGTCCCAAATGTAAATGCTACAAGGCTTTAATGTTAATACTACTAGAAGAATTTCAAGAAATAAAAGAACTTGGTGCAACAACTTGTGAATTCATCACATATAAGCCTTGTTAAATCCTAACTGAACCAATTATTCTCTTAGTATTGTTCTGTAAAATGAGACACTGCCTTTTGAGAAAAAATATATGGCATTTCATGTTTTGGATTAGTTTATTCACAAATATCAGATTCCCATAGAATTGAGGAACAAATAGAACATTAGTTAAAGTAATTGACTTGGTTAATTTGACTCTTCTCATGATGCATGTGGACACCTTTACACCATTAGGCAATGTGATGAGCATAGGTGGTATAGATTGAAAAGTACTAAATCTTCTCATTTAATCCCTTCAAGCTATGAAGCACGGATACTGATACGTGTATCGGGTACGATACGTATCCGATACGTCGACACACATTTTTTTCAAAATACAGGATACGATACGTTCAGGGATATGCGTATAAAATAATAAAAACAAATAAAATATGATAAAATTATAAGTGTAAATCAAAATATCTAAAGTAATAAATATAATGAAAATTTAAAATCGTTGCCCTCCATAACAAATATATCTTATCCTATTTTAATGAAAATGGATCTATCTTATCCTATTATATTGGAAACGAATCTATCTTATCATGTTTTATTGGAAAAGAATCTATCTTATCCTGTTTTATTGGAAACGAATCTATATATCCTATACTTTACTGAAAACAAATCCATATATCCTATATTTTATTGAAAAACGAATCGGATACGTGTCTTAATATTTATTTATTTTATTTTATTTTTTAAATTTTTGGATACTCTATAGATACGTATCCTTCGCGAATTCGAGCGTATCCGTGTCGGATACGTATCGGACACCGACACGTGAGGGTGTTTGACAAATCCGTGCTTCATAGCCTTCAAGAATATAATCACATAATCATGTTCCCTATACTATTTCACTGACTTAATCATTCATATGAACAAGTACATCACATTTGCAATTCTTGTTAGACCTAAAGTTTTCTGTTTCCTCCCACATGGTTTTAATTGGGAAAGAACTTAGATACATAAAGATTACATTTATTTAAGTGATAAAACTCTTGTTGCAACCGAACAATCCTAAACATATCTTATTGTAAGTATCTTTTTTTGTAAATCATTCCATACTTCGGCTTTAGAATCAATCCAGAGAATTGATTTCACTATTGAGTCTTCAATTGAATATTGGATCCAAGACAATACCATTTACAAAGATAAGGACTTCCATTTATATCCAACTCAAAAGGGAATGAAAGAAAACTAATTTACCTAATTGGACTAAATAAAAGAGGAAGTTGAAACTAACTAACAACCTAACAAACAGTGAAAACAATAAATGGGCTTTTAGTAAAATAAAGAGGCCCAAATTTAGAAAAGAAGAAAATAATCTGGGATGGCCCAAGGACATTATCTCCTACACTATGAACCACTGCAAGCAAGAGAAGTGAGTGGGAAAAACATAGGTTACGTGAGAGGGAAGGTAACCATAAAATAAGGAGATTTAACAAAAGCGTTAATCACCTTGCATTAATTTTGACTCCAAAAATTTCTATTAATAAGCTAATGTGACACTAGGTGAAGGTGCTCTCTAATAATAGGGAGGAAAATGCATAAAAAACAACATGATACAATGCTTTTATCTTTTAAATATAATATAATGATACTTTTTCCTTTACAATAAAGAACAAAAATAACAATTTTCCTCCCGAGTATTAGAAATGGATCATTTCCCTGGTTATACATCATTTACATGTACACATGAGTAAGGTTAATTTCTTTGGTTGACCTTTGTAATGATTATATTATATATTAGAAGAAAACAAACCTAACAATTTAATTATACTTATCAAAGTGAATATTATCTCTAGAGTGTAAATATTTTACCTACGAAAATATATTACTTATCGATTACCTATATTTTAATCGTATTAAATAAATATTTGCATTATACCAGATTTCAGAGTATTACCGAACTTCTACAAAAAAAAAAAAAAAAGAGTATTACTGAAGTGAAAGTGTTAAGCATTGACCACTTAAACAAACCACTTTGTGCAGATTTCTAAAAGGTCAAATTAATGTAGTCTAGTTTTGGATCGGTCTAGTTCCTAAAGTTAGAACAAAAAACCAAGCAGGATCGGTCGATTTTAAAAAAAATCAATCAAACACAATCAAATAATGTTCTGTTTTTGCAGTTTCATATTATTTAGAATTGATTTTCAGTTTTATTTCAGACCTGTCCAGATTTGAACAACCCAACATTCCACACACTTCATGAAGGGATGATGCTTCACTTTTGTATCCAACTTGAAAATTCCGAAGTCTTCTAAGTTCACCACCATAAGATACAGTGGCATGCATCTTCATGGACAAGAATACAACAATGAAGAAAAATATAGCTTGTTTATGTTCACAATCAAGTTTAGACTTAAACATAATGATTTAAAAATGCAAATGATGTAATACCAACATAACTCACTACAAGAAAATTATCATATACCTATAGATATTTCTAGTGACACATTAAAATTGCGGATATAAGCATCATATACCTATGGATGTTTGATAAACAGTGGCCATAGCTGTTAGAAATCCATAAATATCAAATTTTGCAATATTTGTATTAGGGACAAATGCATTACTCACACATCTCTTGATATGTGACTATACAAAACAAAAATTTCACATCCCCTTTGTCTTTTCAATTCTCATTTATGTTCCCTCCCTTTTTTCATTCCATTCTCACTAAAATCTCATTCTCTCCATCCATTTCTATTCTTTTTCACAAGTTTTTCAGAAAAACTCTAAAAAAACTATGGGAAGAACGAAAACTAGTAAAACCTAGCCTTCAAGTACATCACTCCCAACTCCATCTATTAAACCTATATTCTTCCATGCATGTTATTCTCTCTGCCTTAAAGTCTTAAACAATGAAGGAAATAGAAAGATCAGATCTGACAGTGTGGGGGTAGATTGTACATATGGAAATGAAGCTTGTGGCGGAGAAGCTTGGTTCTACTTGTGGTCGCGAGTCCAAGGGCAAGACGGTGATGGTAATTGTGCGAGCAGAACAAAAGCAACAGCGTTCAATAGAACAGTATCATGGTAAAGGCTCTCAATTGTAAAGGCTCTCATAATAAGAAGTAAAAAATGTATATTTGAACTAAATGCAGCTTATTAATACAAATGCATAATTAATTAAAATTTTGCTGATGATTGATGAATCATAGTATCAGGCAGAAAATTAAATGAAAACCCAAAAAGTAGGCCTACTGTAATCTGTAAGCATAGAATAACTGCAGATTAAAAACATGCAAAATGAAGATACAAGTATACAACTATGAAAGCTCGCAAGGAAGAAATACCGGAAGGTACACAATGATTAATATGTTCTGGGCATGAAGTTCAGAAACTATTTGTTTAATGTTTACACATGAGCATACTACAATAAAAATGTGCAGAAAATTAATATCAGTAACTAATAACTAACTTAACGTAACATGATATCGTTAGTTATTTAATATGATACACTATTTTAAACAGTGAGAGTTGATTTTAGTGTTACTGACAGGATATTAACCCAAGTTTAGGCTACATAAATAAGAATGAAGTTTTTTCAGTCTAGTTGTACATGTAGCATTGATCTTTAGTACAAATTGGTGTAGCACATAAATCTATAGCAACTGCAACGAGTCAAAGTGAAGTTGCTTTTGTCTGCTATATTCAGCATAAGGTCACACAGAATGCAATGGACTTCAATAAAAAGAATCACAAATTGATCCACCAATCAAATGGGATGCACATACCTGAAAGATTGTTAAATCATGAACACGTCTAAAAATGACCTAGATTTCATTGTCCCAGAACTAGCTAGCTATCTTGACATTCTCCTGAACAAGTATACAGATTATAATCAAAACTTGAAAACAATCTAATTTACAATTGAACAAGCTGATCTGGGTTTTCCAAAGATTCCCTTAGAATTTTCTCAGCCCTCCTTTTCCTGTCATCCTTCTCATCTTCCATTGTAAACCATGACAAAGTCTTTTGCCGCTCATCTTTTTTATGACTTAAATCCGTGGATCTTCCTAAGAACTTATTTCCCATACCAATCTTAAAACGTACAGTAGGCTTCTCATTCAAAAGAATCTTTGTCCGATCTTCCTCGGAATCATAGTGTGTGCTTTTCATTGCTTCAATTGCTGGAGCAAACGTCTCCAGTACTGAAATGGATTTATCTTCAACAAAATTTTCCACAACAGGATTATCTAAAGCTATGACATTGAAGAGCTTAGCTGGAGGGGCAACAGAAGCAACTTCCTTATCCCCGATTTTCAAAGGTGCAGCAAGGAACGGATTGCCTTCCACTGCTACTCTCGTTGCCTTGGCATCTGAAGGGTCAACAAGAGTGGATTTCTCAGAGATATTTGAGACCATTTGCTGCTGCAAATTCAACTGAGGCCTCTCCCCCTTACCGTTCTCTCTTTCATGCTCAACCTTATTAGCATGGGGCTCGGTCCCTTTTCCATTCCGTGTAGGTGACTCTGAATGTGTTTCTGGAACAGGGAATGCAGGCAACCACATGGGAATATGCTCCTCGGGAGGCTCTTCTCCTCTTTGTAAAAAACTTGGAGTCGGGACTCGCTCTTTCACGATTGGAAACCGGGGAATAGGGTGTGCAAATGGGATTGGCTGAGCTTCATTAACAAACTGAACAATTTCCCTTACAACACCAGAACTTTCAAGGCAATGATCGATATCAGAAGCACCTGTAAACCCCTGTAATGATCCCATGTCTTCCAACCCTTGAATGACATCAAAGACATTGCATTCAGCCCTACCTGCAAGATTAGCAGAGTGATGCACAGATTTCCCAATGTTCAAAATATACCGAGCACTGACATCGGATAACACTTCAAGAGCTGACTGCTGAAATGCATGAAAACCCTCACTCTCGCATACTTGAGCTACCGCGACTTTCGCAATTGCTTGGGCAAAATCATCACCACCCACTTTCCTCCTCTGCGTGCTCGGCTGTTCAAGAAGTCTTCCAGTCTTCCCACCACCATTGCTCATATTCAGCACTTCATATCACTTGAAAACACAACATACATTCATTCCCCAAATCACTATTATTATTCTTCATTCACAAGAACCGAAATCACTTCTGAGCAGACAATAAAAAAATGAACTTCAGATTACAATAAACTTGAGTTCAATGCAAAGATTACATTTTTCACAAATACCAAAAGTATTAATTAGGTTAAAAAAAACTAAATCGCCCCAATTTGAATAAAAAAAGAAAGAAAAAAATTAGAGTCGAAAAATTGAAAATTGAAAATTGGGAAAAAAAAGAAAAATCCTTACTTTGATGTTGGTAGTAGGTATTGATTGGATCTAAGATCGGTAAGGTAGTTGAGAGATGGTGAGAGTAGATCGAGAGAGAAATTGGGAAAATTAGGGTTTGATGTAGATTTAGCTTAAACCCTTGAAAACCCTTGAATCGAAGATGCAAATCGAAGCAGAAAGAGTGCGTTGTGAAGTTTGAGAGGAGGATTATGCGACTTCGATTTTTTGAACTTTCTGGTGATTAAAACCTTCACTATATATTGCTCCTCTAAGTTATATATTTATATATGTGTTCATTTTGTTCTTACAAATAATGTTTTTTGTTTATAAATCTCATAATTTTCAACTAAAATAAATAATTTCGGTATCTTTGAATTTAGAATACAAAATATAAAAATTCATTTTTATTACTTTTCCTAAACTGCATAATTAAAGAAAACATGTTAAAAATAATGGAAAAATAACTTATACAATATTTTATGATTTCACTCACTAATGAGTAGCATTAACAAGTTGACAGCTATGTCTAGGAATCACATTGAGTTCGGATGGATTTGAGTAGTGCATTACCTAGATTCGTCTTATTACTTTACTTTTGGACATAGGCCTGCCTCATACCTATGTTGATACTTGTTAGGTCTACTACTCATAAGTCTTTAGGTACCTAGTGCATTTGCAGGTACCAACAAATTAAAAAAATAAAAAAATAGTTATGAGTAATTTATGTAATTGCGTGTTTGTTTTCTTACAATCTTATATGTTATTTATGTAATAAACAAGAGAAAAAAATTATAAAACATAATTTAAAATTTTAAACACATCTTAAATTGACTATTTCAACATTATAATGTAAAATTGATTTAATAAGAATTGTTCAATCAACATAATATTATATTACACATATTATTTAACAACATAACATCACATCACTGCTTAACAATATAACATAATTGTTTAACAACATAACAATCACATTTATGAATTAACAAATTAATATTATACATTAACAAAATATATATATATATATA
>NC_032013.1:6811431-6822975 GCF_001865875.1 Lupinus angustifolius
AAGTGGTAGTTCTACCCGCGACACCTATTCACCCCCCCCCCCCTTCTAGGTGTATTGTAACCACTGATACCTAACAGAAACGTTGTTGCTTTAAGAGATATATCGTTCTTCTTGTGATCTGATTCCTCATGCATCATCAAGCGCCCAAGTTCCATCTTATGCTCTTGAAGCTTTCCAAATAATGTTGCCAATGGCATGGAGTCAAGATCCTTGGATTCCATGATAGCTGTAACTTTAGGTTGCCATCTCCTGTCAAGACAACATAAAACTTTATTAGTTAGTTCTCCAGTGGTAAAAAAATTATCTAGAGCAACTAACTGGTTTACTATGTGTGTGAATCGCTTTTTCATGTCGCTGATAGATTCACTCGGCAACATACGGAATAGCTCGTACTCATGTGTCAGGGCATTCATCCTGGCACGTTTGACTTCGCTAGTGCCTTCGTCAGTCACTTATAAAGTGTCCCCACATTTCCTTGGCACTTTGACACTAAAAAACCCGAAAGAGTTCATCATACGACATGGCCATTGTGATGATGTTTTTAGCATGTAGGTTGTATTTAACCTTTTTATGTTCATCATCGGTCCATAGACTCTTAGGTTTTTCTTTCGGTTCATTGTCCACTAGATGCATTGGGACGAAAGGCCCGTTAACTACGAATTCCCATATATCCGAGTCAATGGCTTCAATGAATATTTTCATCCAGACTTTCTAGTAGGCATATCCTTCGACACTGAATACGGGAGGGCAGTTAATGGATGCACCATCACCGCCAAAGGGGTTTGTGGGACCCATTGTTTTCCCTTTAGGATCACGCGTATGTGGTTGAGCTAGCACATTGGACTAGCTCTGATACCACTTGTTAGGTATTAGTGGACAAAACACACCTAGAAGGGGGGTGGGTTTAATAGGTGTCACTATTACCAATTACCGCTTTTTCCACCAAAGCTCTATTCTGGAAAAAGCCCTAGTTAATCAATTAACACCATGTCTTAATCGATTAACTCACAGAAAATAACAAGTTGTAGAATGGCTTATGACACTGCCACTCACCGATATATAAGAACAGATAAAGCGAATATATTTGAACAAAATTAAACTAGATATACAAATTAACAGTATCCAAAATATCAGCTAATATTAGGCAATAATACGACTTGAAATGTAAAGAGATTAGGGATAGAAAAAGCCTGCAACAAGGAATTTTATCCTGGTTCGTTTGTGGGTCCACTTGCAAACTACATCCAAACCTCCCCTTCTGATCTCGGGAGACTTTCTTCACTAATATGGAATCGAATGTATTGTTCCACGCAAACTTCAAATACAAACACTTAGACGCTCCCTTCTTGAATCCAAGAATCCACTTTCTTGGTTTGACTATTTTAACCGCCTAATAAAACCTTTCTTGTGATCTAGGCCCGACCAATAACTTGTTCTAAACTCAAGACCTCTAAGTCTTGGTGAAGACTCACTGAATCTCTTAGGTCGTAAGACACCAAGAGACAACTTCCCTTATTACAAAAAACAGTACAAAAATAGAGTATTATAAAGCACAATGTTGCTCAAAATATTACAATTGAAACTCAGCTAAAAACCTTATACAAAACTCAGAAGCTAACATGAATATGTATGAGTTCATTAATATGCATAAACACATAATTTCTACCCTAAATTTCTCCTAGAGAAATGCAAGAATCATACAAGATAAAATAGAAATGTTTAACATATTAAACCACATGTAATAAGATGACAATTAAAGCCTAAGCATGATACTATCTCTCACTATCTCACAATGTATTTCACTCTGTCTATATGACACAATTAAGCACGAAAAATATACAACTAGCAATTCTAAAAATGAATGATATGATGTTTTTGGTGTATGATCTAAAAAACACAAATTATATAGAATACCTTTCTGAGACTGATTTAATCGATTAAGTGCCCCTTTTAATCGATTAACGGGCTGTTATGAATAATTATTTTCATGTTTTCAGTTATCTGTTAAAACTATATTCATGTTAATCGATTAACATCTTTCTTAATCGATTAACTGACACACTTCTCAGCTAAATGATTAAATGGTAAACAACATATATGTTATGCATATGAACTATACATGTTTTACCAATACATTATGCCTAAGATGCATAAGTAACATGTATGATTAATGCATGAAGATATAATAATTTAGATGGCATGTCTCATGTAATTGAAATGATTATTTTTAAGGGTTTTGAGAATTGCATCTAGGTTTACCTAACCGAGACTCAATATCTAAGGCATACATCTAAGACTTCTACAAATGACTCTACCAAAGAACCTAGTCTAGATACGAAACCCTTGAGTCCAAGGCATGTTGATTTGTTGAGACATCTTCAAGCTTTCACTAAATCCTTGACTTCATCAAAACATAGGCAATCTAATAGTGCTATACTTGACACTTTACACTTTTAAATTAGAGTGGTGTTGGCTAGTAACCATACTGTCATCTAGAGAGTGATTGGGTGAAATTTAATGTAGATTACAGTTGTATAATCCATGATCAAATTATTGGATCAGGGGTAAGTTATCCATAATCATCACGAATAATGGCTTTATGGTTTCTCTTCCAAGTTTGGATTTGGGTCTCCTATCTTGGTTGAACTACTGGCTATGGAGCCTGGCCTTCGTTTGACTTGGAATTAGAGGCATCATGCGATATCTTAGAGAGTGATTGTCTTGAGGAAATTCACTTGATCACCAAGAAGACACAAAGTCGCTTAGTTCATCTTGTTCAACCTATTAAGAGCATTTCTGAGTTGCTTAGTATAAATTGGGAAGTTCGTGAGCAACATACCTTCATAGAGGAAAACATGTTGGTAGATTGTTTGGGCTAAAACTAGTTTGAATCTCCCTTTCTCTTCAAGGATTTGGGACTCGCTGCCCGAAGGAGTTCTAAGCTTTTTTAAAATGAATCTCCTTCCTATTCTTTTGTTTCTATGTTATTAGTTTTTTGATGTACCAAAAAAAAGGAACCCAATTTTTTTTGATCTAATCGAGTCCCACTGATTTTTTTGCAAGGAAAAACTTTGTAATGAATAAGATGCTCTAAAAACCCTTTTTTGATTCTGAATTAGATAACTACTAGGAAAGATTAATACCTCACGTTTCCTATTCTATGAATGGTTATCTATGCATAAGCCGAAACACTATAAAGCAGCCATGAGTAGCCCAAGAGGTAAACGAGATGACCAATACTCAAAGGCCTAAATCCAAAAGGTCCAAGATTCGAACTAACACATTGAGGCTCATAATGCACTTTAAAGAATAAAACACAAAGGAAGACTCCTCAATAAGGTATCTCGGAATCGTCATAGGATAAGAGATAAGGCTGTGAGACTGAGTGATTGAAATAATAAGTGTTTGACCTAAAATTATTGATTCTTACTTCACGACAAGGAAAGTTCATCACTTTTAGTGTAAATAGAAAAGGCTATTTAAACAGGAAGTATCATCACATCTCTTTGACTTCTCTCCATCTTTCTTCTAACCTTTGTTAGGTTTTAATGAAGACACCAACATCAACGAAAACAAGAAAAAAGATTTAAGACCTTGAAGATTACAAGCATTCTCAACAAGTTATCAAGACCTTTAGCTTTCTCAGTTAGATACTTCAATCCTAAAGTTAGATACCTTTAGCTTTTTCATATTGCTTCATAATATACATGAACATTGATTCATAGAGTTAGAACACATATACGAAGAACAAACTATATATTATCATGGTGTGATTGGTATCACTATTGATAGAGAATAGGTTTGAGAAAAATACTTGTTGTTTTTAGGTGTGTGTCTTCATGAGTAGCAAGAGATCTTGGTTTTGAGCGATACCTAGTTTGTGGCCTAATTGCGAAAGGATAGGAGATCTTAGTAGGCGAGATAGAGAGGTCAAACCAAGGTTGTCAAATTCATAGGTTCCAAGAAAGTAGTGTCTTGCATCTTGTATTGGAAGCTTGTTTATGTGAATACATAAAGATTCCATAGTGAAGAAAAATCTCTCAAGATCAGAAGGGGAGGTTTGAATGTAATTTGCAAGTGGACCCGCAAATAAACTAGGATAAAAGCAGTGTCTCATTCTTCTTATCCCTTATATTTTTACATTTCCGCATTACATGATTTATTCAACTTGACATGGATATCATTCTGTGTTAAATTGTATATTTTGTATTGTGCATTTACTACTCTTAATCATCTAAAAGATTGCATATAAGTTTAGTTGAATCTTGGTAATATTTGATATCGAAACAAAACTGTTTTTATAGAACAATAACTAAATAATCGATTAAGGTATTTAGTTAATCGATTATCTACAGAATGAGTTAATCGATTATAGCTATGTTTAATCGATTAAACAGTGTGTGTAATCTGCTTGTTTATCGAGTAACAAAAATTGTGTACCATATCACCTATTCTCCCCTCTAGTTGAGTTACAGAGTCATGTGGGACACAACAAATATGAATAAATGAAGTCGTCAATGAGAGAATAATGAAGGATCAACTTAGTCGGATCAATAAGGAGTAAAAGAACATCTCTAAATAAGTGATTTGAATAAAAATTAGAAAGAATTATCCAGTGGACATAACTCATTCGTTCATATGCTTTTGCAGAAGACAAATGTACTTTGTTTCTCCAAAAGGAAATTGTGCAGTAAAAAGTACAAAAAACGAAGTGGTCACCACTCTTTGACATTACCACATTCTCTCTCTTCCATCAAAATACTTCAACCACCGTCACTCATTAAATACCCAATTCAAAATGAATATGAAACGTTAATGGCACTAGAAAAGTACAAGATAAATTATGCCAAAGAGAAGGCAAAGTCTCAATGAATATTAAATTCATGAACAAACACTATTTGAACTTAAATGACTATATTAACTGTCACATCTATAAATAGCTTCAATGTTTGAAGAACAATAGAATATCCTAGAATACATAAACAAAATGAATATCATTTAAAGCTCTTATATATCTCAAACATCATGTTCATACTGTATTTAATAACACCTAACTCTATTGATAATTTGTGTTCAATCATTTTCTATTAAATTCATAGTCTTTCTTTTTCATATGTATTTTATTCTTTGAGTGTGATTGAAAGATTTGTAAAATTATAAAACTTATTTTAACACAAACCAATGTTTAATGTTGAGCCTAGGGAGGCTATGTATGCACACAGTACTTGATTTGTTGAACTTCGAGAGGCTGGAAGTGTAAATAATATTTGTTATGTTGTGCCTGAAGAGGTTAGGTGTGAAAAGAATATTTCATGTAGTAATCATTTTTTTTAGATTAAAGTGGAAACTTGATGCTGTGAAGAAACAAAATATATATATATATTACGCTTTTGGGTGAACAAATATAAATATGTGTTATAATTCCTAGGGTAAACCAGTATATATGTAGCCCACAATTATGCTTAAGTTTTTATAATTTATTTTTTATTTTGGGGATTTTTGATATTGTGTTATCAACAAGTTATTTTCTCAAACTTCATTTAAATCTCTTTATTATTGCCTTCTTCTCTTTTTATTCTTGAAGCAAACAAAGACAGTATTCTTGAGAAGTAATATCATTTGATCTTTTCTTGATCTTCTTTCTATTGTGTTGGTTTTTGATGAACAACATCATTATGATAAGTGTCAAAAATACCTAATTTTCATATACATTTTAGGGCACTTATCCTATGCAAACATGTGAAAACCAACTTAATTTAACACTTTTAAGATAAATTTTGTATGTTTGAATAAAATAATTTTTGATCACATCTTGTCTAAGTATTCTCTAAATTTAATAAGAAAATGAGTCAAAAAGAATTAATTCAACGATAGCCAAGAATTGAAGTCAAATCACAAGCCGAAAGCACAAAATAATTGCTCAAACAAACAAGCTAAGCATGACATGCTATGTGCTTAGGTTGTGTGCTTAAAGAATGTTTCGGCTTGAAGAAATCAAAGCTAGGTGTGCCAAGCAACTTGCATAAGCTTAGTTTACCTTGAAGGAATCATGCTAAGCAGGCTAAGAAACCATCCAAGTTTAATTCATGAACCTTGCTTCGACTTGAAGAAAGAAAGCTTACTTCACCTTGAAGAAATCAAGTCTAAACACATGGCACATGCGTGCTTAAGCTATATGTAGGCCTAGCGCCTGACCAACTAGAAAAGTGGTTGCTTAGCCTTACAGAAAGGCTATGTCATGAATGATGTCCCAAGCCAAGCAATTAGCCAAGCCTAACTTAAGGGTCAAGTTCATGACCTCATGCATGACATAAGCAAGTAGGAGGTGCCACCATGCATGGAACCTAGCCCACAATAGGTTGGTCAAGCTAGTTCACCAAGGGTTAGAGCAAGTTGAGCTAGGCGGCCCTAAAGGGGGCTAAGCCCCCCCTCACTTTGGCTATAAAAGGATATGCCATTCTCCACAATTTTCACCATTGAACATACCATTTTATCTCCATTTTCGGTTCTACATTTTCTTAGGTTGTTCTTAGACTTTTATTTCATAGAAATTCATAGGGAATGGAGTTGGCAAATGAGGCGCAAAATTTTGTAACCTCATTTAGAACCAAAAGCGTCTAATCTTTGCATGGATGGCTAATGCTCCAAAATTTGGACTATAGTGTAATTTCTTTTACTCTTTTATCTTCTTCATTTATACAAGTTATTAATTTGATTATTTCGATTCTTTAATAAATTCTTAATGTGGTTTTAGATTGATCACCTAAAACTTGATTTCAAGATCCAAAATGCTTCTTCTTAAAGTCTTGACAAGTCAACTAAAAAGTAGAATATACACCTTAGTTCACTTGACCTTTCAAGCATCTATTTTAAGAAACATGTTAGAAAATGTTAATGGAGCCTGAAATAGTGTTTGGCAACCTACTCGACGAGTGGCAGTTAACTGTTGTTAGTGTATTATAGAAGGTTTGAAAATCATCTTTTCTAGACCGGACACTAGGGGAAAATTAAGACATGGTTAGTGTTTTAACCAAGATATAACACATAATTTGCATAAATTCTCATGTTGATATTCTTTAAGAAATAATTCCATCATTCTAACCATATTCTCCTCTTGAATTTATAAATATTTAATTTCTTTACTTTTTCATGTTTATCATTTTATAAAATCACAAAAATAACTTTATTTGCTACTTTCTACTTTTGATAAAAGATACAAAGTATGATCACATTTCTATTAGGCAATCCCCTATGGTTCAGTATAACCTTATGCTATACTACAATTGAATCTTGAAAGAGATGCAAGTATAAAATAGAAAAGTGTTAAACTTATAAATTTTATTTGTTGGAAAAGAATTCCTAACACATAAATCAAACCAATTCATGGTTTGTAACATTGTGAATAGGAACACCATATAAAAAGTGCAATTCAGTCAATAAATTGTTACTTTTAAATAAAAAGTGATGAATAATTAATCTAACCACTAACTTTTACATTTCTGTCATTAAATTCCTGCTACTAACTCTTTCTTTTATTTAGTTACATTCAGTTATTTAAATTCCACAACTTACTACTAATTCTTTTTTTTTCTTTATTTATTTTCTGTCATTTACTTTTCTACAACTAACATTCTAACAATTTATTTATTGCTTTATTCATTGTACCAACTTTTCACAAGAAATGGTACGATTTATTACGAGACCAACATTTCGCAATAAATGATACGGTTAACTTTGATATCAACTTTTCATAAGAAATGATATGGTTAACTTAATAAAAAGAGACCAACCTTTATGGTGAGGTTAATTCAATACGAGAGGGAGTAAATAAATAAAGTCATCACTCATCACTCAATCACTCCTAACTTGCAATTGAAAATAATCTTTCAACATATTACTTTCATTTTCACTCATTTTCTTCTAAAAATTCTTCTATTTCTTCTACTAATTCTCCTAGCACAATGTTGCTAATTTTATGTGCTATATTTTGAAGAATTATTATATCTCTTGAAATTTCTTCTATTCCAAAATTTTCTTTGGCTATCATTTACTTTTATATTCAAAAAATTACTGTATATGAAATTGGAAGAATGGGACAAGAATGTGATTCCAAGACCCAATTGGTATTAGAAATTTCCTCCATTTCCACAAGTTATGTTGTTTGTGTTCATAAACATGGTTCAAGCACTGCAAATACAACTTTTGTTGATTGATATTGCATTCTTGGATTGGAATAAAATGCAGAGGTTGCGTAAGTTGTTGTACAATGCTAGACGATGGGCATGATATTTCTCGGCCTTTTCCAATGCACAAGGCCTTTTAACAAAGGTTTTAAAGTTTTTTACATTCAATTATCCTTTCTCTTAGCTTAAGATTTTCAAAATTCACTCTCCAGCTTGAGGGTTGATGTTGAAATATATTTTGATATTTTTGGTTAGTATTATATTGAGCTAGTAATTAGTTTAAACTCACTTATCTTTTGCATAACAAACAATCATTCTAAATTCAATTATCATGATTAAAATATGTGTAAAATATATTAGCTAGTTAGGAGTTATGTAGAGTTAAGTCTCTTATATTTTCTATATGATTAGTTTCTTTCTAATCAATTCATTCACAAACATTCAATACAATTAATTTAATAAATGAAATACACAATCGTTTTCTTACTACTAGTAAGTTACTCGTGCATTCGCACATGCTGATATTTTTTGCCACATGGTTAAGAACATACATATTGTGGTTAATAACAGATATATTATGCTAATGTTTTTGTCTTAGTGCAAGAGATTGAATATAATATGGAAACAAAATACTATTGGAAAGATAATGAAGAAAGTCATTATTCTAATGTTTTTGGCTTAGTGCATGAGATTGAATATAATATGAAAACAAAATACTATTGGAAATATTTTTCCTTACTTTAGCATAGATTATTTTCTAACTATGATGATATTATGAGGAAAAAAATTCCATGAGAAAAAAAATTCTTCAACTATTATCATGTTGTATTTTAGACTCTTAATGTATGATTTCATTTAAGTTAATAGGAATTTTGACTTAATTTAATTTATGTATATTAAACAATGATCATCGGGTCAAGTTTGTTTAGATATAAATTAAGAGATATATTATTCATAAATAAAAGGATTTGCTCATTATTCTATGAACTCTAAATTTCAATAAATTTGTTCAAAATATCTTCAATAACTAATTTTTCATACAATACTTGAAGAAAGGTTTAAGGATATAATAGTAGACATTCTTATTTGCTTTCTCGGCAAACCTTAGCGGGTAAGTTTCCGGGACATAATAGCATGTCAAAGCCCAGGTCGAGAATAAATCTCTAGAATGGGTACCTTTTCACTTGACATATTGAGTACATAAATAACAAGCTCTATACTATCTTTTATTATATTTAGTTATTTCATTCAAGTCGATTCATATCTCTTCTTTATGAAAATAATGATTCATTTGAACATAAAAGTCTATAAACTAAATAAGTTATGCACACAAAGAGAAGGTTAACCTGCATAAATGACAACTCACTCGTTGAATAAGAATAGATCTACAAAATAATAATAACATATTAATAAAATAAAAACAAATCTATAAAATAAGAATATATGTATAAAATAGGATCACATCTACAAAATTAACAAAAAAGATCAATATGCACTTCAATGTTTCTTTGTTATACTTACTACTCCCGTAGGCCTATTTTTCTTAAAGGAAAAAAATCAATGAACAAATCTACATGCATAGAATCACTTTAAAGTTATCTCTAAAATATTCTGCTAAAAAAAGAATCATTGAAAGACTTTCACATAACAACATACATCTCTTCTTACTAAAAATCTTTTGAAATTGAAGAAGAATAAGAAAGAGGAGGAGAGAAATTGTTGAAGAGAAGAATAGTGAAAAAATGTGCAATGAAGAAGTGAAAAGTAGAGAGAGAGAGTGATGGTTCTCTGCCTAAAAATGTGAAAGGTGAGAGAAAGATATGGGAGAGAAGAAGACAAACATCATTTTGGAGAGGGGAAAAGTCATATGGATTTTAAATAACTTTTAAATGATGCTTAATGAGGTTTCTTATTTTTATTAAATATTTGATTTTAATATAAATAGCATGGTGACAAACACTCCACCATACATTCCTATTATTTAATATTGATTATATTGTTTTAGAGATAGTATACAATTTACCTTAAATTTATGGTTTCTGATATTGTTAATGAAAAACAATGAAAGCGAAATAGGTATATTAGAAAAACTCAATATAAACTCAATAGAGATTTAAGAATAGGGAAGTAGAAACAATAAACTAATACCCCAACTTCATGAACATTGAAGTCAGAATAGAGAGAATAAAGGATGAACCTCTTGTTATTATTGTTTCCTTTTCATTATTTGTTTCCATCTTTTAGATTCCCTTCCTTCATGGATGTGTCAGATATGTTATCAGATGTTAAATAGTAGATATTTTATTATTGGTGGTGTCTCCATGCCCACTGAAGGAGTAGAAAAAGAGGAAGATGATAGAATGAAAGAGAATGCAATTTGAAATAGTAATTTTCATGGAGTAAATAGATAAAATTGGGATTAAGAAATAGTAATTACCATGGAGTAGAGAGAGGAAATTGGGAATAAGTTGTTTATAGAGGTATAGTTAGTAGGAAGGGCAATATGGGAAACATAAAATTACACCACATGTGTAGTTGGGTAGTTAGGATATGTTTTCCTGTATCTATTAGTATAGATAAAGACACAAAAAATAGAGCTCAAATCTAGTGCGTGAAGCCACACAATAGTGACTGGAATGTTTTAGGGGGGGATTTGTTGAGCTTGTCATATCTGGATGGTAGATTATTTGGAGAAGATCATTTTCATAGATTTGATTTCTAATAAATATACTTAAAGGCAAGGTAAATCATCATCCCACCAAGTCTTATTGGACCTTATAGTCCCCATTTGCTGGAAATATATTTCCTTTGTGCTCCTATCAGTGAAAGAACCACAAAGGATCGCTAGATAGTCAAAAGAATTTCCATCAAGTGTTTCAAGACGAGCATCAAGAAACTAAAACTCATCCTCCCTCTAATTAAAAGTTGTTGTAAGCGTTACTCGGTGTTTATTTTAGTTGGGAGTTTTCTCCTCTCAACAAATCGTCCTGACAGCAGTGTCAATTTGTTGAAAGATTAATACTCCCATTTTCGTTATGTCCTTTTTATAAGTAAGAGAAATCGGTTGTATTCTTTGTTCGCCATCTCGGCTTTGTTGAAATAAATTCCGATGCCGGTATAATGGTTTCAAGAATATTCCAGTTACAACTTACTTTCTTAGTAATCATGTGAATAAGTCATTCCTTCTTTGCCCCATCTCGGCTTTGTTAGAATAAATTCTAACGCCGGTATAATGGTATCGAAGCAATTACCTATTACATAATTATTAAGTACCTTTGAATACCATCTCGGTTTTGTGGAATAAATTCCAACACCGGTTTAATGGTATTCTAATATATAAAAGTGATGAATAGTTAGTTGT
>NC_032013.1:6823075-6824175 GCF_001865875.1 Lupinus angustifolius
CAAATCTTTTTGAATAAGGAAAATATAGTTCTCAACTTCTTGTGAGTTTGAACTACTTAGACAAGTTCTTATATTTTACTTTAGTTAATCCCAAACACCAAGGTCTGAAATCCTCCTTTTAGTGTATATCCTAAAATGGTAGAATCATAAACACTTATATTCGTCACTTAAACAATACTACGACCATAATATAGATTAGGTTGTCACACCCTAACCATTAGTGACTCTAATATTGAATGAGTCATGAATGTAAGATCTTAAGAAAAACATGCTTAACTTGGCAAATAAACTAAGTAGTAGAACTACTCCAAAGTTTATTTGTTAAGTGTTTAAAACAAGTAGTTGTATTGACTTGAAATCATGTTTTAGGTGATCAATCTAAAAAGAGCATTACGTACTTCTCAAACAAAATAATATTAACCAAAGCACCAACTTGAATGATTAAAATCCAAACTTTTGTAAATTAAGAAGAAGTAGAAATTACATAACCTTGTTCAAAAGAAAATGTTTAGGAGCATGAGCTATCCATCCAAGGATTGGATGCTTTTGAGTTCCAAATGAGAGTACAAAATGGATTTTTGCATCTCATTTGCCTTCTCCTTTTCTCCTCTTGAATTCTAACTAAAAGTTACAAAGACCTACTTGAAAAATGAAAACTCTAAACTAAGAAATGAAGAAAGAATTCCTAGATGAAAGAATTTTGGCCTTCAAGTGTTTTTGAGAGGATTTTATGAAGAAATGGTGTATTCCCATATGTTTTGCTCGAAGGAATTGGCCTCTATTTATAGGCCCCATGCCAGACCGTTGAGCTGCTTAGATGGACCGCTAAGCAGCTCACCAAACCCTTCAGCATGGGTTTGGTCCCTTGACCAAGTAGCTTAGTCACCTTTGTGTATGACTCACCAAAGCTTGTTGTGGGCTATGAGACCTGCTATTGTGAGCTACTTCTGAAAAACCTATGGTGGGCTACTTGAGGTGAGGTCATGGATGACTTCATGGTTTGCTTGATGGTTAAGTCAAGTATGGTAAACACCTCCTAGCGCACCTGCTTCACTGCTGAGCTGCTTGTTCAGCAGCTTCTGACCGTGTTGACTGGGATG
>NC_032013.1:6824275-6824797 GCF_001865875.1 Lupinus angustifolius
CTCAGCTGCCTGGTTGAGCAGTTTGGTCAAGGTCAGGCAGGTGGCCAGGTCAGGTAGGTGGCCAGGTCAGCTTCAGGTCAGCTCAGCGGGGCTTGTTCCACGCTTAGCTGCCTGGTTGAGCATCTTGGTTTTCTTGACTTTTGTTGCTTTTTGACCATGAATCTTTTCTCTTCTTTTCTTCATTTTATTTCCTACAAAATACATAAAAAGGCAATACGAACACAAATATACCAAATTGTGATATTTTATACAAAAAGTATTGTTTTAAGTTGGTTTTTCTCAATTATGCTTAAGATAAGTGCCATAAAAGTGTATGATTTTTAGGTATGTTTGGCACTTATCAAACTCCCCCCAACTTAGAACTTTGTTTGTCCTAAAAAAGGTGAAATTTATCCGAAAAATCAATTTGGCTACAAAGTGATGATGATGATCAACATGATTTCAAAATGTAGAAGCATGTCAAAAATAGATTTCAATGAGATTTTTCCTGAATTGTGAATTTTGACACGTAATGCTTAAAAC
>NC_032013.1:6824897-6831426 GCF_001865875.1 Lupinus angustifolius
GGGGTAAGTGTTTCACTCAAAACTCAACTTGTTTGATTTGCAAGAATTTAATTTTGTTTTTCATCTTAACACTTACTTTGATTGCACAAATTTTTCAAGAATCACTAAGGTCTTATTTAGGTTGTAATGAGGCTTGGCTATCAAAGGAAATTGGTTTTTCAAGATATTTCAAAGATACTTTCAATGTTAAAAGAGAGCAAAAATTAATTTTTCATTAAAAACATATACTCCTTTCAACTTTTTTTCCATTTTTCCTTCCCTCATTCTTTTTTTTGACCTTTTTGTATAACTTCTCTTTAATTTTCTCAATCTGTTTTCACTCCTTTTTTTTTATTTTGGATCTTTTTCTTTACTTTTTGATTTGTAAAGAGATTGAGAATTTATCCTTGAACACTTTATTACATGGCCAACCACCCAACTTAATTTCTTCCATCAACCTTCCTTTTGAAAAAATCTCTCTTTTTACTTAGAAAATTATAGGAGATTATTTTTGTTTTTAAATATTAGGCTCAAGGGTTGATTTTGAAAATAAATTTTATTTTAAGCGGCTCAAAGGGGTTAACAAAGGATATTCCTATTTTTGGTTGGTCATTTTTGGTCAAGTGGCTCATTCTAATTGAAAGAACTTGCCTTGATCATATTCTATCAAATTATGTGCAACCAAGTAAAGAAAGATTCATACAAAATCAATTGTGCAAAACCAAAAAGCTTCTCACTAGGCTCACATAATTATTGTGTTTGCCGTAAACTCCCTCACAAGGTTGGGATTCACACTTTTTAATACAAAAATATTTGCAAAGATCTTGTTACATAAAATTGATTTTCAATTTGCATTTTTTTCTTCAAGTTATGACATTATGAGACTTTTTCATAAAAGTTTTAGCATACATCTCATTTTGCTCAATCAAAGCTTAATTTAAAGTATACTTAACATTTCTAATCATGTGATCATGCTTGAAAAAATTTGTTTTAGCCATTTTGTTTTCGGTTTTGAAAATTTTTGAGTTTTTTTTAACAAACAAATTTACTTTTTACATATTTACACAATCTAGTAAAAGACAAATATTTTAAATTACATCAAGTCTTGTCCCCCCTTTTTAAATGAAAGCTTGTCCTCAAGCCTTAAAAAAAAAATTGGGATTTACTTGATGTGATTTAAAATTTTTTGTTTAACTTGTCTAAAAAAATTGAAAGAATTTAATTTTTACCACATACTCGATTGCCTTCCAGTTAGCGCTCTTTTAACGTCATTAGCTTGACGTCAGATTTTGGACGAGATTATTCTGTTTGATCATCGATGATGGATCCTGATTCATCACCCAAATACGGTTTTAACCTCTATCCGTTTACCACCCAAGTTGCTTCAGTCTTGGGGTCTTTCAATTCAACTGCTCCGTATTCTTTGACTTCCTTAATTACAAATGGCCCTGTCCATCTGGTCTTGAATTTTCCGGGAAGTATCTTGAGCCTTGAATTGAATAAAAGTACCATCTGCCCTTGATAAAAGTTTTTCATTTTAATTCTGGAGTCATGGTACTTTTTTGTTTTTTCTTTATACAGTCTTGAGGACTCATGTGCTTGGAACCGCATTTCTTCCAATTGATGGAGTTGATCTTGTCTTTTAATCTCTGCATCCTTTAAATCAAAGTTTAGAAATTTGAGAGCCCAATAGGCTTTATGCTCCAATTCAACTGGTAGATGACAAGCTTTGCCATAAACAAGTTGATATGGAGTTTTGCCTATTGGTGATTTAAATGCAGTTCTGTAGGCCCAGAGAGTATCATCCAGTTTTGGTGACCAGTCTTTTCTTGAAGCAGAGACTGTTTTTTCTAGAATTCTTTTTAATTCTCTGTTTGATACTTCTGCTTGGCCATTGGTTTGTGGGTGGTATGGTGATGCTACCTTGTGTTTAACATTATACAATTCAAGGGTTCTTTTCAATTGGGAATTTATAAAATGAGATCCCCCATCACTTATTAATCCTCTTGGTGTGCCAAAACGCATAAAAATATTCTTTTTCAAAAATTTTATCACAGTTTTTGCATCGGCTTTGGGTGTTGCTAATGCTTCTACCCAGCGGGAAACATAGTCAACAACCACCAAGATATATTCATTTGAAAATGATGATGGGAAAGGTCCCATAAAGTCAATGCCCCAACAATCAAAATTTTCTATTTCTATAATATTTTGTAAAGGCATTTCACTTTGTTTCCCAAGTCCCCCGTGCCTTTGGCATGCATCACACTTTTGGACATACAATTGGACATCTTTATAAATAGTTGCCCAAAAGAATCCAGATTGGAGTACTTTTGTCGCGGTTCTACTCCCATTGTAATTTCCCCTATAAGCCGAATTATGGCAATGCCATAATATTTTTTGGCCTCATTTTCATCAACACATCGTCAGATAATGTTATCGGTTCCTTATTTAAACAAACAAGGTTCATCCCATACGTATTGATTTACTTTTTTGAGAAATATTTTGTTTTGCTGATAATTAAAATGTTCAGGGATTATACCCGAGGCTTTATAATTTGCCATATCAGCAAACCGTGGTCTCGTCTGAAGTTGAAATAGCTTTTCATCAGGGAATGTTTCAGCTATTTCTTGCTCTTCTATCGCGACTTCTGTATTGACCAGTCTTGACAGATGATCCGCCACCTGGTTTTCCTTACCACTTTTGTCGCGGATTTCTAGATCAAATTCCTGCAAAAGTAACCCCCATCTAATTAATCGTGGCTTGGAATCGGGTTTCTTTAGAAGGTATTTAATTGCAGCATGATCAGTATAAACAATTGTTTTTGCTCCAATAAAATAACTTCTAAATTTTTCCAATGCAAACACTATCCCTAGTAGTTTTATTTCAGTTGTAGCGTAATTAATTTGAGCTTCATTTAGAACTTTGCTAGCATAGTGTATTGTATGAAATACTCGTTCTCTTCTCTGTCCTAGAAGTGCACCAACTGCATAATCGCTTGCATCACACATTAGTTCAAATGGCAAATTTCAGTTAGGTGCAGTAATGACAAGAGCGGTTACCAAGCACGATTTTAACTGTTTAAATGCTTCTAAGCAGGAATTATCAAAGTTAAATGTCGAATCTTTTAAGATCAAGTTGCATAGAGGCTTAGCTATTTTGGAGAAGTCCTTGATAAATCTACGATAGAAGCCAGCGTGACCGAGGAAGCTTCTAATTCGTTTAACATTTTTCCTTTAACATTTGTTGGCGGAAGTAGCTTCTCGATCAGTTCTATTTTAGCTTTTTCAACTTCTAATCCTTTAGCTGAGATTTTATGCCCAAGTACAACTCCTTCGGTGACCATGAAATGGCATTTCTCCCAATTCAGAATCAAATTAGTCTTCTCGCATCTTGCCAAAACTGTCTCCAAATTTGCTAAGCAATTTTCGAACGAGTCTCCGAATACCGAAAAATCGTCCATGAAGACCTCGATGCCTTTCTCCACTAAATCAGCGAAGATAGCCAACATGCATCTTTGAAAAGTTGCAGGAGCATTACATAATCCAAATGGCATTTTTCTGTATGCATAAACGCCGAATGGACATGTAAATGTTGTCTTTTATTGGTCTAATGGATTTACAGCAATTTGGTTGTATCCGGAATACCCATCTAGGAAACAGTAGAAGACTTTTCCAGCTAATCTCTCCAACATTTGATCCATGAAGGGTAGAGGAAAGTGGTCTTGTCTTGTGGCAATGTTGAGTTTGCGGTAATCAATGCAGACTCTCCAACCAGTAACAGCTCTGGTTGGAATGAGTTCATTATTTTCATTTCGGATCACCGTCATTCCTCCTTTTTTTGGCACCACTTGGACTGGACTTATCCATTTGCTATCTGAAATTGGATAGATCATGCCAACCTCTAACATTTTTACAATCTCTTTCCTCACTACTTCCTTCATTGCTGGATTAAGTCTTCTTTGTGGCTGAGCACATGGTTTGTAATCATCTTCCATCATGATTTTATGCATGCAATATGATGGACTGATGCCTTTGAGATCTTTTAAGGTCCATCCCAGTGCTGCTTGATGCTTTTTCAAGACTTGTATAAGTTTTTCTTCTTCTGATTTGGACAGCTCACTATTGATTATAACTGGATTGTTAGTGTTCCCATTTAAAAAGACATATTTTAAATGGGGTGGCAATTCTTTCAATTCCAGTTCTGATTCTTTTTCGGCCGGTTCACTTGGATTTTGGTGGAGGAATAATTCATCAGAAAAATGTCTGATGATTTCTTCTTCCACTATTTTTTCTTCCATCTCCGAAGAATTATCAGGTTGGGGTTGCTCTGCACAGATTTCTTCAATAACATCTAGTTGTACACATTGCCCTTTATCCTTCGGATGATGCATGGCATGGAAAATGTCAAATTCAATTTCGTCATCCGCAACTCGGACTAGTAGTTTGACATTTTCCATGTCGATCCCCATTTTTGCTGTCCTCATAAAAGGCCTCCCTAAAATGAGCACCGTGTCTTCAATTATATCAATGACAGCAAAATCAACAGGGATTAAGAATTTGTCCACTTTGACCAGGACATCCTCTACAACTCCTTCAAGGTATTTTATGGATCTATCTGCTAGTTGCAGGGACATCCTTGTAGGCTTCAGTTGAATTCCTTCAATTCTCTTCATTATAGATACTGACATCAAACTTATACTTGCACCGAGATCGACTAGAGCTTTGCCTACAGACACATTTCCAGTAGTAATTGGAATGGTCATGCTGCCTAGATCTTTAGATTTGTGAGGAATGTTTGTTAATTGCACTACAAGTGGCATTAAGTGAAACAACTTCTTTTTCTTGATAGCTCCGCTTTTTGGTTAGCAGTTCCTTCATGAATTTAGAGTAAATAGGCATATACTCCAAGGCCTCAGAAAAAGGAATGTTGATTTGCAGAGTCTTAAATATTTCCATGAATCTTGTGAACTGCTCATCTTTTTTTGCTTTTGACGGAGCTATTAGGTATGATATTTTTTCATGTACTAGTAAGTTTGGCTTTTCTTCTCTTCTTTCCTCACTAGACTCTTTTTATTTTTCTATTTTTATTTTTATTTTTTTCATCTAATCTTCCTTTTTATTTTTCAACTCCACCAACTATCTTTCCACTTCGAGTTGTAACACTTTCACAAAATTCTGGCTTGACCAGATACGTTTTTGTCAAGCTATTGATTTGTTCTTCTATTTTTGTGAGAGCATCCTTGGTATTTTGTTGATGATTGATAGTGGTTTGTATGAATTGGTCAAGAATTTTCTCCAATTCGTCATCGTAAGTAGGAGTTGATTGGAAAGCATAGACGTTTTGATTATTTTTACAATTATTGCACCAAGAACTTGCTGTATTGGTTTGCATTACTTGTTCAGGAAGATCTTGAATTTTTTTCTGGACCATATTGAGCTTGGATTGAAATTCTCTAAGGAATTGCTCAATTTCTTGTTTCAGATCAACATGTTGGTCCATATCTAAAATTTTGAGATCAAAACGAATCGTTTTGTCTATTTTCCAAAAAGAAAGGAGATTATTATGTAAAGAATTCATAATGTATATTTTTGCAGCAATTATACATATTTACTAATCCTTACTTTTGTACAAAGTAAAAAGGAAATAATTTGTACAAAAGAAAAATAAGTTTATGCACAATTATTTGATTAGTCACACATAAATATGAAATGTTTTACTATTAAAACAATTCCCCAGCAACGACGCCAATTTTTTGAAAGCGTTATTCAGTGTTTATTTTAGTTGGGAGTTTTCTCCTCTCAACAAATCGTTCTGACAGCAGTGTCCATTTATTGAAAGATTAATACTCTCATTTTCGTTATGTCCTTTTTGTAAGTAAGAGAACTCGGTTTTATTCTTCCATCTCGACTTTGTTGAAATAAATTCCAACGCCGGTATAATGGTTTCAAGAATATTCCAGTTACAACTTACTTTCTTAGTAATCATGTGAATAAGTCATTCCTTCTTTGCCCCATCTCGGCTTTGTTAAAATAAATTCTAACGCCGGTATAATGGTATCGAAGCAATTACCTATTGCATAATTATTAAGTACCTTTGAATACCCTCTCGATTTTGTGAATAAATTCCAACATCGGTTTAATGGTATTCTAAGATATAAAAGTGATGAATAGTTAGTAGTTAGATACAAATAAATAAATAAAGAACAAACAAATATTAAATTTAGTGACCTTTTATTTATTTACTCCCTTTCGGGTTCATTTTATTAACAAACCAAACTTCTTCCTTAAGGAAGGTTGGTATTAAAGAATAAATAAAATGCGGAAAGTAAATAACAATAAATAAAAGTTAGTAAGTTTAGTTTCATTACTTTTGTATATTAAAAGGTGTTTTGGACAAATAAATTTATTGATAACACTTTACTATTTTACAATTTACACTTCTTTCAAGATTCAATTGTAGTATAGTATAGGGTTATGTCGAACCACAAGGAATTGCCTAATAAAATAAATCATATAAACATGTCAAACACAAATAATGGTTTGAACATATT
>NC_032013.1:6831526-6850682 GCF_001865875.1 Lupinus angustifolius
CAAATGAGAGTACAAAATTGATTTTTGTATCTCATTTGCCTTCTCCTTTTCTCCTCTTCAATTCTAACTAAAAGTTACAAAGACTTACTTGAAAAATGAAAACTCTAAACTAAGAAATGAAGAAAGAATTCCTAGTTGAGAGAATTCTGGCCTTCAAGTGTTTTTGAGAGGATCTTATGAAGAAATGGTGTATTCTCATATGTTTTGCTCGAAGGAATTGGCCTCTATTTATAGGCCCCATGCCAGACCGCTGAGCTGCTTAGCTGGACCGCTAAGCAGCTGACCAAACCCTTTAGCATGGGTTTGGTCCCTTGACCAAGTAGCTTAGTCACCTTTGTGTATGACTCACCAAAGCTAGTTGTGGGCTATGAGACCTAGCTATTGTGAGATACTTCTGAAAAGCCTATGGTGGGCTACTTAAGGTGAGGTCATGGATGACTTCATGGTTTGCTTGATGGTTAAGTCAAGTATGGTAAACACCTCCTAGCGCACCTGCTTCACTGCTGAGCTGCTTGTTCAGCAGCTTCTGACCGTGTTGACAAGGATGTGGCTTGGTGCTTGCTGAGCTGGCCAGGAGTTTGGTTCTCCGCTGAGTAGCTTGGTTGGACCGCTGAGTAGCTTGTTCAGCAGTTTGGTCTTGTGCCAAGCTCGTGTCTGACCGTGTCAAGCATATTTCTGACCATGCCAGACCTAGTCTGGTGCTAGGCTAAGCGGCTAAGCAGGTCCGCTAAGCTACCTGGTTGAGCAGTTTGGTCCAGGTCAAGCAGGTGGCCAGGTCAGCCCAGCGGGGCTTGTTCCACGCTCAGCTGCCTAGTTGAGCACCTTGATTTTCTTGACTTTTGTGGCTTTTTGACCATGAATCTTTTCTCTTCTATTCTTCATTTTATTTCCTACAAAATACATAAAAAGGCAATTCAAACACAAATATACCAAATTGTGATATTTTATACAAAAAGTATTGTTTGAAGTTGGTTTTTCTCAATTATGCTTAAGATAAATAAAAGTGTAAGATTTTTAGGTATGTTTGGCACTTATCAAAAGCTGGAATCTTTTATCTTTTTTATCTCAAAGAAATTTATTATTAGAGTTTCTGCTTCAATTGGGTCCACACTAAAGATGAAGTTCAAATTGAGAAGAGAAACGATGAAGGCCATGCTACTCAACTTAGAAGAGAAACGATGAAGTTCAAACTGAATTTGCTGATTTTGTGTATCAAAGGCATCCATTCAGTTAGTGATGTTGCCTCGAAGAGAAATCAACTCATCCATAATCATCTGATTTGAAGGCATGACAGTAGATGAGGAAGTTTGAGCATGAAACTCAGATCGATTCTTATAGGTGCGTCGGTCAATAGGATCTATGGAGAAACCCATTTTGTGGACAACTTCCACATCAATCTTTCTTTCGCGAAAATTTACAGCAACCTTGGTTTCACCATTAGTAGAAATACCGAAATGTTCAAGAAAATTTGTTATGAAAATTGCATAGGGCGAGGGGCTTTGAGTTCCTCGAATATTCCACATTTGTCTCATTATCATCTGAGCCCAATTGATTTGGATGTTAAACTTCATAGCGTACATCAAATGGAGTTCTATGTTACTCATTAACATTCCACAAAAGCCTTGTTCCTTACACATTTCTATTTCCTCTTTAGAAATTCTACACATAGAATGGTAGAAATCATTTCGATCATAGTTATCCCATTCACATACAAGGCCAAAACTTATTATGCTACCTTGATTGGGTATGTTACAGAACAATGAACTAAAAGTTTTTAAATCCAAGACAATGTCTTTTCCTTTCACATAGGAAGTAAGACGATTTTTCCGAAAGTTCATGTTACAGTAAAATAGTCGAACAACTTCAGGATAAATGACGTTTGTTTCACAGCAAAAGTCAAAAAGATTATGTTGTCGTAAAAGGTAAGGAAAAAGAAAAATTTCAAACTCATAATTCCCTACATTACCGTATTTCGGAGTGAAGATGACTCGCCCATGAAAGTACTCCTCAAAGACTTTATGTTGCTTATCATTAGCAAGAAGTCTTGTCAAATCTAGAGGGTTAGACTCCAAAGATGAAGTTTCTTGGTTTCTCTGAGTCACATTTGAGCGTTGCTTCTTTGATCTAGAAGAGGAAGCCATGTATTGAGGTTTTTGAGTTTTTAGGTTTTTGGGTTTTGGAAATTTGGGATTTTTTTTATTTAGGCCACTAAACACGAAAATGATGGTGTAGAAGTCTTTAGAATTGAAAATATGATATGAATAGACACAAAAATCACCCAAAACGGATCCAAAACAAAGATTTGAGGGTTTGAGCAGGTTGAGCAAGAGAGAACACGAGTTGGTTAAGAAGATGAGTTTGAAATAGTTTGAAAAATGTAGAAAAAATACATATATAACGGCACTAAGTAATCGGTTACTCAAATTAAAAAATTTAAAATTTTCAAACAACAAGATTGAGTAGTCGGTTACTCATTTTGAGTCATCGGTTACTGAAACACGTTGTTCAACCCTGTAATCGGTTACTCTTTAGTGTAATCGATTACTCACCCTAGAAAAACTTATTTTTAGGCAAATTTATGCTATGAAAATGATTTTTAACCCAAAAATTGAAATTTTAAAACATAAATAAACACTTTTAAGTACAAGTAGGCATGAAATAAATGTAACGAAGGACACATATAATCATGTTAAGGTAGGTAAGCTTCATTAAAAATGCCTAATTCTCGTCTAATTTTGTAAAAAGGTTCTTTAGCCAATGATTTAGTGAAACTATCATCTAGTTGGTTATGAGTATCAACGAATTCTATAGTCACATCTTTCTTTTGGACATGGTCCCTAAGGAAGTGATGCCTTATATCTATGTGTTTGGTTCTAGAATGCATAATTGGATTCTTGATGAGGTTTATAGCACTAGTATTGTCACATCTCAGAGGAGGGCAACCTAAGTCTAAGCCATAATCTCGTAATTATTGTTTAAGCCACAACACTTGGGCACAACAACTATCAACTGCTATATATTCAGCTTCATCAGTGCTTAGGACAACACATGCTTCTTTCTTACAAGACCAAGAGACTAAAGTGTTTTTTAAAATATGACAAATACCACTTGTACTTTTCCTCTCAGTTTTGAATCCAGCAAAATCTGAATCTGAATAACCAACCAAATCACATATAGTTCCTTTTGGATACCACAGCCCAACATCAGTTGTGCCGTTAAGATATTTCATGATTCTCTTAACAACAACTAAGTGTGATTATTTTGGTTTAGATTGATAGCGAGCACACATAGATACACTAAACATGATATCAGGTCTATTGGCAGTTAAATATAAACGAGATCCAATCATACATCGATACTTTGATATTTCAATGCTTTTTCCAACTTCGTCTGTATCGATGTACGTACTAGATCCTATAAGAGTAGCTATTGGCTTGCAGTCATCCATATCGAATCTTTTTAGCAAATCTCTACAATACTTAGATTGACTTACAAAAATACCACTATCAAGTTGTTTGATTTGTAGTCCAAGGAAGTATTTCAACTTCCCCATCATGCACATTTCAAACTCTCCTTGCATCATTTTTCCAAAATCACGACACAAAACTTCATTAGTAGAACCAAAAATAATATCATCTACATAAATTTTAACAAGAAGAGTATGATGGTTTATTTTCTTTATAAAGAGTGTAGTGTCGACCATCCATTTTGTGAATCATTTTTCAAGTAAAATTTTTTTTAGACGAACATACCATGCACTAGATAAAATAAATATAATAACAATGTTACATATACCAAGGATTTTTCTTTTGATGTTCTCTACATAGGTAACAAGGCCTTTATTACTTGAATAAATGATAATTTTTACACTCCACGTGCTATGTGCTTTGAACAGTTGTTGTTATGATAATACATTTATGCTTATGACTTTCAAGCACTCCTGCAAAACAAATTAAAAATATTTTCTAGGTACCCAATGTGATTTGGGTCCTGCGGGGTTAGCACCTTTTTCTATCTATTTGTATTGGCCATATGACACACTACATTTTCTAATATGACAAGTGTTAGGTGTGTGACCAATTTTATCACAGTAGATGCTTATGTGTCCAAGATTTTATTTTAAATATAGGATTAGCATGAACACTTTCTTTATAAAACTTTATAGTGCTTGCCACAATTGTTTTTCCTAAGACATTCTCATTTTTAGCCACACGACTATTTGCATAGCCAAGACCTCTACGGTCTGTTCAATGTCTTTGGACTTTTATGATCTTGTCTAAATTGTGACTGCTCTTGTTGAGTTTATTAAGTTCAAGATTTAATGCTGAAACTTTAGTTTCAAGAGCAACACATTTTTGTCATGAGGAAGAAGTGAATTTTTCAATATATTTCTTTAGAACATTGTTATGGCTTTCCAAAATAGAAATGTCAGTTTCTGTCTTAGGAAAAGTTTGGAAAGCTTAACATATTCTTGATATAAATCATTGAAAGCATTTTGTAACTCATCATATTTAAAAGTATCATTTGGTTAAGAGTTACTAACCTCATAAACATCATTTGAATTGTGTGAAGTCATCAAGGAAATATGTGATTGCTCCTCAATTCTGAGTTCAGCATTGGAACTATCATTGTTATCTTCTGATATAACATTTTTTATTTTATGCTTCTTGTTCTTCTTTCTTTTGAAAGAATGATGCTTTTGTAGGGCTGGACAAGCACATTCAAGATGATCTGGTTTTCTGCATATAGAGCATGTAGATTTTTGCTTTGATGTTGATGCTTCACTATTCGTTGTAGACATTTGTACTTATTTGGCTCCATGTATCCTTTCTAAAGTGTCCCTAATTTCTTTCGATGTTTTTCAACTTGACACTCTAAGGAATTCTTTTCTTCTAGAGCCGACACAAGAATATTTTTGGCTTTAAGGTCGTATTGCACTTTCTATTTGTCTTCATCATTCCATGAAGATTTGGGCTTTACTTCCCTTACATTGTTGACTACCGTGAAGGGTTCATATGGTCCTTCTTCAATTGCATTCCATATATCCAAGTCTTCAGATTCTATGAAGATTCTCATTCTGATTTTCCAAAAGTCATAGCACTTTCTAAAAAAGCATGGAAGGCGGTTGATGTTGGAACCTTCTCCTAGGAATGATCTTGAGGCCATCTTCGATATAGGATTAGATTTGAGAATAACTTACTCAAAAATAGTTCTGGTGCCAATTGTAAGAATTAGATTGTAAGTAAGAGGGGGAGGGTGAATTAGTTGACTTAAAATTATGGCCACTTTTTCTACAAAATCAAGAGTTAATGTGCAGCAGAAAATTTATGCAGAAAATTAACAAGTAAAAATCAAAGAGATAAGGGAGAAGAGAATACACAAGGATTTTTATACTGGTTCACCTTCTTGTCCACTGAAGGCTACATCTAGTACTCTTGCAGCACAAGATATTTTTACACTAAAGATTATGAGTTGTAATTACAATATCTCACCCTGAGATCTCTATGTACCTTACCCACTCCCTAATCTTTATTCCCCTTTGGAAAAACACATTTCCAAGTGATTCTAATCCCCTTTCTTATCACACCCTTGTGAGAGAAAGTATTCTGCAATAACAATGAAGAATGTTCAATAATGGCAGAATTGCCTTTATAAGTTTGAAAGTAATGTAACTTGCAATCCAATCAACTCTTTTGTATACTTAGTAATAATTCTCTTTATAAGTTTGTAAACTTGAAACACTTTCACTTTAAGCAACTTCAGAAAAATTAACTTTGAAAGTTTAAGAACAAGTTGTCAAAAGTGCAGAAAATTATTTCAGAGTGTGTGCAAGAGCTTTTGAAATTTGTATGAGAGTTGTGTGTGTTAGTATATAATATTCAATGCCTTTAAAAAGTTTTTCCAATCACCAATTGTGCCTCTACGAAAGGTAGGAATGGATTGGAGTGAAGACATTTTCTTTGGGATGAAAATCTTTCATTTTCAAATATGAAATCTGATGCAACAACACTCAGTAAACGATTACATCAAGTAGGTAATCGATTACCCAAACGTTCTGTCCACTGATCATTTAATTTCGAATTAGAGTAAGCGATTACAGCAAGTTGAGTAATCGATTACTCAACGTCATTAACACTGGTAATCTGATACTCAAAGACACTAATGGATTACTCTGATTAATTTTAAGTTGGATCACTCTTTTCTCACACACGTAACCTGTTACTTAGATGTAGTAACCCGTTACACATTATTTTTTAAAATTGTTTTAAATATTTTGAATTGCTTCAATTTTCTTTTAAAATAGTTTGAGCATTACTACTATTGTATAATCAAGAGTATAGGATAGAAGTACCTATTTAGACTTAGACTAATTTGTCTTGAAGCTTTGTCTTCTTTGTCTTCATAAGTATTCTTCCTTTTCTTCTTTTTGGTGATGTTGGTGTCTTCATCAAAACCGTGCTAAGGTCAAGAGCAAAGATCTTCTTAAAAATTCCATGAGAATTTTACGAATTGATATTCTATGTATTGATTGAGGAAAATAATGTCGTGAATGAATGAAGGTGAGGATTTGTGTAGCTACTAACTTTGGTTTGTTTTTTGGGTACTCTATGAAAATGAAGTGAAGCACCAATCGGGTTTTTTCTTAGAATTAGTACTCCCTTTTCCACTTTTTATTTTTTCTTCCTTCACATCGCCCAAATTGCTAGTTGTGTGAGCACATGGCACTGATATATGGAGCACGAACCTTTCTGTTTTTCTATTACCTTTGAAAAACAAAAAATAATTCACCATTAATATTTAATGATCATTGACTCTTTAAAAAATAATTCAAATGAGTACTATATGATATAGTGATTGTGTATAAATTTTGTATGCTAACAGTTCATAAATATAGTAACACTCATAATCTAATAACTTCAAGTCTAGTAACAGGTGTATATTTTCATCAAATTTTTATTTTTCTTGATTATAATATTGAGCTGCTAGTCTAGTCTTCTTTCTAATAATAATTCTATGTCATCTTACATATTTCTAAATGCTCACCTTCTACCAATTATTTTTCTACTCTTAGGTATTTGGACAAGTTCCAAAACCATATTTCTCTCAAATTGATTTAGTTCTTCTTGCATGGCTAAAATCTAATGTTAATCTACTATAACATCTTATATTCTAGACGGTTCAACTTGAGAAACAAAAACTAATTTATAAGTATAAGATGACAAACTAAGATGGGGTAAATTAGTTTTCTACACAATGATGGATTTTCACAACTTAAAAAATGTTTAGAGTATATTGCAGCGGAAAAAGTAAGTTGCGGAAATCAAAGTACAATAATATAAAACAGAGAATAGGGAAGAAAAGAATAGACCAATTTTTATATTGATTTACATTCTTGTCTACTTCAAGGCTATGTCTAGTTCCCTTGCTCATACAAAAGATTTTATTGATTTGGTGAGTTAATCTATTACAAATCTCAACCCAAGATTTTGTTTATAGAAAACACTCACCATCATCACACTCACTTAGAAGAACACATCTTCTAAGTACTCTTTCTCTTTTCCACCATACCGTATGATGAAAAGTGTTTAGAATAACTTTGATACAAATGAAAAATATTTCTAGGGCTTAGAATATAGAAAATACTTGACACCTAAAGACATGCAATACTTAGAATATTTTACAAAACACAAACGCTCAAGTGATTAAAGTGTATAAAAACATGGAAAACACACTTAAAAACAACTTAAACAATTTCTAAAAGTTTTTCACATGTTCATTGCAAGAGTATTCATAAATTATTGTGGAAGTTATGTGAGTTGTTTTGTAAATGTTATTTAACCAATATGAATGTCTAGGTGCCTTTAATGGATAACTGATTACTCAAACTTTATGCAGAAATTATTAATCGTTTGCTTTGTGTAGAAAATGTTGGGTAACCCGTTACTCAGTTTGATTAACTTGTTACTTAGTCCCAATAATCCATTACTTAGTTCCAATAACCCATTATTTAGGTCAAGTAACTCATTACTCAGGTCAAGTAACATGTTAAATAGTTTTTTGCAAATGAAGTTCTCTTTAATTCCAAGTAAAAATACTTTTCAAAAAGGTTTAATTCATTGAGCAATTGGTTAAACTAAATAAAAGACTTAGAGAAATAAGTACATATGTTAGAAGATTCTAATACATATAATCTTCAGTAGCTTTTCTTCTAAGTCTTCAAGGCCTGCTACCTTTTTCTTATTTTTGGTGATTTTGTTGTCTTCATCAAAACCACGCCAATATTAGGAGCAAGATCTTTTTCACAATCTCCCCTTTTGATGATGACAAACCAAGACCTTCATGACAATTTGAGTTTTCTGATTCAGCATACACGTGTTGATATGGACATTTGAACTTCTGTATACTCTTCCTATCTTTTATGCTCCCCTTTATGATTAAATAAGTGCATTGAATGATTAAGTTCAGAAAACACAAAACTGTAACTTTTCTTCCTCATTTGATTTCATCAAAAAGAATGAAAAACAAAATTCTCATCAACACAAAAACTATATATATATATAAAGGGTACAATAGGGTACAATATATAATGACTTTCCAGAAGCCAAGGTCAGTATATATGAACCATAAATAGATATGATATAGTTAGATAGAATCAATATAAGGGACATAGCATAATATCTTCGAAACATAAAAGTTCATACAAAAGTAAAAATTGTTCAAACATTACAAGCCAAAATACAATGAAGACATATATATTTAGAACTTAAAACAACAAAGCAACAACAACAACAACCAAACAGACAACAACCCTAAGACTCTAGATCATCACTATCATAGTCGTTGTCCATGTAATTCAATCCATTCGATAATCTTCCGAGTTCATCCTAGACTTGGTTGTTCTGAACATCAATAGTATCCATCCTTGTGGGGATGTAGCCTCAAAGTGAAACCAAATCATCCATAATCACCTGGTTGGTAGGTATGGTCGAAGATGAGGATGAATCAACATGAAATTGAGAGGGTTGAGGGTCAGGTTAATCGGAGATAGAAACATCCATAGGAGCAACCGGTTAATCACTGTGACATTTTAAATTCAGATCAATTGGGTTATGAAAGAATCCATCTTATGGATCACATCTAGTTTAGTATTACTCTCCCTAGCTTCAAGCTCAATCTTGGATTCCCAAGCAGTGGAACTACCAAAGTGCTAAGTATGGTGGTCAATGAACTATTTCCCTCTAAATGACCACACGTATGGAAATATTATTTTTTATAGCATACATCAATTATAGTTCCTTATCATTGACTTTTGAATGATTGGAAAACTTTGGGATTACAACATAGCTAAGAAAATAATGCATCAAGCGATCATCCAAAGTGAGATTTCCAATAGAAAGAATATCTCAGTTTTTCATAGACCCAACCACTATTGTCTGCTTTTTAATTTATATTTCCCTTTCAGGAAATCTACATAAGGAATAGTATAATTTCTTCCTATCGAACTCCTCCCATGGATAGTGAAGTCCAAAGCCGACTTCGACTCATATGAAAGGTATTTTGAGACAAACTGAACTAAAGGTTCTCATGTCCATGACCATTTATTGTCCTTTAACAGATGAAAACAATTTATTCTTCCTTATGGTCAGATTTCAATAAAATAACCTCACAAGTTCAGGGTAATATTGATAAGCGCCAAAAATACTTTATATTCATACACTTATCCTATGCAAATATTTGAAACCAACTTAATTCAACACTTTTTAAGTAAATATGCTTAATTAATATATATATATATATGTATGTTTTGTATACCTTTTTTCCAAACCTTTTGTGAGTTTTAGGAGAAAAAAGAGAAGACAAAGAAGTGGAAATCCAAGTCCAAGAAATAGGCCAATCAAGCCAAGACACATAATACATGTGTGCTTAAGCTAGGCATGGAAAGCTACGTGCTTAATTTTAAGCATGACTCAACAACTTGGTCATGGTTGGAACACATGAAGGCAAAAGGGAAGTTGCACAATGAGAAGCTAGGCATGGATGATCCCACGCTAAGCATGAGGTGGCAAACAAGTTGGTGCATGCGTGGCACCAAGTCACGCGACCAACACAAGCCAAAGTGCCCAATGAGTAGCTAGGTGTGGCACTAGGACCGCCCAACTCAGCACCAGGCCAAGTCATCCAAATGCATCTTGTGACCGAAGCAGACTACTCAAGCATGCAGCTAGGCGAGGCCCCAGGACAGTCCAGTTCAGCACCAAGCACCAGGTCAGGTCATCTAGACATACCAACCTGGCCGAAGCATGCTGCTCAAGCAGGCAGCTAAGCATGGCCAGCTAGGCGCCTAACTCCTGGTCACTCAGCACGTGGCCCAAGTTGCCTTCGCACTCAAGGAGTCTTAGGCCATGCATGACATCAAAACAAACAAAGTTCACCATAGCCTTACCAACGTAGCCGAAAATAGCCTAGAGGAGTCAACTCATGAAGTGGACAACTAGACGCAATATAAAATGCCTATAAATACCCATGCATTTTCTCACTTCATACATCATTCATTCCACTCTCTTTCACTTGTAAATTTTGTAGAATTCTCTCTAATTTTGGAGCTCTTCGATTCCAAGTTATTTTAAGTAAGTATTAGTATATTTTTCTCTTAGAATTCAAGAGGAGAATGGAGTTGGCCAATCAGATGCAAAAACATAATTTTGTAATCTCATTTGGAACCAAAAACATCTAATCCTTGGATAGTATAATATCCATATATGATTATAATCTATTTGGTAATTCTCTTTGGTTCAACATAACCCTATACTATACTACAATTGAATCTTGAAAGAGATACAAGTGAAAAATGTAGTAAAGTGTTATTTAATAAATTTTATTTATTGAAAAAAAATCCTTGAACATAAGTGCAATCCAATTCATGGGTTGTAACTTTGTGAATAGGAACAACATACAAAAAGTACAATCTAAATCAATATATTGTTACTATGATGATGTAATTACTAATCTAACAGCTAACTACTAACTTTTATATTTCTTTCATTTAAATTCCGCAACTAACTCTTTATTTTCTTTATTTATATTTATGTCATTTTATTACCGCAATTTACTCTTTATTTTCTTTAGAGTAAATTATACTCACACCCTCTGAGTTTTAGTGAAATTACAAAAACTACCCCTCCATCTTTTACATCTATAAAAAAACCCCAAATTTTTATACATACATTACACTGACTACATTTATATAAGAAATAAATGTGATTTTTTAAAAAAAAAAGGTGATAAGTGCAATTAAGTTAAGCAAAATATGGTATATTGTGGAAATAAGTACAAATAGTATATGAATCAGTAAATTTTCATTATTTTTTGTTTGTTACAATACAGGATAAGAGTGATTTAAACAATATCTGCTTAAAATTATTGATACATTTTGTAGTAAACCAAAAATAATGCAAAATGGATTGACTAGTATACTATTTTTACTTCTCTTTATAATATATTATATTTTGTATAACTTAATTACATTTATCATCCTTTTTGGTTTAAAATATTATACTTATTTCTCATGCAGGAGTAGAAGTGCAATGTATGTATAAAAATCAGTTTTTTTTTTGTACCTATAAGAAATGGAGGGGTGATTTGTATAATTTCACTACAACTCAGGGGGTGGCAGTGTAATATACTCTTTTCTTTATTTACATTCTATCATTTAAATTCTGCAACTAACTACTAACTCTTTATTTTTATTTATTCTTTTATATACATCACTTTATTCTTGATACCAACCTTTCATAAGAAATGGTATGGTTAACTTAATAAAATGAGACCAACCTTTCATAAGAATTGGTATGTTTAAATTAATAAAATGAGACCAACCTTTCATAAGAAATGGTACAGTTAATGGAAAATGAAATAAACATCACTCACCTAGGTCACACTCTCAGTCAATGTGAGGACGTGATCTAGCCATCCTCAATGTAGAAAAAATCTCTTTCAACAAATATGCATGTTTCACTTCACAAAAACCAAAGAGATTCTGTTGCCTAAGAAGTTCGAGGAAATGAAAATTTTCAAACTCAAAATAATCTAACCTTCAATAACTAGAACATTGAGGGTTGCTCGTCATTTGTAAGAAGCTGTGACAAATCCAACGAATTGGTCTCAGAAGTAGTTGTTTGACTCCTTTGAGTAGCATTGGAGAGTTGATTCTTGGTTCTTGAAGTAGAAGTCATGAAAATGGAGGTATTGAAATTCTAGGTTTTTGAATTTTTGAAATTTGGGGTTATGCTCAAAATCTGAAATAAGTGGTTGGAAATTGTTTAGAATCAAGAAATAATTAAGTTTGTTTTAATTCCAAATTAAAATAATTTTGAAAAAGGTTTTATTCATTGGGAATTTGGTTATACTTAATAAAAGACTTCGGGATAGAAGTACCTATCCTAGAAGACTCTAATACATATGATTTTTAGTAGCTTTTCTTCTAAGTCTTCAAGGCCTTCTTCCATTTTCTTCTTTTTGGTCATTTTGGTATCTTCATGAAAACATGCTAGGAACAGGAGCAAAGTCTTCTTTACATAATTTTGGCATGAATCATTGAGATTTAAGTCTATTGGATACTCTCCAATTTATATCTCCGATAGTATTATCAGTTGGATGATGTCTTCAAGTTCTCTACTCTTTTGGTAGATAATCATGAGTTTACACATCTAATTGAGGCATCTCGTCGTTATGCTTCACTTGCTCAATTTCATTTTCTTCTTCATTTGAAACAAAATTCTCTCATGTACATGGTAAATTTTCTTCATCTTCCTCATCAAAGATAACAACCTTTTACTTCTTAGAGGATTTAGTTCCATCAAAAGAAACATGCAAAGTTTTTTCAATGGTAAGAGTTTGCTTGTTAAAAAATTTATAAGAGTAAGAGAATAACCAATGAATATTTCATCATTAGATTTAATGTCAAATTGACCAAGATTATCTTTTCTATTGTTCAAAACAAAGCATTCATATCCATACACATACAAGTAAACAATAATAGGTTTTCTTCCTTTGTAAGTTTTATAAGGGGTTTTCTTTAAAATATGTTTAATTAATACACAATTTCACACATAGCTAGCAATGCTTACAGCATCGACCCTAATGTATATAGGTATATTTGTTCTCTTTAGCATTGTTCTAGCTAATTCTTGTAAAGGCTATTTTTCCTTTCTACAACATCATTCTATTACGGTGTTCTAGGTGCTGAAAAGCGATGTGAAATACCAATTTTAACATAAAACTCTTCAAACAAAATTATTTGAAACTCTCATCCATGATCATTAATGTAGTTGCATAGTTTATTTTTTTTAACCCCTCATAACTCATTTATATGATTGTTGATTTTGGTTTTTTAATATTTTTATATAAAGTGAAGAAACTCGTCCTTCTAATGAAGTGGTAGAGCAGAGTCCATATGTATATCATAAAACCACATGTTTGGTCCATAAAAAGGGTTAACTAGATGGAAACGATGGACAGGATGCATGCATTCGAATAAGTTTTATTTGTTTATAAGAAACCCATTTTCAATATTGAACTGAATAATTAATTACAACTCTGTAATTAGTGTTAGGAAGTAAAAGAAAATAAATGAATGGAGTTGAAAGGAAGGAAGGCAGAAAAATAAAGGAGTATCTCTCTTCTTTGGTACCAACCAAGCAACCATTATAAAATAAAAATAGTAGTTTGGCTTATGTTGATAAATATGTTTATTTCAATAAGTAAGATAACTGGTAGTGGTGGGTTGTACTTTAGTTTATGTAATAGATTATAAGAGATTGTAAAAATAATTTGTACAATTAAGGTAGTTTTTGTTTCTCTATCTTTATGGACCAACAAAGAAAAAATGTCACTGGAAAAGAGATTGGAGAATCACCTTGAATTGTACACCACAAAGTAATATATTAAAAAATGAGTATATTGAAAAATGGGTATTCATATATGAAAGTCGTCTAGTAGAAAGACGAGTTTCTTCACTATATATAAAAAATATTAAAAAACCCAAATTTGTAATCATATCAACAAATCCTAAGGGAATTAATAAAAAAAGAAATTCGACAACTACATTAATGATTTTATATAAACTCGGCACTAATACTGATGACTCCTCCAAAAGTACATCAAACTCATAAGTGATTTAAAAACTGTACAAGACTATAGTATTCCAATCCAAGTACACTTGTACAGTAAATATGTCTTCATATATACCACATACAACAAACATCATTAGTTAGAAAAGATAATTTTTTTCTTGTTTTCTTTATTTTTATTACACTCAGACGATTAGCACAACATAAATCAGACTAGTGCAAAAGGATGGAGCCTAGCCTCAGGGATGCATAACATAGGGTGAGCCCTAGGCCATCCCTGGTCCCTCTTTCATGTCAACACTTTCATTCCCCTCTTCACCTACTTTGCATTCAAAACACGGAATCATATTAGCCGGAGCAGTATGAATAATATGTAAAGCTAGGGAAACACTAGGGCAACTTCTTCTTCCTACTCCAAATGACAACAATTCAAAATTCTGACCCTTCAAATCCAATGGGCTAACTCCCTCTTTATTGAGGAACCTTTCTGGTTGGAACTCAAGTGGGTTATTCCAGTTGTTTGTGTCCCTACCAATGGCCCATACCTTTACAAACAAAGTGGTCCTTGCTAGAATGCAATACCCATCAATGTTACAATCTTGAGTTGAATGCCTCACTATTGAAGGCCCAGTCAGGTGAATTCTCATTGTTTTCTTTATCATAGATTGAACATAGGAAAGGTTTGGAATATCTGATTCCTCTACTATTTTGTTCTTACCAAGAACAGAATCAATCTCTTCCCTTGCTTATGCCATTATGTTTGGGTGGTTGATTAGCTCAGCCAAGGCCCATTCTATTGTATGGGGTCTCGGTTCCAGCACCAAAAATATTCTACAAATTACGTTGCCAAAAACTTCGCTAGTTTCTACTTTTTTCAAATTTTAAAGGAGAATGCATTTGTTGTTATATATATATGATATATCCATCTGCTATTAGTGAGTGATGGCGTCCTTATTGGTCCACATACGCTAGCATGGATGAGCTCCAACAAGCGTTTTTCTCTCCAAGCTTTCCCACTTGAAAAAGTAGTCTATGTTGCTTCCCAAGTCAACATTCTTCATAAGCTCCTTCATTCTCTTGGATGCAAGGAAGATCATTCCTGATTTTTTTATGATATAATAGCTTTAAGGCTTGATTATTAAGATGACCAAATCTTTGATGCTATAGCCATGATTCCTCAACTTGAACCTTGATGGCAATGTTAGTAGCATATTTCCAAGTTGTTGGAAAAAATCTATTTCTTTTCTCCATTTAACTTGGGCTATTTCAAGCTTTCTATTATTGTCATATATATTGCATGTATATCCCTCAAAGTGGAGAGAGTAGCCTTTATCCATCATTTGGCCAATACTCAAGAGATTTTCTTTAAGGTTAGGAACTAGTAAGATATCTTTGATAAGTCGCGTACCTAATTGTGTCTCTACCATGACAGTGCCCTTGCCTTTGGACTCAACCATAGTGCCATTACCTAATCGAACTTGCACTCTAACAGACTCATCAATCTCTTTGAAAATGCTCCCACCCTTAGCCATGTGGTTACTAAAACCACTATCCAAGTACCAGTTTTCTTCTTTATCACTAGTAGAGACTTGGTTAGCATAGAATAGTTGTTGGTCATGTTGACATTCTTAAGTGAAATTGACCTGATGATTATTTTTGTGACAATAAAATTGCTCTGAGTGCCCAAATCTTTTGCAATATTGGCATTGTATCTTTCCTCGATATCGACAATATTCTTCTGAATGGCCTGACTTCTTGCATATGTCCATGGAGAATATTTTGCTTGATTGTTTCTAGAGAAATCTTTAGAAATCTCTTTGTTTCTAGAATGTTCCGCCCCAATATTATTTCTTCTTTCATATTCTTTATTATGAGACCTTAGTCTGAGCTCTGATTGAAAGGCATTTTCTAGTGAACCTTCATCATGCCTACTCAATATTTGCTCATAAGCTTCTAGAGAGCCCATTAGTTTTGTTATTGATAGAGTTGACAAATCTTTGGTTTTCTCAATAGTAGTAAATATTGACTCATATTTTTGGGGAATTGAAATTAGAATTTTCTCAATAATTCTTTTGTCAAGAATATTTTCCCCATAGGCTTTCATTTGATTGACTATTTCTTTTATTTTAGAATAATAGTCTTTTATGGTCTCAGACTCTTTCATCTTAAGTAATTCAAACTCACCCCTAAGAGTTTGAAGTTTAATGGTGCGTACCTTGTCACTTCCATGAAACTCCTCCTTTAGTGTATCCCATGCTTCTTTGGCACATGTAGCTCCCATTATTCTTGGAAAGATAGTCTTCGCCAAGGCTTGTTGTAGAATAAATAACGCTTTTGCATCCTTTTGCACATTCTCTTTCAACTCATTTTTCTGAGCCACAGTAAGAGTTGAAGTATTCTCTGGGATAGTGAATCATTCTTCTACAATATCCCATAAATGTTGGAACCAGAAGAAAGTAGTCATTTTTGTGCTCCAAAAATCATAGTTTTCTCTGGTGAAATTGGAATAGGAATAGATGATGATTGAATAGTGCTAGCCATAGCTCAAGATGTAGAAAATAGTTTAGTATGGATATGAGATTTTTAGAGGTAGTTGAAAAATGGATAGAGTAATATTCTTCGTCCAGTATATGACCGAACGTAGCTCTTATGCCACTAATTATAATTAGAAGATAGATTATTGTTATAGTTGAAGGAATAGACTTGAAAAAAGATTACTTTTATTATTACAATGTTTTTAGACACTTAGAAAAGGAAATGCAAGGGAGCTTTAATTTGACAGCTCGGATGCTTAGGTTTTTTCACACCCAAAGTAGAATCTCTATTGCCTATTTATAGGCTAGCATAAATGAGGAAGTTTAGTTTCTAGATTATTCTAGAAGTATATTTCAATCTTCTAGAGAATTGTTGATAGATAATTATAGCATTAATACATTTCTAAATGTTTCTAGGGAATTGCAGCATGTTCTAACATCAATCAACCGGTGCCCTTCCCCTTCAACATCGCAACACCTTCTTCTCAAAGCCATCCTTGTAATTATGTTATTTGATAGCATAGCCACCTCCTCTCCTACATTCACCTTGTCTCTCAAATCAGTCTTCTTCATCACACTCTTGAAGAATAGCTTTATTTCCTCAGCCATAATAGGAAGGTGTTGTTGGAGTATGCGGACTCCAAGGAGTTCACTCATGCAAAGCTTTTTCATGAACCTCCAATAAGGCCCATAGGATGCCAAAACAAAATATGCTGAACCATATGTGATGTAGTCCATGTTGGTTCTCTTTGGTCGGATTAAGAAACTTGTTTCATTGGTTTTCAGGCATTGTCTTGCCATTTCAGGTGAGGAAACTAGAACACAAGGTTTGGAACCAAATGAGAGGTAGACCAAAGGGCCATAACGAGATGAAATCTTGTGAAATGCTTGGTGAGGGAGCTGGCTTAGGAGGTAGAGGTGCCCAATGACCGGTAGGGCACAAGGGCTTGGTGGAAGATGTGCTTTAATGCCAGACTTGGTGAAGATTGTTCTTTAACAACAAGATTGAGGCTAGCTAGATGAGAAGTATCCCAAAATAGACACGCAAATAAGCCATTAATGTTGAAAATTAGTGATTAATCATGAATAACCAAACTAAAGCTTGAGTTACTCTTATAAGGTAAGTGCATCAATAGAGTAAGTTCATTAAATTCTTTTTATTTTTAATGAAAAAAGTTTTATTTTGTTATCCTTAAAATGATAAATGTATTATTATATGTCAGATTTTCTTTTGTATTTGAAGCATTTGCCTCTCCATGGAGGATCTCTACTCAATATCTAATTTATGTACTATCAATATAAAGATCTATACATTCTCAACATGTCATTCACTATTCATTTGTATTACTTTTTTTGAAGCACTTGCCTCTCCAGTGAGGATCCCTAGTCAATATCTAATTTATACACTCTCAGCATAACAATTTGTACATATTTAGTATATCATTCACAATTTTTTGTATTACTTTTTTTAAAGAATGAATGATGATTGTTCTATCTCGGTCATAACCGGGCAATTATCCATTCTTCCTGAGCATAACATTCATTACCCCACATAATCCTCGTTGCCCGCCTCAAGTGGACCCACTTGTAAAGGATGCTACAAATGCTCCTGACACAACATTGACACCTCTGATCCACCATTTAATGCACCTCTGATTCACCATTTAATGCACCTCTAACCCACCATTTAATGCGCCTCTGACTCACCTCTAATGTCAGGTAGCAGGTCGCATGCCACGCCGCCTGCACATTCTACCTGCCCCTGACAAATCGACAAGAGCAGATCCATAGGACAGGCAAGGACGCTCAGAATGCATCCCTCATACCCTATACATGTTGACCAATGACCAGAGGCCATCTCAGCATTCCCTAAGTTCTATAAATAGGAGATCATATAGGGAGTATAATCAATTCTCATTCCCTCATTTATTGCTACACTTATTGCTCTAACTTCTCTCTTATTTACTCCTCTTCTCTCACTAGAATAATTTATTGACTTGATCGTCGGAGAACCTTTTTAGGTACCTTCCTCGACAGGTCCAGACGATCATCTAACCAAGTCACCTGCTCTCCTACACTCTACCGAACATACTGTTCTGATCATCCATCCTCAACTCCTGGTCATCCACTCTTAATAACGAAGAACATTGGCGTTGTTTGTGGCTTACCTACAACATGGCGACCACCTGTAACCAAGCTCAACCACCTTGCCATGCAGAACCACCCAACCCGAATCATGACACCCCTTCCATTGAACCTCCAACACTAGTGCAACCATCTCACCAGGCCAGGCAAAGTCATCCCCCGAACACCACCCCTGAAGCACCCACTACCCAACAACTCCTCCACATGATCCAAACTCAAGGCCAAATTATCCAACAACAGGCCCAACTACTAGCTGAGCTTCATCAACATCGACTAGAACCCACTAATGGATCCTCACGACCAATTACCGATGAGCACTCCGCTGAATTCGCTGAAGCCTCTAGGCTA